>NW_028277095.1:5938214-6250535 GCF_059951505.1 Python bivittatus | reverse complement strand
GTCTTCCATCTCTCATTGGGCTGTTTGAGTGCAGGACCTGGATTGGCTGCGCTGAGATAAATTGCCCTTTGAGAGCTTCACGGTCAACACCAGAACCTTAACACATGGCTAATGCTGGCGGGAGGGAGGAGAAAAGGATAGATGGATGGAATGGGAGGGTGTGTGTGTGTGTGTGTGTGTGAGAGAGAGAGAGAGAGAGCAATCAAGGGAAATCTAGACAGAGAGCCCAACTCTACAGCTTCGTAGCAGACAACCTCTGAACATAGTGCCTGTAAGAGAAGGTCCTGGGATAGGAAATACAGATGCATTTTTAAATAAAGCCAGCTGAGGTTGCAGGAGTTTGGGGAACAGAGAAGTGGGATCCTTGGGGCTCCAGCCCTCCAGGAGGAGGCTGAGGAAAGGAGAAGAAATCCTGCCTGTACCCAGTGAATTGCACCAGAAGTTAATTAGTTGGAGTTGGTGTCTCAAGTCAACCTTCACGTTTATTCTTGGGAAGCTGAGGGGGTGGAGGGGGGAAGGGGGGAATAACTAGTAGATTTGTCTGTGGAATGGGTAAAAAGGGGGTATCTTAGGCTGGGCTAATAGCCATAGCATGGGGTGGTCAGTCAACATTTTTTTGGCCAGAGGGACTGTGTTGAGGACACTTAGACAAAACTAACCATCTTGATCGCTTTTCCATTTCCACCTCACCAGAGTCTGGATCTGGTTCACCTTTAGTTGCAGCTACAATTTTTAAGAAAAAGTCATGCTGGATGGAGCTAACCATCTGATGAATACTGTGTTTAGTTTGGTGAGAAATGCTCAGACTTGGCACCGAGTACAACCACTGGACACAACAAAAATGACTGAACTCCAACCCCTTCCTTCAAAAATAAAAGCCAAGAAACACCCAAAACAGTTCTTGAAACCATCAAATCCAAACGCCTGCCCAGGGCAGGAATCCAGATCAAAACTTTCCCAAGGGATGGCTGTTCAACCTCTGCTTGGACCCCTCCAAAGAAAGGGAGCTCACTAGTTCCTTAGGTCAATGGTTCCATCGCTGAACTCCTCTCACAATTAGGAAGTCTTTTCTGATGTTCCACTGGAATCAGCCTTCCTGCACTTTAAGACCATTATACTGGGCCTCGTATGCTGCTACAATAAAACAGAGTCAGACCTTCCTTGAAAACTGGGTTTGTAGCCCTAACTAGACCAGGTGAAAAGAGGGGTGGGTATTTATAAACCTGCATATCCTGGACCCTAGCCATTGTCTTAGCATATTGTGCAAACCAGGACAACACAGTAAGCCATAATGTACTTCATTTCTGTGGAAATAGCATGTTACGTGAACACAGTTGCTATGTCTTGTTAACCCAAGTTTAGCATATTATGTGAACCCCGCTGAAGTGTGCGATCACATTCACTCTTAATCCTTCATATTCTTCATGTAGCACACTGAAAGGGAACCAATCCCAAGAGCGTGTCACTGAGATGATTTTGCTAAATGCATGCTCCATTTCATAGATCTATCCTCCCTAACCCAGTGCTCTTCAGATTCATTCAATTACAACTGCCCTCAACTGCCAGCCAGCAGTTAGCTGACATTTCCTGTGTTTATCGTCCCTTTCACACACTACTCAAATTACAAACCATACGTTCACCATTGACACACCATTCACTTACAACCTTCTCATAGTTCCGACTCATCTCGACAACGTGTCACTTTTCCAGTCCCTGGGCCAAATGTGCTGGCCATTTTGAAGCTTCTGAGCATCTGGAATGTTCACCAGCATTCCATAGCACCACATCAGTTCAGCCCAAGGCTAGTGGGGATATTCGCTTCACAGTGGACCAGAAGCAGCCAAGTCTTCAAAAGCAACAGACATGTAGTAATTGTCTATGTGTGTATATGTGTGTGTGTGTGTGTGTGTTCCCCTCTTTAGGGCAATTTTCTGTATATGTGTGTGTGTATGTATGTGTGTGTGTGTGTGTATTTCTGCTTCCAAACTTTCCCCCCACATTGAGGATGGATGGATGGACAGGTCTAAGCAAAAAATAACCAGATAGTTTAGGGGAGATAGTGACTGGACTCTTTTTGATGTATGAAGTACAGGGAGTCCCCAGTTTAAGAACGAGTTCCATTCCCAAGGTCTGTCCTTTAGTCAAGTTCGTAGGTAAGCTGGAACGGTATTATTGTATAGTAGTATTGTGTAATGAATTCAAACCATTGTGCATTTATCTCGAACCATTGTGTATGTAACTCGAATTTTGCTACCATAGGCTCCATTCTTAACTATGAGTTGTCTGTAACCCGGGCGTTCTTACCCCGGGGACTCCCTACAGTCATGATCGTCCATGTTGAGTGTTCACTTGATCAGACCAGAGACCGCTCCTGGAGGTACATTCCTGGGATGAGAAACACCCCAGTGCTGTGAGGAAATGAAGCTTCTTGACAGCTAAAGCTTTCAAGATTTGACACAATCCTAAAGCACCCCAGACCTCTAAGCCTCTTTTTAAAAAAAGAGGAGCCCTACCAGGACTTCATTCCTCTCTGAAAAAGGTATCATTAAGACACCTCTGCCAACCTCCCCACCACCACCACCACCCTGCATTCACTCCTAGCCAAGTCTGTGCCAGCAGAGCTTTTGATCCCAACCTCATGGTGCTTCTCCTTGCCCCGCGCCCCTTAATGTGGCCACAATGATTAGTGCCCTAACAGGGCATCCCAGCTTGGCTACACCTTTAGAAACACAGCAGACAACCGGGGAAGAAAAAGCAGCCGCAGAGACTACGTTGAGTGGTGTTGATTTATTTATTAACTTGGATTCTGGTAGCTGGTGGACAAGGGGGGATGTTCTATACATTGGAGGGGGGGATGGAGGGAAAACAAGAGGAGCCACAAGGCTCGAATTTCCATAACAATAAAAAAGAAAGTAAAAGTAATTTCAAAACTTCTAAAAAGCTTCTAGAGTGCAGTCGGCAGCATTCTCTAGGCATCACCCTCCCTTGCAGCTCCTACTAGCGATCAGCGGGCAAAGCGGCGCCCCGCAGGCAGGTGAGAGGGGCGCAGTTCACAGCTCATTTTTTTTGTTCTACGCACTACAGGAGGCCGAAGCATGGGGGAGGCCCACGCCGGATTCTAGGGCAATGCCGTGTCAGCAATTTGGTGGGGCGGAGAGGCCATACAGGCTGCAAATCACGGAGTCGAGGGATGGGGGAGACAAAGCTCAAGGCTCTGTTCCTTCCACGTCTGCATCCAGACAGTTCTTCTCCCTGGGGAGATGCCGGGCACGGCTTTCGGCCTTTCCTCAACTTCCACTCCCCTTCTTCCCCCCCGCCCCCCCAACACTTCCTCCTTTCCTTGCTTTTTCTACCTGGGAAGCAGCAGCAGCAGCAGCAGCAGCAGCAGCAGCAGGAGACCAGGGGGGCAGGGTCCCAGGGACAGAGGCCGAGAAAGTGGTGCTGCGGTCAGGGAGGAGTGCCACGCTGCCAGGGGCGACCACAGGGGATGGTGACGACATCCAAGATGGTGGCCGTGACAGTCAATCAACCGCCTCCTCTTGGCCATCGTCTTGACTTTGGGGGCCATACCCTGTGGGCCCCCCTGCCCCTGCACCCCTTGGGGATCTCCAAAGATGGAAGCAGAAGTCAGAGGACCCACCTATTGCTCACGGTAGTTACCTTAAGAGTGTAGCTTGTTGGAGGAGAAGTGGGTGGAGAACGGGTTTTCCCAAGCATTGGGGGCAGCCAATCCTGATTGTGGGGGACGGAAAAAAAAGGAGGAGGAGGAGGAGGAGGAGGAGGAGCACCACTCCCTCCCTGCCATGGCTGATCATGGAAGTTGCTGGGAGGGGAGCAGAGGGAAGGAATTCAGCTCCCCCCAGCTAGGACTGGTCCAAGAAGTGTTGGCAGATGCCACGTCTGTGCTGAGTGAGGAGGCCCTTGGGGTCCTCCCGTATGGAAGTGCAGGTAAGGGGACAATGCTGCCCTTCTCCTGAGCAACAGATTGTGCTGGGTGGAGCCAAGCATCGGCACACACGGGTGGCTGCACACTTCCAGCCCGGGGCCAAATTGCGGGAAGGCACCGCAACGCACACACTTGGTGGTGTGTATTGGCAGAGGCTCACGTGCTAGCCCTTCTACCTCTCCTTCCTTTCCCACCTGTCTCTCACCACCCCCCGCGTGTGTGGGTGTGGGTGGGTCTGGGCACGCCTGTGTGCATGTGTGTATGGGTTCGAAGGAGACTGGGAGGAGCTCGGGAGACCTTCGGACCAGAAGACCTTCTAGTTCTCCCCACCTCGGTTTCCCCAAGGGCCGGCCGCCGGTGGATGTTTCCAAGGAATCAGGCCAGTACAGTTCTGCCGAACGCCTCTGCCGGTGTTTGCATAGTAAGTATCTGTTCGTGTTCTAAAGACAAGACCTCAGCAACTATCCGAGCCACGCTTTCCATCCGAGCCCGGGAAGAACAACTGGGAGGAGTGGCCGGAAAAGCTCAGGCAGAACCTTCTGGGGTTCGAGACGGATGGAGGAGGGCTGCGCAGAGCCAACCCGAAGGCTGAGCCAGGGAGGATGGGATGGCAGGTGAACTCCGTCCAGCTTACTCCTTCCCCAGGAGGCCAAGGCACCGCGTCAAGAAGGGGCTCTGGAAAGAAGGCCCCGCCACACGCACGCACGCACACACACACAAACACAATTGCATCGTTCCTCCTTCTCCTGGGGAATTGTCCTGGCCCCGGCTTTCGAAGTCAGGAGAACGAGCAGTAGCTCATGCGTCGGCAGTCGGTCGGTCATGCGGATTAAGACGGTAAAGTTATGTCTCTTACGGAAATCATGCCATTAACCTAAAGAGCCGCAGGCAGACAGCCCTGCCTCTGGAAGCACGTCGCTCCACTCGCCTGGCCACGCGGAGAGGAACGAGGAGAGTGGAGGTTAGTGGATGGGTGTCGAGGTGAGGCCCTGGGGGCAGAAGGAAGAAAGAGAAGAGCTTGGCACCGACGTTCACATGGGGCGCACCACCACATCTACTTCTCTCAGCCATTCCCAGAAAGCCGGTCTCTAGAGGGAGCGCATGGAAAGCACCCAGCCTCCTTCGCCCCAGTACAGTTCCCAGGATGCTTCGGGGAAAGGCACCCCTGTAAAACCGGAGCTGAAACCGGGTGTGCCTCCTAGCTGGCTGATGGCTGCCATCCCTGCGGATGAGATCAAGTCGTGGATCAACCAAGGATGGAATCAAAGGCAAACCTTAAAGGCCCCAACCTGGACAACAGGCTTGGGCAACGATGGGAAAGGATGTTCCATGTGCTTTGCACCCTTGGAGGGAAAGGGGGAGCTGCGCACTGGGAATGCCAAGGGGAGCCAAGCCACATCTAGCAAGACTGACAAAACGTCTTAGGGATCAGAGCTCTCTGCCTTTACTTATGGCTCAACCTCAGCCAGAAGGATGGAAGGAAGTCCTGGAGGGAGGGGAGGCCTACCCCTTCCTCTCTTCCTAGCCATCTCGACAGTTCTTCTTTTTAAAAACAACCAGGCCACGGCTTGAGGAAGTCCTGAAAGGCTGCCTGCTGCTGCCATGCATTTGCAAAAATGCAACGCTGCTTTGGGTGCAGAATTCAAGCTTCCTGAACGTCTCAGGATGAACTTCGAGGCCTTGAGGCTGACCGTGCTTTCCCAGAATGCTGCCCTCCCCTACACAGGGTGTGCACCCTGTACCCTGAACACAGCCTAGACCAGCCCCCACCCAGCACTCCATCTGCAGGCCCCAGAACCCCCTCCAAGCAGGTGGGACTGTACATTTTGGACTCTCTCCCTTTTTATGCCTTTTGGGGGTTGAGATGGTTGAGGGTGCCTTCTGCATGCTTAAGGTACCTCTTCAAGCAAATGGGGCAGATCCTTTCCTTGGAGAGGACCTCAAGTCTTTGCAAGGCCTAGGACAGTCCTGTAGCCTTGCAAGTAAAAAAAAAGTCCAACTGTGTCATCTTCTGGTGATGTCATATGATCTCTATCAAGGCCCCCAAGGCAAACAGGACCCCCACCGCCCACGACCCAATGCTCACAGCAGAATTGAAGGCTGCATTCAAAACCAGGAGCCCATTTTCTGGGTTTTCACAGTGCATGAGAACCACCATAACCAAACAGGCTGGGTTCACCCTACACACCGGCCCTCCAAAACATCACTGTGCCAGAGCGACACTACGGAGGCTTTTGTGTGCTATACGAATGCATCGACTTGGTTTTCAATTGGCCCGATTACACACGTTGTGTGAACACAGTCAAAGGCCAGCAATGCAAAAAAGGAGACAGATCTCTGGCAGGCCCCACAGATACTGGGGTCCATGTCTTAGGCAGCCAAAGGAGGAGTTTCTTCTGTTCAGGACAAGCCCCAATTTATGAGTCCGTTGGAAGCAGCAATGAGAATACCCCAGGGACCCAACGCAGCACAGATACAGACATGTCTCCAAGCCCCGAAAAGGCACTGGGAATTCCCAACCAAATCTAGGAAGCTCATTCAGGGCTTTTCAGGGAGGGGGAAGATTAGCCAGAACAGCTTCAGCCTTAGAAGCAGGAGGATGATGCGTGTCTACATTGAAGGAAACCCCCAAACCCCAAGGACCCTTTCAGATGGTAGCAAGAGAAAGACACCCCAGGAATGCCAGTTCTCTTGCCCAATGAACCAAAGACAGAATACCAGTATCAGCTCTGGCAGAGTTGCTGGAAGCAGGATAGCTTTGGGAAGTGCCATTTCTAGATCGGTTTGGCAGGGCAGCTTTGCATGCAAAACCCAAATATTGGGTCAAAGTTTGCAAGCAGAGAGAAAAGCATGTTAAGCCTAGCACAGAGTTAGCACGCCTATTTTAGCCTTAAGCTTGGGGCGGGGGGGTTAAAAACTGCACCACCAGATTGAATTTTGAGGAGCACCTCCACCTGAATCTATGACTGACACTTCTGCTTCCCCAAAGTGTACAGAATATTTTTATTCTTGGTGGGGGGGGAAAGAAAGGATGGCAGCTACCAGCTCAAAGGAAGAAGGAAAAAGTCCCCCCTCCCAAAACTCTGACTCCAGTTCAGATCAAATATTTGGCTCTTAATATGCTCCTCTTACCATGGGTCGTTTCTGAATCATGAGAGAGAGGAAAAGACAAAAAGTTAACTTGAATAAACCCTTTTCCCAAATTGTCCAGAAGTGTCGACTTTCCATTCCCAGAATCCTCCAACCAGTGGGACAACTGCCGATCATCCCTGAAGCAGAACTGGACACAGCTGAGGGGGCCTATCAGCTGTGTCCTGTTCTACTCCCAGAATTCTCAGCAATCAGCATGCTTGCAGGAGAATCCTGGGAGCTGAAGTCCACACTTCCATTCAGCGTCCTGGCTAAGGAAAGGGGAAATAAATAAAGTGTCTGTTTCCTCGTTCTCCAGAGCAGATGGCCTCCTGAGTCTAAAGGCCAACCATAATTTGAGCATGACCAAAGGAGAAAAACATTTAAATCTATGCTGGGAGAGTAAATCTATTTTTATTTTGAAGTTCCATTCAGTGTAAGTGCAAACTACTTAAATTCAACTTGCTTTTTCTATATCTGGCTCTCCCTACATGACGCTGGAAGCTAGCGGGGCCCCTGGTCTCCCCCCCCCTCATTGTGCATCCCTAGGTCAAACACTGCCCTCCCCTCCCGGCCAGTATGAAGAGCGAAGGGGTGATTTACCTCCAAAGAGGCCACTGGAGGGTCGGGCATCACTGTTTCCCCCTTTTCAGGCTGGCTCGTTTCACTATCTGAGCCCCCATCCTGCCCCCAAGCAGTTCCGATCTTGGGACACTCCCTTGATCCTCGTCCTGGGGGAGCACCAGCAAGAGGGAGCCAAGCAGGAGCCCATCACCAGCAAACCCACAGGCGACAGACGGGTAGAGAAACAGGCAGAGAGACAGAAGGAGAAGGGTGTCAGAGGGCACCGGGTGAATCGGGAATCTGGACTGGGCAAAGGAGCAAGGCTGCTACTTGCTCAGGGCTGCTCATCCTCTCCAGCCACCAAATGGCATAGTGGGAAACCAGCTTGAGCATCCAGTTCCCCAAGCTGGGAGAGGGGGGGGACTCACGACAATCACCTCTTCCTGCGGCCGCCCGTCTTCCGTGTCCAGTCGCCGCACCACTTTCCGAATAATCTGTAATAGCAAAGGGAGACGTCAAGGGGGGCAGCAGGGAACCTCTGGTCATTGGACACTCTGGCAGGAATCTGTCCCTACATCCGCCGGGCACCCTTCTCCCATTTTTTAAAGACAAGGCAGAAAACTGTCTCCTGGCCAGAAAGATGCTCCCATTTTCTTGTTCTTTTTTTTGTCTCAAAGAACCAAATGGATCCGGCCGAGACGTGGAAATTAGTTTTTTTTTTTTTCCAGGTTTTCTCTAATGTTTTTAAAGCTGTTTTTTTTTTTTTTTTGGAAGTTGGATCAGATTATTGTAAAGTTTTAAGCTTCTTCTAAGGCTTAAAATAGTTGTAAACATGATCTGAAATGGCCCTACTGATTCTTGGAGGATTTGCCTCCAAATTCAGGAGTCAGGTCAGAGAGGAGTCAGGGATTGTCCCCACCCACCTACCCCCAAAAAAGCCCGCTCACCCTGACTTAAAAGAGGTTGCCTCTTGATGTCTTCTTCCAAAGGTCTTTGGCTTAAATCAGTGTTGTCCAAACTTGGCCACTTTAAGATGAGTGGACTTCAACTCCCAGAATTCCCTGGTGAATCCCTCGTAAAATGGGGTGAGAGCATGGCTGGCTGGGGAATTCTGGGAGTTGAAGTCCACTCATCTTAAAGTGGCCAAGTTTGGACAACACTGGCTTAAATCCTGAGTTCTAGTTCCTAACCCAAATCAACTCTTAATATTCACATTTTACTCGTATCTACTCATTTCTCTTTCTAGCCTCCTGCCACCCTTGTTTTCCTCTCCCATATTTATAGTTAATCATAATAATCAATAAACAGTCCCCATTTTCTAAAATTTTGCAAAGGCATTCCCCAAATGAAGTGCCCTCCAGGCCTCTGACTTCAACCCCCAGAATTCCCTGCCAGCAGAGCCACCACTGGGAATTCTGGGGACTGAAATCTACTCACATGGAGGTCACCCAGCTTGGAGAAGGCCAAACTACGGGCTAAAACAGACATACATTTTTGGGTGATGGTTTTGTTTGAATTAAAAAAAAAAACATTATTATAATCTCTGCATTACGGGGGACAGCTATCTGTTCAGAGGAAAGGTAAAATTTGAGCCAGAAGCTTCCTAGTTCAAGCTTTTCAACGGTGATCCTGTGTTTACTTGCCTGGGAATAAACTCCAATGAATGTAATAAAGCTATGGATGTACGGGCAGAGTTTCAACATCAGCCATTGCATTGCGTCAGCTGTTCAGGCTGCAAGACCTTTGAGGCAAGGCGTAAACCTCTACCTTGATAGTAGGACAATTAACTCCTTCTCCTCCATGCAATGGTTCTGCTCCCACAACCCCCTTAGCTGGCTGTTGGATTATGCCATTTTCAGACCATACACTGAACCGTGATCTAAGCTAAACAGGTTGGTTTCACCCAACACGCTCATCCAGAAAGGCCAACAAGGACTCGAGCTGGTCATATGCTGCATGGCGATTTGAAATTGACCTAGCTGGGTGAACCAGCCGATGATGGCTATGAAAACTTGGGTTCTGCCATCTCCTTTCTTCAGCTGGCAGGATGTTTTCTCGGGCTTCACTTGCTCACTAAGAAATGGGAGAGCCCTGGATCTTCTCCACTAGCTTCCTCCTCCGAATCTCTTGCAAGGTCAACATTACTCACAACAAAGCAATTCAGCGTTTGGCATAGGAGGACGTTTCAGGGGATAAGAGGACCTTCTCCAACCTGGTTCCCACCCAGATAGATTATAACGCCCATCACGCCTAAGCAGAAGGGTACCAGCTTGGCGAAAATCACGGAACTCTTTTTCTACTGTGATGGCTGGCAAGCCACTTGGGGTGAGGCGACTTTTTCTGGAAGGGCAGCATACAGGTTAATACATGTTAAACCAATATATTCACCCTGCCCTCTGCAGGTTTTTCAAAGCTCGGATTGAACTCGGCTCACTTTAGGACCCGGAGGACAGCCTCACGCTGGCTTTGCCACCCTGCAGCTGCTATTGCAACAGGTTCACTCTGCTCCTGCCAATTCCCACAGCCGGGTCTTTGGGTGCAAAAGGCCAGCTGGGCTGATCCAGAAGCGGAATCAGGATAAAGGCTGCCTAGTGTCCAGTGGGATTGGAGGGGGAGAGAAAGGGGGCTGATCTGGGGAAACAAACCTACACAGAACGTCTCTGAAAAGCAGGGAATAGATACAAGAAAATCAAGCCTAGCATGGTCCAACTTACACCAGAATTTCTCTCCCTTTCTCTTTTGCGCTCACTTCACCCTCTTCTATTTACGTCCTTTCCAAATATTTTTGTTGCACAAACTTGATGTTCTGGCAGCAAGCGCAAAAGTGCATTTAAGAGCTGCGTGAACCTGCTCCCAGCTCACCTCCCCAACCCGAACACCTACCAATTTCCAAATGACTCCAGCCAAACTCCTCTTTATATCGTGAACCAAGGCACCTCATCTTGTATCCCTACACATGCCAAAGCCGAACAAGAATGAATTCCTGTGCTGATTTCTTCTGCTGGCTCGTCACAGGAAAGCCACAAACTAATTTGTCTGATGGGAACTTAATATGGGATAAGGAGTAGAGAAGCTGCATGGAAGAGTTTCGGGAAAGGGGAGACTGAGAGGTTATCATGAGATAGGATTCCGCAGGCTTGGACACCCTGTGATTCTCCTGTTCTTGAAGGCCAACTCCTATTATCTCTCTCCAGCAAGACAAAGAGTGAGGGATGTTGGGAGCCGTAATACCACCACATTTGCAGGACCACAAACTGCCCAGCGCCTCTTTTCAGCAAGTTAAGGGTTCAATTATTGGGCAAACTCCGGAAATTCAACAGGTTAAGAGCTTTATATGAACCCAGGCTGATTTGAAAAGATCCAGGATTGGCAGAAGGCTAAAAAACGAGTCAAATACATTTAGCATGGCAAAATTCTCGTTGCAGCAACCCAGGCGTCTCTCCAGATAGGTCAGACTACAACTCCCATCTCCCCCAGCCAGGTGTAGTCTAACACACCTTAATAGCCAGAACAGCTCAGAATAGCCAGAAAATATCCTGAAGGTAAGGTGTTCCCCAGATGATCTACCTCTTCTCCTAAGCCAGGAGTGGACCACCTTTTCGTAATGGAAAGAATAAGGAAAATGACCTTGAGAGAACTGTTGCTTAGGCAAAAGGGCTGAAGCATTTTTTAAGTCCAGAGCATCCAGGTAACATTCAGAAGCAATTCAGACAGATATCTCCCTAACTCACTGGCGTATAAGAAGGGGGAGGAGGCCCAATCAGACTTGCAAGATGCTGTTATTACAGCCGATCTCAATAAAATGTTTAGCCTTCCTGTACAGTTGATTTCCTGATCTGGTCTACCTAGTGGAGCTGACATATAGAAAGGAACTGAATTTTTTTTATATATATATAATAGCTCCCTAGAGAGCTAATGGGGAAAACTAAAATTTTTTGACCCACAATTTTTGTTTTATTTATAAGGTTGGGTTGTTTCCCCGTACATTATCTAGCAAAGGTTTAACCACAAACATTCTGCTTGACGTTTTTACCCAACGAGGATGACAAATCACACTGCCGAATTCCCTCATTTTGCTCTCAAATTTTGGGAGCGTGATCTGGGACCTCCAGGGCAGGGTGGGGGGGGGAAGGGGGGGTCTGGCACCAAAGAGAAGGACTGGATGTGGGGCTTCAATATGTTTCGTTGCCATTAGAGTCCTCAGTCCCGGGGTTGGGAGATGTAACCAGAGCCATCCAAGAGGTGGGGATTGAGTGGGGCAGATGACACAAACACGTTTTGTATCCGCGTCATGACGTCACAAGTGCAAAAGAAGCGGAACCTGCGATGCAACAGCGCAACGCTGCCTTTGTCACTTTGGCGAAAGTGTTAGATCTTATGGACACCTCTGGTTGTAGCCAGTGTTAAGGTCGCTGTTAAGGGATCCCGGTGTGGCCGCCTTCTTGCCATAGGCTCACCTTCTTGGTGATAATGTTGCCTTGCTCATCAGTGAATTGCTCTTCGGTCACTTGTTCCCCAGGAATATCCAATATTTCGTTACCCTGGACAAAAAGAAAAACAGAGATCTGCTTGGGAACGGGCCATCCTTTCCTCCCTCCCCTCCTCTGTACACAGCTGGGCTCTTCCACTTATGCCCTGAAGCCTAGTCCATGCCAGATTCCCTGTCCAACGACGCTCTTTCACCAGGTGGCCAGCTCAGCAGAGCTACGGTGTCTTGGACTGGCACCCAGAAGCTAAGCAGAACAAGCAGAACTCCCCATCCGCTTGGGCACCATTGCCCCATGTCTACGTCTGCCCACCGAGCAAAGGGCTACCTGGACAAAGACACGCCTGCGCACCACGCGGGTGGAAGCCGCCTCCTCATCGTCACTCAGTCCCTCGCTCTCCCCCAGCTCCTTGTCCAGCTCCTGGTGGATGTGCTTCAGCACGAAGTGGACGGAGCCCTGGGCGATGTGCAAGAGGTTCTGGCAACTGACCAGAAAGAAGCCCAGGAGGACCACACTGATGAAGAGCTGGGTCAGGAAGCCCCACATGATCCCGGAGGAGCGGCCGGGTGGCTGGTCACAGCTTGAGCCCTAGCGCCTGTCTGCTGTCATGGCCAGAGGGCACCCTCTGGGCTGGTGGCCGGAGCAGCCTCTCCCTCCGAACTAGGAGGTGGGAGACAGGGAGGCGGCTGTAATTTTAGCCTGGCCCTGAGCAGCTGCTTGGAGGCACTTGGCCAAGCCTTCCCGCCCCCCTGCCTTCTCCTAGGAGCAGCTTTATCAAAGTCACCCTGGCTTACGCTCGGGGAGGGGGGCTGTGAATGTGCGGAGCGGAGCGGCTGTGAATGTGCTGTGCCAGTCTTAAGCCAGGTTGGGGTACCTGTCTCAGCCCAGCCCAGCCCAGCCACTGGCATGTGGAGCAGCTCTATTCCTGGGCCTGCTGGGCCTGCCCTAAGCAAGACCTTGGTGCTACCCAATTAGGAAGTGAGCAAAGGAGCTCATCAGGCAGATATAAATAGAGCACAGAAGCTCCTTTGCTCAGCAAAAGCAGGAGTGGAGGAGAGCACCATCTGCTGGTTCAGCAGCCCTGACTGTTGAGCGTGCAACTATCCAACCTATTAAGCAGGTTTCACTACCCTTCGTTTCCCAGCTGACTGTGGCTATAGGCTGGCTTGCGGAAAGCCAACCACAGGAACAACGTCAACAGCACCATCATCCCGGGATAAAGGAGAAGGAACCAACCTGGACAGTTAAACAGAACACCAGAGGTCTGGGGCTGCAACTGATCCGGAGATGAACATTTTGCAAAGGCTTTCACTGCTGCAGTGTTTGCTTCTTGCACTTCCCCAACAAGCAGTGTTAATGTTGGGGTATTAATTTATTTCTGTCCTGAGCGAGAACCCATGCAGACATGCAAGCAAGTGAACGATCTGTGGGAATGACCTTGGGAGACAGGAGGAAGAGCCACAGCCGAGGCAACTGTCATGCAAAAGCTATTTCAGCCCACAGAGGGGAGGAGATGTGGAAAGCGTCTCAGGAGAGGCCCTCTCTAGTTTTTTGGAAAGTAAAAGGAAAGGAGGAGAAATAGAAGTCTTGCAAGATTGATGTCAGCCCTTTGAGCTAGTTCAGACAAGAAGCACCAACCATGAGGACTAACTACCTTTATTGTAAGGTTACATTAACAGAATCGTGCAAGACTCAAAGTATTCCTCCCCTCCTCTCTCCTTTTGCTCTCATTGAGGATTTCAATTATTTACTTTCCATATATTTGTTCACTACAAATAATCCTATTCTGCCTCCTAACTGGAGCTAAGCTCACCTCCAAGAGAGGTAGTTATGGTAGGGGGGGATGGTAGTAGGAGAGGCAGTATGGTAGACCCCATACCAGAAACCAACGCCTGCGATACAGTTTTGCACGCCTACCTGCATTTGTGCAAAGCAGCTGCTATCAGACTCCTCCAGCCACTTGGCTAACCCTTGCTGCCTCCCAGGCTGGAGCCCCCAGTCCCTCTGGAAGAGGGGGCTTTCCCGCTCTTCCGATGAGTCGATCCGCATGTGCTCCAGCCTTTCCCGCTCCCGGCCACGCACTTTGTAAGATACCCCTTGTCGCAGGAGTGGGGGGCTCAGGGACACCCCTTTGGCCAAGTCTGTCAAGCTGGAGATGAAGGAGCCCTCGACCACCAACGCACCAGGCCTGGGGTCAAAGACAGAAAGAGAGGGGTTTTTTTCATTCCCAAGGCAAGAAACACAAAATCCAGAGCTTGAGGACAGCACCAAATTTAGTCTGGCATTTTCATGGCCACGTTTCCAAAATTTGATGGGGCCAGGGACCATTTGGGGAGTGGGTTTCAGGAGTTTTAAAGGGTGAAATGGGTACCTTAAGCACCTGCCAGGCTTAAGATACCTGTTCCATCTCTTAACCACCCTGCGATGAAAGCTCAGATAAAATCTCCCAGAAGTTGAATTCAGTGTGTGATAACTTAACCGACAGTGTGACAAAATGGTAGATCGCTTGCATTCTACTAAAGTAAGGAAAGGGTTAAGTAGGACCTTTGTTATAAGGAAGGTGGGGTGGAAGCTAGAAGAAGGTAGAGAAAGGTGTGAAGAACCAGGAGAAGGGCCGTTAAGAGCTGGGCTGAGAAAAAAGGGTGAAAAGATAGGGATAGTAATCCATTAAGACATAATTAAGACATTTGGACAGGAAAAATCCGTATGAAATTAAAGATATGCAGAAACTGGTTTTGTTTCTGCAGCTCAGATACTAGAGGGGAGAGGAGAGGAGAAGACAAGACAAGACTCTGGTGGCCCTTGTGAAAAAATAACATATTTTATTTAAAGAACCACAGAATTTTGTACTTCTAAGAAGAAATAATTCATACAATATTCCACATTATCTTCCCATAAAATGTTATTGTTTCATTCATTCATTCCATTTATACCCCCCCACAATCCTGCATGACCTTCATTGTTAAATAAATGTTTAACTCTTCATAAACAATTGATCCTCTGAGTTAAGGAGAGAAAAGTAATAGTAATTACACCTGAAACCACAAACTATTATGCTACTAGGAAAGAACTATCAACGAGAAGACAGCCCAAGTATATGAACTCTACATTGCTCATTTTGGAATGGTGGCAGTGACATTTTAAATCGTACTTCCCACAATAAACATGGAAGAATTTGTGCCCTTTCTGACCAAATAAGTCTGCTTTTGCCAGACACAGACATGACATTTTCTTGGGGACAATACAGAACTGGTCCAGGATGTCGTCTTCTCAATTTCCCAGGCTAGCCCACCTCTAGAGTTCCCCAAACCCTGCCCCGTCAGCCGGGCATTGCCTTACCTGTCCTTGCTCTTGTCTATCACCCGGCTAACGGTGGGTGACTCCGTGATGCCCACCTGCACTCTCTGCTGGCCTGGAATGAGAAAGAGGTCACAGTGGGAACCCTGACCCCCCAAGCAGCCCCCCCAGTGCTCGCCATCTGGCCTTCTCCCCTCTGACCTCTGACCTTCCTCCTGCTCTAGCATGTCCATCAGGCCATTCATGGCGTCTGAATCCACTGTGTCGTCCTCCACCAGGTCCATGGAGCCAAGGGGGTCAGGGCCATGCACGTCCTCCAGGAGCTGCCCCGGGAACCGCCCTTCACTTGTGGCGTCCGAGTCCTCAGCCTTGCTGCACTCCAGGGAGGAGTCTTCGGCAGTCACCAGCGAGGGCGTCAGCCCCGAAGACCACACCTGCATGTCCGACATCTCCAGGAGGGCATCCTGCTCGCTGGCAGCCATGGGAATGGCTTCCAGGATGGCCACCTCATTCCAGTATTGGTCAGCACACAGCGGGGAAGGCAGAGCGTAGTGCATGGAGGCGGGGGAGAGCAGCTCGTCCTGCAGCGAAGCATAACCTACGTAGGCAGACAGAGGACGACAGACTGACACACTGACCTGGGGGTGCAGGGGACAGGATGTTCAGGCCTGCCCGTCTGGGGTAGGGAGCCTACTATGTGCACCATGGGGTCTCCATCCCAACCAGCTTCATTAGCACTTCCTGGACCCAGGATCATGGAGGGGAGGAGAGGGGAGGAGCACTTGCTGTCCTTCAGAGACCGCCTGCTTTCCAATGGGGACCAGGAATGCAAGGTGGGTCTCATGCTAACTTTGATTTAACTCTAACACGAAACCTTCCCAATCTGGGTTGGGTGGACTTCAAGGCCCAAAATTCTTAGGAGGGGCCTTGCAGGCTGAGAATTCTGGGACAAAGCCTCCACATGGGGAATGGAAACAGCGTTGGGGAAGTTGGCTCTGTGTAGAGGACCCTGTTAAGGCAAAAATGAAAGCATTTTGCCCTTGTTTCTTGGGGAATGCAATCAAGTTTGGAAGTGGGAAGAAGAAGGGGAAAAATTGCCCCTGGGTCCTTTCAATGTTCAAATCCCATGGATGCCTCTTGCTCCCTCTATGGAAATGACTTCATGAATGCTAAAGGCCCTTTGAAATGCAGAAATACATTTTCCATCTGCATTCCCAACTCCACTGCAACCAGAATAAACCTAAAGGTTTAAGCCTTACATCTGAGAAGTTCCTTTGTGTTTTTAATAAGACAACAATCCAGGGCGCAGCATTTCACCATATTTTACGTGGTGAAAATGCGTGAAAATAAAATAACTTCTCTGAAAGGTGGCTATGGAACATGATGACACGCTTGCCGCATTATATTTTATTTATTTATTTATTTATTTATTTAAGACTTGCGGGGGAGGGGAATTCAAGCTATTGCTTTGCCAGAAACTATTCTTTCCTACCTTCCAAAAAAGGAGGAAGGGAGGACTGCTGAAAAAATGTCCCTACATCCCTCATCTTTCTCAGAAAGTATGTGGACCTTGCTCTTCCCTACACCATCTGGCCCCCATAAAAGGTGGGTAGCATCTTAAAACTGGGCAATTGCTTTTTTCCCAGGGTGTCTTAAAGTTGATGAGGCTGAGAGACGCTGCTCTAAGTGAATGCCACGCTACTCTCCAAAAATGCCGCTGGCCTTGATCAGGTAAGGCAGGAGAGGGAAGACGTCAGCCACGTGGCATTTACCTTTTTCAGATGTGCCCTCTGGGTTGCAGCCATGAGCTGCCCAGCAACTGATTACTTGTGATGTACAACAGAAACAGAAGCCCCCTGAGCATTCTGGATTATGGCTAGCAGGAAACATTCAATGAAGCACAAGACACACCTCCACCTCTCACAATCAATGGCTGTTTACTGGCCAAGAAGGTTGATGTGAGTCTACAAGAGGAGAAGTTGGGGATCCCTATCACGCTGATTGGGCAGCTCCTACATCATTGCTCTCAATTCACTGCTTGCTGGGTTCTCATTCTTCTTTCTTTTATCTGGCTCCTTCTATCAGAATTGAGATGGTCCATCTCTCGGGGTCTTATTTGCAACTTGTTTTTGGCAGAATCGCTGGACCATCCATTTCCATAGCCAAGAGGGCTATGATGCAGAAAATTATAGGACCATCCAGAAGGCACTGGGGAAAGCTTCTCTAAAATGATCCTGTCCAATCATGGCACTATTTCAACCCAAACTAAAAGGAAGGTGAAGTGGTCAGAGGAAGGTAGCTCTCACCTTGGGAAAGGGGAAGGGATGAGCAAATTATTACGGGTGGACTTTCAGAAAAGGTCACGTAGTCCTGAGTAGGAGGAATGTGTGAGAAAGAAACCCAAAACAACCCCGCCTTGATTTTGCTTGGTACAAGAAGTTGCAGAGAGAAATTCGGAGAGGTTTTCAAGGTTCTGTTATTCTACCCTACCCTCCTGGAATCCCTGCCATGCCTGTTCCTTGTCCTTGCCTACCTCAAAGGGCTGACATCTAGTAAATGCAGGGAAGCAAAAGAACTTGCACATCCCTTCTCCCAAGGATTCAGTGTGAGTGTGACGATTGTTCCATGCAGCCAGGACACAGCTGCCCAACTGCAGCCAGACTTGATCTGTCCAGGTGAGCTCAGGCATTCACTGTAAGCAGCTGCAAGGCAAGGAAGGAAAGCGGCAGCAGGGGGGGCAAGGGGGGCTAGCAGGAATGTGCAAAGGGGAGATCGTGCTGGGGCTGCACAGAAAGGCCTTGCCAGGTCAAGCTGGGCAAATCGTGCACCGGCCAGCAAAGCAACAGCTCTCGTATGGCTCAGGTCACACAAGAGAGGAAAAGACAGACCGAGACAGTGGAGACAGGTTGTAGAGGAAGAAGAGAAGGAGGAAGAAGAGAGAGAAACCAGGATGAAGCCACGGGTGCCATGCCAGGCACCTCCCGCCAGCCAGCTTGGAACAACCAGCACCCCCTCTGGCAGGAGAGAAAGTGGAAGGGTGCAGATCGTACTGGGGAGGAAGAGGGAGGGAGGCAGAGAAAGAATGACTGTGCAGTAGAGAAGCTGTGTGCACCCCTCTCAAACGCATCAGAGCCTTGCGGGCTGCATCTGGTCTCCAGCACACACTAAACCACATCCTATTCTCACCTTCTCTTGTGCAAGTTATTGGAGGCCCCGTTCTTCAAAGTGACAGTTGGACTGCAACTCAAGCCAGGCCCCTCCATAACGCCTCCAACATGAGCAACATGAGCTGCTTACATCTCAACTTAAACTATCCAAGGCTTGGACCCTATCAGTGGTTTATCACCAGCAGACCTTCAGGGTCCAACAGCTATTCACAGAACATCTCATCATCACAATGATTGACAAGCTCTGTTCTGAAGCAGGGTGAGCAACTCAAATCCCTTGGAGAGCAATATCCACATACTTTTCAAGCCCAAGAAGAATGTCAAAACTCCTGGCCAATCACCTGGTTTTGATGCCAGAGTCTCTGTTCTTCTGTCTATCAGAAGTGTGTATCTAGTCTATGTTCCCTTAAGCTCTAAGGGAGAAAGAGGGGTTGAACCCCATAGAATAACATCTGGCTATGTACATCTGACAATTCCTAAGAAGGATGAACTGAGTCACACACTGCCTCCTGCTGGTCAATATAATTGTTCCTCTATCTGGCATCTATTATTTATTTCTTAAATAGTTGTGCAATTGGTAATTGCATGAACAACTTTATATCCAGTTTGGCACCAAGTCTCCAGGACTCATCTAGTCAACCAACCATTCTGCCACCCTTAGCTACAGCACTCTTTTCCACTTCCTGACTCATACAAGATGCTCAACCACATTGCTGTACCCAATCATATTACAGATTTTGTGGGTATCTTGGCTCTCACCAGGTTGTGAGCCCAATAATAGTCAGTTCTTGATGAGGGTATCAAATGAGGGAGCAGTTGACAAAAGGGAGAACTAACAGCCAAAAGCCAATCGTCAAGTTCATCTCAAGAACCTTCAGACTAGCCAAAAGAACAGCAGAGATCCAGAGTGAAGAGGAAAGGTACAGCTGTGACCACAGAAGGCAGCCAGGAAAGATCTGAAGTTAGTACAATAGAGCAGATCTGGGACTCACCATTTATCTGGGAGGGAGATCCAGAATAGTCTCTGTGCCGGTAGCGCTTGTCACCCTTCAGGCTGTGGCTCTGCCGCACCGAGCCTTCCAGCATGTTGATAATTTCGCCACGGTCAATGTTGCGCAGGGCTGTATAAAGGCTTTCCACTGCAAGGAAAGAGGAAGAAGAACGTGTTAGGAACAGGAAGTCAATGCCAGACCTAAAATCAAGTGGAGTCTTGCCCGAACCATAGTGGAAAACACCAACTCAAATGTACATAGTTTGATTTCATTCAGTCCTTTAATCAGAATGGTCACCTTCTTTTGGGTCAACCCTTACACTTTTTGTCCTTGCTTGGTAAAGGGATTCAATGAGATATAAACATGCAAAGAAGAAAAAAGAATGAAAAGCAAGGGATCCTTGCTCTCATTTCTTACGATCCACATATCTTTCTACAGTTCTTATCATCTTAGCTTGCCCCTAGTTTTGAACATCTGCTACTTTTGTAAAATAAGGGACAGGTTATAGCATTGGGCAAAGCAGCAAGTGAGGAATGGGTGCTCAATTCATTGACCAAAATATTGACAAAGGGCCTTGGAGTCACCTTCACTATTTTTTGATATGGTAGAATGCCAACAGCAAGGTTATTTTTCATTGCTCGTATTCATACAGTAAGTGGGACAAGAAATAGGAAACTTAAGAGAGACTCTCAACAAATCTGTCAGCCTTCTCCATCCAGCCTTAACTCAGTCCCCATCACTGAGGAATGTCCAGGATGGCAAGAGGCAGATTCTATGTTGCATTAATTTGATATGAAAGTCCTAACAGCATGGGTCTGGGTGCATCCTTTCATTGTTGTGCAGGATGTAACCCAAAGACTTTTGATGGCATGAACTGATTTTAAAAAGTCCCTGGAGAGAATCTAAAGCATCTCTCTGATATGCAAAAGAGGAAGCCCCCATTTCCAGCACTACCATTAATACTCACTGTTGTCATTCTGGCCACCACGGCTGGTCCAAAGATTCAACAGGGCCATGCTCTGCTCCAGGAGGGAGTTTGGATTCTCAACTCGGATTCTGTTGATGTCATCCACTCCAAATTGAAGTTCCCGGGCCAGCTCTGCAGGGAGTTGGGGAGAATAGATGAGCCAGCTCAATCATCAGGCAAGGATGGAATCAGGGCCTTGCAACCAGTCTGCATTCAAGTAGCCCAAGATCAACAAAGCCAAACTTGAGGTGGGAGATAGGATTAAACATTATGTTGATGCAAAGAGGCAAAATGGGATTGCTCCATTGACCTGGCACCTGGGATACCTGGTCGGGGCCTTCAGTGGGAGGCTGGGGGGAACAAAGTAGATAGAGCTACATCACAAGTAGACAGGACAGGGTTTTTGTTTTTTGATTACGGTAAGCTGTAGGGCTTACAGCACAGTTCTCATGTTTCCCACCTTAAGCTGGCATTCAGTTTTCAGTATTCGTAAATAGAGGGAGCAGTATGGGTGTAAAAGAATTTAGAGCTAACCTTGGGGAAAGTATGAAAAGGCCATTAATGGAAGAAGGAAAGAATGAGCCATTAAAGAAGGGAAGGGGACAAGATATTACATAGTTCAGAGACAGAAGGAAGTGTAAGAAAAAAAGTCAAAGTAGCTCCACTTTGATTTTGTTTAGTGTAAGAAAGGACAGAGAAGAACATGAACAGGCTTTCAAGAGTCTGTTAATATACTCTAAAGTAGCATTTCTGGGATCCCTGCAGTGTTTGTTTCTTGACCTAATCTAGTTGACAGTGGGCCAACAAAAGGGGACCTTGTGCAGCCTTAGGACTACAGGTTGCCCACCTCTGATGTAACTTGTTGGTTATCAAAGCTGAGATCGCACCTCTTGATTTCCCACAGAGAAGACCACAGAAGTCAAGTGCAGGGAGTTTATTACAGGTAGCCCTTGGTTAACGACATTAGGGACCAGAAAAATTGGTTGTTAAGCAAGTCACCATGGGACTGGACCCAATTTTACAACCATTTTTACAATGGTTGTTAAGCGAATCCAGCTTCCCCAATGGGCCTTTTTGCCAGAATTCACTTAATGACCGTGATTTGCTTAATGACCATTGTTAAAAATGGTCACAAATCGCTATCATGTAACCGCTGGGGGTGGTGCAGTGGTTTGTGATGGTTGTAAGTGCAAGTACAGGTCGTAAAGCACTTTTTCCAAGGCCATTGTAACTTCAAAGCGTTGTGAAAGGAATGGTCGTTAAGCAAGGATTATCTGTATGCTACATCCAATCTCAGAAGAACAATGTTCTTCCTCCAGAGTCCAAACAACAGTGGGCAATTCAACCTTAACTAACATTTCCTTCTATCCTGCGCTCCAAGTCTGCCATTTTACATGGCTTGGTTCCCTCCTTACCCCCAGTTCAGTGATACTTACCAGCCCAACTGAGACCCAGGTGTTCTGCAACAATTGCCAACTTCATGTTGGTTCTCTCTTTCTCTGTGCTGTTAAGGGATCCTGAAAGGGGAGGAGCAAAGGTAAACTCAACCATCTCCACCCTCGGTATTGCTGGAGTTTTTCTCAGCTCCTCAACTGGGAAGGAGGAGAAGCAGCAACTTTCATCATTTGGGTGATTTCTCTTTTAAAAGAATAGGGAAGGCCATGTCTACACTGAGTCTGCCCCTGTAAGTTTGTTCCTGGAAGAGAAATTATCTGAGGTTTGCAAACTGAGAAGACAGAACCTCTCTTGTCTCATGAGCAATGCTCTGTCCTTTGCCTTGCTGGCTTTCAAAAAGTAATCAGAGCAGAATTATTCTACAATCACATTATGAAACAGAACCTTTCTCAGGAGATATGTCATGAAATCTTTATGATCAAAAAGGCTGAATTGATAGAGATTTAAAAACAGAAGTTGTGCCCTATATTTTATTTTATTTTGCTATTTCTTCATTGTAGCTGGTTGGATCATAATCGTCATAATCCCGACAAATCCTAGCAAGGCTTCAGCAAGTGTCAGACTCAATAAAAATTAGCAAAGCTTTACATTCTCGTGGGGTTTTACAAATCCTTGTACTACTTATGTCCTTTTATAGTTATCTATCTTAGTTATCTATTGCATTCTGACTATTGATTGTAAAATTATAATTTTATAGCTTTCTCCTGGGTTTTAATTCCTGTACAGTACTTTGTAATTTTACATTAATAATTTTATTTTTACCTTATTTTATTCTATCAATATGATTTTTTTAAACTTTTACTTCTACTTTAGAGTGACTGATATATTATTAGTTTTATGTTGGTCCATGACCGAAATTAAATAAATAAATAAACAAACAATTCAAGTATGGTTTTCCTATTGTTCCTTGAATGGTTTGTTGTGTGTGTGTGTGTGTGTGTACATTTTGCAAATATTTTTCTAAAAATAAATTTAAAAGCATCTGGCCACATTATTTTTCTGAACAGATCCTTTGCCGGGGGCAGTGAAACTCAGAGGCACAAAGCTATCGGCGTTCTTCGTTTTTTAAAGTGAAATCACCCAACTATTTCCACAGACTACTCTTCAAAAAAGAAAGATGAAGGAGAGAGAGGGCTGTGCTGCCAACCATCTGGCATCCCGCCCCCCCCCCAGATCACAGACTGGGCACCATGGGGTAGGACAGTCAAGGGACTTTTGAGGCAGAAGCACATTCTAACTCCCTGTTGTGGACAGCTAGCACGTCAAGGAAAATGTTGGCAAACCTGCTGAGCCTTTTTGCTGGAGATTTCTGTTGTTTGGGATATAGGGAGCCATTGCAGAGAAAACATCTACCTTTGTACTGACATCACCCATCACTGGTGGCACATCATGCATTGTGCTATGCTTTCCAGCTTACAAACTGGCATCCTCACTTGACACAATTAAATGCTAAGGGTCTAGCAGAGAGGAAGAAGGTTCTATGCTCCGTCCAACCTGCATTGCTGGGGTCTTGTCCTCTTACCCAGAGTGCTGTCATTGAGCAGGCTGTATCTCTCCCTCAGGGCAAGTGGTGTCAAGGTCCTCCTTCGCTCTTCACTGCCAGATGTCTGGGGACAACAAGGGAAGGCAAAGTGGGGAGGAGCAACCACCTAACAAATACTCCCTGAGCTGGGACACTCAAAACCCAAACACTCTCCCACCTCTGCTACCAGCCTGGGATATCTCATAACCAAGGATCTCAGCCCAAACTCAGAACATTTATCTGGGAGATATCCATAGTGTTCCTTTGCTTCCTTGCTCCGTAACGTATGGCATGGCTTGTTTGCTGAGGAATGCTGAAGTTCACTGCAGGCCTCATGTGGTGATCTGGAACAGGCCTGGGCAAAGCCTACCATTCTTAAAAGGAATGGTCCAGAGATCTCTAGAATGTTCCATTTCTTCTCCAGGCCACATCAATCCCATTCCAGGGGTGGTTCCTCAATTTTCCAGAAGTTAAATCTCCCAAAACAAAGGTAATTCATGGTGTTCCAGATATGGTGCTTCAGAGGCCTGTTTTGAGGATGGACCATGTCCAGAACACCATAAACTGCTTTCTATTCAGAAAGGTGATTACTGGAAAACAGCTGGATCACCCTCAGAACTGCTGAATCATTGTGATCTAGAGGAGAACGAGAATGTCCTGGGATTCTCTAGCACTTTCTTTTCCTACAATAGTAAATTCTCCACATACCTTTCCCAAATAATAATTAAACATTACACTCTCCTGATATTTTTGTTCCATTTCAGACAGCCATTTCCTTCTCCAGAATACTCCATTTTTCCTTCCCTCCAGCCTTCATTCTGTGCTAACTGAGCATGCTTGTCCTCACAGATTCATTTGGCTAGATAGCAGCTGGCCTGTGTTTTTATTTTATTAGCTGAAAAGCAGATTTCTAGGCCTTATGAAAGTTGGTGGGCAATACAGTTTCAGAAGCTAGAATGGGGAAACCAAGTAAGGTTTCTAGCAATATGTATGGGGGGGAAGGGAAATTTTCTCACAGAAAATCTAGCCCTTCCATTTGAAGAACAGAGATTCTCAGCATTAAGTATTAATCTAATGGCAAATTTCCAATATATTATGTCATACTAATGTAATATTTTGTTTCTGCCTGGGTTAGTCATCAGGAGCAGCCACAGTGAGGGGACCAGACAAATCAAGGTGGAGCTCTGACACCAAACCATGGCGACCATCTTGACCTTTGGCTCCCTCATCCCTGACATTCCTGTTGGCTTTGGCCAAAGTTTGACCAATACAAATTATTTTGAGGAAATCATAAACAACTGCGTTCTTTTTCTACCTGAATGCTATTTCTTTCTGTCCTAACACAGATGTTTTGATAATAGAATCAAGGAATCATTTAAATATTGTCGATATACACAGCTTAGGTGTGTTGCAGAAACTGCATCTTGCAAGCTTGCAATGGGATTGAATCCTGAAGCTACTCCCAAGCCTGCTCTGCTGTGAGCCAAAAGGCAAATGGAATGTGGACAGGATAGGACACGTGAAGGTCTGCAGTGGCCCACCTGGACTTACTCACCTTGGAGCAGGGTGGCATTGTGACATTCAGGTGGCACAGCACATGCTGAAGCTCTTCATACTTCATGGGCTTGCGGAGGAAGGACAACGACCCACTGGCTTCCCGACTACTGTCCCTCACCTACATTTCAGAACACAAGAGGGGACAAATGGAAGCCAAGCTCAGCCTTCTTCAAGAAGCAGGTCCAAATATCAGCTGTGTTCCACAACCCTCCTTTGATTCGCCATCAGCCCAGTCTTTTTAATTTTGCCTTCCTTGTTGGCATTGTCAGAAAGACACTCAGGAACAAAGCAAGTTATTTATTAATTTTTCTTTCTTTCATGAGAGTGGGAGATAAATTCCTGGAAATCCATTTCAGCTCAAAGCTGGCTTGTAATCCTTCAAAGAATCAAGGGATCTAGAGTTGGAAGGAGCCATTGTAATGGAATTCTCTGAGCCAGGAAACGGGAAAGGACATTTCAAAAAATATTGCAGGGGCAAGAACAGAAGGACATTACTTTTGTATTTTCTAAACAGGTATCAATCTCCCACTTGAGTCACAGGACAGCAAGAGGATCAAAGGCATCAAGGAGGCCCTGCCTCAACATACTTTATGATGAATGAGAACTAAAGCACACATCCCTAGTTCCCAAAATTCTGTCACTGTTTTCCTTGCAATAAACTGGACTAATGAGCTTCTGTGAAAACCTAGTTTTCTTGGTTCTAAGCTGCTGTTAAGAGCTTGACACTGTCAAGTCCAGCCTCTGCTCTCTGGAGGAATCCAGACTAAGGCTCCTGTGCAAATGATTCCCCAGCCTCTGCTTGAACACACCCAGTGAAGAAGGGTCCCTCACTAATTCCTTCAATAATTGGTTCCACTCTGGAGTTGCTTTTGCCAATATTAAGACCATTATTCATGCCCTGTATTCTTGGACAACTGGAAAAAGCTTGTGTTCTTCTTCTGGGTGACGTTCCCTCAGGTACTTGAAGAGTGTTATCATCTTCTCTTCAGTTGTCTTCCCTCTAGAGCAGTGTTTCTCAACCTTGGCCATTTTAAGATGTGTGGACTTCCACTCCCATGGCTGCCTGGGGAATTCTGGGAGTGGAAGTCCACATATCTTAAAGTGGCCAAGGTTGAGAAACACTGCTCTAGACTAAACCTCCTTGGGTCTCCCCTTGCAGAACACAGATTTCAATCTCCTGCTCATTGTCATTGCTCTTCTTGGAACATTTAATCCTTCTTAAACCAAGTTCCTGGCCCTGACTTTAGCTCCAAACAAGTCCTGAGCTTCAAGAGTAAAGTAACCGTGGGATCTCTGCCCTTCCCTGGGCAAGGTCAAGGAAACTCTTCAACTGAAGTGACTCAAGCTGAGGTCTTCTTTCTGAAAGATCTACTTACAGGAGTAACTGCAAGTAGAACAGTGGGGAGGTGAAGTGGAAGCCTAACCAAGCCAAGACCACTCTCCATTCTCTTTGCAAGACTGCAAAGAGATGGTTGTAGACTCCGCTGGCATCCTTACCTGGGAAGACAGCCAGGCCAGAACAACCAGAGACAGCCCCAGTGTCTTGTTTCCAAAACTTTGCACTGATTACCTTAACTGGGATGATGAGGCGGTTCTCGTGGAATGACCGGAACAAGAAACTACGTTGCTGGGCAGCCTTCTTGATCGGCAGCAGGTTCCCAGAAAGCTCCATGTGGAGTGGCATGGCTTCAGCCACCTGCAAAAGGCAACTGTAAGGTTCCCTGGGCAATTTATTTCTTACCATTTTAATCGCTTGTGTTCCACCTCACCCATTCCCCGTAGATTCTTGGTAGCTTCTGGAGATAGGAATCATAACCCCTATAAAAGTGAACCACCACAGATATCTGGGGGAGGAAGTGATGTCAGGTGCATCATGACATCATCACACAAATCTGGCATTTGTAATGATGTCATGATGGATGTGGTGTCACCATGGCTTCGCCATGACCTAGGTGAGCATCCTACAAGAAGGTTCAGTGTGATCATTTGAACTCATCCACAGTTAAAAGATTCCCCCAAAACATGTTTCGAAGACCCCACGCTCAGAGTTTCTTTCTGTGAGATGGGCGGCTATATAAACATGACAAAGAAACAAATACTCCATTCTATTACACCTCAGCAGTTTTCCTATGGTGGAAACATACAAAAACAGAACTGGAAGCTGTAATGTGGGCCTAACAGTGAAATGACACCTCCTCTCCCCTTCAAAACGTCAAAAAGAAAAAAACCATCTTGCTTCGCCAAAAGGAGCGACTTGGCCCTTCCACCATCCCCACCCAAAAAAAAAGAAAGGAAAATTAAATGTAGGATACATGCAATCCCCATTTAATTCCCCTGAGAACAGGGAGGCATCGTTGTCCATTAAATGTGTGCTCAGCTTATAACTGCTTTGGGTAAATAGGATTACAAGGTTTTGAAAACAGAAGCATAAAAATATTAAAACATTAAAATATAGAATGACACAGAAACACGTTTTAGAAACTTGCAAACCTTAAATGGCTGGCAGCAGCATCCACAGGGGTGTCAAAGAAAGGCCAGAGGGCACAACCGCCCTCTGGCCGCTTTGTCCCCACCCCTACCCCACAGCTGGATTAGGTGGAAGGAAATGGAGGGGCCTATGGAAAGCAAGGTCTCCCTGTTGCAATAATTCAAAGTAGGTTTTATCTTGTTCTCTTTTTATTGTGAGCCACCCAGGGTCAGTTTGGAGTTGGGTGGCACCAAAACCAAACCAAATCAAATCACAAAATAAATAACTGTTTCAGAAAATTCCAATTGTGACTCTCCCGGAATGAAAAAAACCTGCAAAGCAACACTGTCTGTGGACCCAAGATGGCAGGCAGGGGGCGGGGGCGTTAAACTAAAGAGACTGGCAGCCAGTAGGTGACCCAGGAGCTACCTCGATGTCCCGGCTGCGTGCCACTTCGGTGAAGTTTTCGTGCTGCTCCAGCGTCTTGTCCACCTTATCGTCGGTCATGCAGTAGCAGCGCAGGCGTCCTTCCCGCCCGTCGTTCATTTTGGCAAATACCACAAACTTCGCCATGTAAGGCACAGCTGCCAGCTCCTTGTACAACAGAGTGGCAAAATGGACAGCTTCGGCTGTGCGCGGGCAGTCTGCAAGCCAGAACCTGGGTGGCAGAAAAGGTGAGGCTAGGATGGGAGACCACCAGGAAATCCAAGGGCTGAGCGGTGGCAAACAACCTCTGTGGAGCTGCCAAGAAAACTACGTGGACATTTCTAGGGAATCACCAGGAGTCAAGTTTGACTCAATGGTGACACTACCTAGTTATGTACCATAATCAGGTGGTATAACATTTATCACTCTCTCTGGGTTTTTTAGGGCTTCCTTCCCCAACCCAATGCCCTCCAAACATCTGGGACTACACCATGCTGGGATGATGAGAGTTGTAGTCCAACACATCTGGAAGGCTGGTCAAAGTAATCTTGACCATTCAGTGAGAAGCTGTACGTTGCATTCCCTGTGGCCATGTGAGATCGAGCACCTGTTCTTGAGATGCCACCCAACACGTTCTCCCAAACCTTCCCTCCAATTCACCTGGCAGATACATTGGTGGTGAAATTTGCACACTCGTTGGCATAAACTAATTTTGTGGTCCCGGTGATGTCCTCCCATTGTGCTGGTGCAGTTCCTCCTGAGAAAAGAAAGTGGAAATACGAACAGAACTGACTGAATGCATTCAATTCCCAATCTGATTCCAGAAATTTGATGCAGAAGCTCAGCTGTGCATGATGCCAGTTGGCTAGCCCTTCGTGATGTTACTAAGAGTTGCCTGTTTTGTCCTTGATGCAACTGGACAATGAAAGAAAAAATATTCCTCTTGAACTGTCTCGAAAGGGCAGCCAATCTGAGGAAAAACCAAGTGCTAAAATTGGAAGATGATGGGGCAAGATGGGGAGAGATACTGAAGCTTCTATCTGGCTCACGTGAGTCAATCATCTGGTTTCAGCTTCTGGTGGTAGCATCCCTCTTGAATCTTCAGCTACCTGCCAGCTGCCATTTCCCTCTTGTGATTTCCCCCTCCCCGGTAGAAAACATTGCTCTCAATAATACCACTGAATGATGTTATCGTATGTAATGGGAAGAAGGAATAACCTTGAGGAACAGGAGGAAGAGCTGCTATCAAGACAATACAGGTAGTCCTCACTTAACAGCTGCCCTGTTTAGCGACTGTTCAAAGTTACAACGGTGCTGAAAAATAACTTTAAGACTGGTCCTCACACTTATGACCATCCCAGCATCCCCACAGTCACGTGGTTGAGATTTGGGTGCTTTGCAACCAGCAGGCATTTATGACCATCACAGCGTCCCACGGTCATGTGATCGCCATTTGCGCACTTCACAGTCGGCTTTCGACAAGTAGAGTCAATGGAGAAGCCAGCAGTAAAATTGCAAGTTGTGGTCATGTGATGTCTTGCTTAACAACCTCAGGTGATTTACTTAATGGCCATGGCAGAAGTGAGGTTTTAAGTCCATCACTGTGATGGAATGGAATTATGAAGGCCAAGCTCAGGAAGATAAACATTTTCTTAGCTCGCCAGAACCACGTGGAAGGAACAAGAGGATGAGACTGGCACCTCCCTGAGGAATTCACACTGTTGTGGCTGGAAGACTTTGGGAACTGGGGTTTGAGTCTGGGAAGACTGATGTCAGGCCCAGCCCAAGGAACTCCAAGAAACAATGCCAATTCAGTCCAGCTACGTTTATTAGCTACAACCTCTAGCAAGAATCTTCCCAGACTCAAACCCCAGTTCCCAAAGTCCTCCAGCCACAACGGTGTGAATTCGTCAGGGAGGTGCCAGTCTCATCCTCTTGTTCCTCCACACGGTTCTGGCGAGCTAAGAAAATGTTTATCTCCCTGAGCTTGGCCTTCATAATTCCATTCCATCACAATCACAGTCACATGATGACTTGCTTAACAACCGCACTGCTTAGCAATGAAGTTGCCAGTCCCAATTGCGGTCATTAGGCAAGGACTACCTGTAGTCAGATAAAAGAAACCTGAGTCCAGAGCAGAAATGTAATTTGAGAAAGCATCTCACACAAGACATCAACAACAACAAGGACTGACATCATATGACATTATTCTGAAGATGCTTACTAGGGGCAGCAGTGTTTCTGTCCTCAGTTTAGTGGAAAATCATGGGTTGGAGGTAAAAGCGGGAGAAGACCAAGGTCCAGGAAAGTTTTATCCATAGTGCAGCTTCCAAATCCTGAAGTCCTCCCCAACTTTGCAATGAAGGGACAACATGGGAAGGGATGCTCACACTTAGACACCCCCAGAAGTCTCCGCTCACCTATAACGCTGCAGAGAAGGCGCAGGCTGGTGGTATCACCTTCCCCGCTGTCTCGGGGATTCTCTCTCCAGGAGGGGGGCAAGGGGATGCGTAACCCAATGGGTCGGTGAAACTTCCTGCGGCGTGGCTCCACCGTCACAATCGGGCTGAAGGTTGCCTGGTTGCCCAGCAGTTTTGTCACCAGCTCGTCGGGCACTGGCTGAGCCTGCAGAAGAAAGAGCAACACCCAGAAAGGTCCTGAGAGAGACCGCTTTTGGCATCGAGGGCAATGCAGAGAGCAGTGGGCAGACATTGCAAGGTGGCTGCAGAACTGGCAGGATTCAGACAGAAACCCTCAGGCTTGAAGAATGAGCAGAAAATACAACCAGGGCTGTAAGTAATTGATTCAATGTACACAATGTCTGTATGATGGACTGGGTGTTGTTTTCCTAGGCTCACCAGCCTTGTACACACAAACGCCTGAACAAATACGTGTATACACGGAGACAAAGGATCCTGAACTTTCATCAATATGGCAACACCAACATCGCATCATCATCATCATCATCATCATCATCAATAATACATTCTGATAAAATCAAATAAATTCAAATTCAGATAATTTCAAATAAATTCAGATAAATTCAAATTCAGGTAAGAAAAGAAATTCAGATAAATTCAATAAACAATGCATTCAAATAAATAAAAAAATTAAAATAAATAAATTGCACCACACACATACAAAAGGCTCAGAGCTTGCATCATCTCAGCCCGATGGAGCTTTCATCACTTCCATGCACGCACGCACACCTGGACACCTTTACAAACACGGTATGCATCACTAACAGCACACTTAACCAAGTCAGGTATAAACCTAACGGTTTCATTCACAAAATATGCAGAGCTTGATCAGCTTGAACCTTGATCGGGATTTGGGGTGGGGGTGGGGGTTGGCTTAGCATGTTATAAATCCATCCCATTTAGTAAACGTAGGGTTCAAAAATATTGCTCAAACCCAGAAAATGAATCAGTTCAGTAACTGAGTCAAGGGGGTTTCATGAAAGCCGCCACAAGATCCAACTCTGGCCTTGCCGTCATTTGGTACCTGCAGAGCTAGCTTGACCTTCTTGGTGACTGCTGTTTCTGGAAACGTGGCTTGGACCATGGGCACCAAGGAGCTTTGGAGACAGCCACCTTCTGGGCCAATCAACTCGCAGTCCTGGCACACCCGGGACATGACCACAAAGTACAGGGGGAAGTCGGTCGTGATGATCCGGCAAATCCTCTTCTTCTCCAATTCTTCCAGACTTTCCAATTCTGTAAAGATTAACTGAAGAGTTTTAGAATCTGCAGATCACAAGAGAACCAGGGTCTAGTGCACTGTAAGAAAGAGATCAGGACAGCAATAAAAATAGTAGCAACAACGTAGTAATATGATCAACTAAAGGCTCAGAACATCGCACTCTACGGAGTCAAAGGCTGACTCAGTAGAAAGCCACTTCATATGTTCAAGGTTTCTTCTGACTTCAGGTTCTTGCAATGCAAAAGCATTTTCTTTGCAGAAGAATGACCAGTAAACTGAGCCTAAACTGGACTAAATGCAAAAACCCAAAGTGTCGTAACACCCTAAACCACTGCAGCAAAGGATGCAGATTTCAGCAAAGACAGTCCTAGGCTTCATTAAAGTGGCAAGAAGCGGACAAGCTTCAGCAAAATGTTAAGTTCTCTTCGAATAAAATGCTTCAACAATGCAGCAGAAATCACCAAGAGGAGAAAAGAATGGCCCTTTCAAGGCAAAAAGTCCCACTTCATAAAAATGCAAAAAAAAACAAACCCCAGAAAAAAATAAGAAAAAATAAAAGCTGCTAGAAAGGTCCCATGCTGTATTCCTCCCAGTTTCATGTCCAACAGCCTGCAATTTTTGGTTAGCCAGAAACTACTGAACAATCCAAAGTCTTCCCACCTCCAAGTTTGCAGCAGGTTTGGAATTGCCACATAAACTTCACAGACAATTCTTCCCACCTTCTAAACTCCGTTGGAGAAAGGCTGTGTAATTCCCTAAAGCAGCAATTCTCAATCTTGGCAACCTGAAGACGTGTGGACTTCAATTTTCTGGCTGGGGAATTCTGGGAGTTGAAGTCCACACGTCTTCAAGTTGCCGAGGCTGAGAAACCCCAGCCGTGAGACAGATTCAGAAGAGGTTGGGGTTCAGGCATGCAGTTGTGACAGTCCCGTCACTTTCTCACAGCTCCTCAGTCTTTGAATCTCATCTGGGTCTCTACCCAAGCTGATCTCTTCCAGGTCGATGACCCTACCTTCATCCATCCCATTGAGGACCTGGTCCAAGTAACTTTCGGCGTAGTGGCTGCGGTGCTCCTTCCACACAGACCCATTCTCACTGCGCAGGACCACCAACTCCCGGTCACCACGGCCATGTGAGGCAAAATGAGGGATTTCCACAATCACAGGGCTACGGGAGAGTTGAGTGTAAGAAGCCAATGCAGATGGCCATTGTGTTCCACCAACAGTTGAAAACTAAGACTCTCCCACTGCCAAGACTGTCCAGAGTCTGAGGCATTGGGACAACATCTGCATCCTGTCATCTACAAGGAATGCTTCCCCACTAAAGCCTCCACTTCACCAATTTTCAATTCCAATGGCCCATGTCTTAGAAATGTTTAGTTTTGTCTGAAGGAGAATTGAAATCCATGGTCAGATTTCCAGATCAACAGCCAGACTGACTGCAGAGTCAGTCATAGAAGTAAGTCCATGCTGGCTCAAAGTTTTGGAAGCTATTATTCAACACATCTGGAGTGCACCAGTCTGAAGAAGGCTGTATCTTTACAGTAAAAGCCCTCCTGTTTGTATTAGGAAATATAGTAGAAAACCCAGTGACACCTTTATGCAGGAAGTCTTACACTGAGACAATTCACAGAACACCTACAACCAAACTGTGAAATTATCTTGAGAGAACCCAGCCAGTTCTGATGTAAACCACAAACCAAAGGTAAGCAAACTGTGGTTAGTGCAAAATGTGAAGCTAGCCTATGTCTGAGATCTTTCTAGACCAGAGAACCAACAGCCCTCTTTCAATATCTTTTTAATACAGCAGTCAGAAAGAGAGGACTGTAACGTCTGTGTGAAATCTGTTCTCTGAAACCTATGTATGGGAAAGAGGGAGGGAGGGGTCTCCTTCATCACTGGCATCTAAGAAACACATCAGTGCAGGAGTCTCATATGTGACGACAACAATGTGGCCCAGGAAGTGGGACATCTGCACGGAGGCCTTGACCAACTGGAAGGGAAGCTTTCACCTGAGGAACTGTGCTCCAGCAGGGCCCAGAGCAATAATTCTGCTGGCCAGTCCTTCTTCCTCTGCCAGAGGGGGTGGAGCTGGCAACTTCTGGGGCTTGACCAGGCGGCAGGTGATGCGAGTTGGTGCTGCACACGTCCTGGGTGGAATGATGACGCGAAGGCCATTGTGCCTGCTGCCCCGCATGGACCCGCCACGGGCATCCACCATGAAACTTACAAGGAACCTGGGAAGGGGGAAGGAGCCAGATATAGTCATAAAAAATGTCAGCCCTTCAAGAGAGCCTTCAAGAAACAGGCATGGCAGGGATTCCAGGAATTTTCTTGAGCACCATAGGGTAAAATTACAGCATCTTGAAAGCCTGCCCAAGAGATAAACCCCATCCTCCTGCCACTGAAAAGAGATAATCGAGGATGGAAACAAACAGCACAGAACACATCCTCCCTGGCAGCCAACAGCCAGATGAGCAGGAGACAGCACCAGATAAATGTTAATCAAGGAACCGGCAAGGAAGGAAATATGCCTGACCAGGACAGGCTGCTATATGTAAGCAACCAGCAACCTCCACTCTCCTATGGCTGATGATGTTACCTAGGCTGGTAACCAAACATCTGCAGGAAAACCATCAAGCTCAGAGAACACCAAGGACCCAACAGTTTCTCTCTGCTCATCTTATACTAAATAAAATCATGGGGATCATTTTGAGTTTTTTCCTCATGCTTCCTTCTTTCTTTGGACTGTGTAATTTCTTGTTGAAGTCCCTCCTTCTTTAACAGCTCATTCATACCTTCCTCAAAGTCAGCTCTAAATTCCTTTACTCACTCACTCACCCACTCACTCACTTTCCATCCATCCATCCATCCATCCATCCATCCGCCCGCCCACCCACTCATCCATCCATCCATCCTCTCTCTCTCTCTCTCTCAGTGGTGCAGGCAGTTATAGGCATGCCTCAGGATGCCCATGTAACACCCCTGGTTCATGACCTGCACTGGTTCCCAGTTTGCTTCCAGGTGCGATCCAAGGTGCTGGTCATTACCTATAAAGCCATACATGGCATAGAGCCTGGTGATTGAGGAACCGCCTGTCTCCCATAGCACCTGCCCAGCTGATCCAATCTTACAGAGCTGGCGTGCTCTGGATTCCTTCGATTAAACAATGCCATCTCTTGGGACCCTGGAAACATGCCTTCTCTGTCATGCTACCTGCCCACTGGAATGAAGTTCTCCCCGAGATCTGGTTGGCCCCGATCCTTTTGGTGTTTCGAAAGGCCTTGAAGACCTGGCTCTTTGCCCAGTTCTTCAGCGAGTATAATTGAAGCCCCCTTTTAAGTTGTCTTTTTTCGCTCCTGTCCTATTTGTCATCTTTTATTCCTCTGTCCTTATTTATTATTGTACTGTTTTATTCTTTTTTACTGTTTTTACTTGTGAACTGCCCAAAGTAATTGGAATCAGGCAGTATACAAATGTAATAAAGCATCTATCTACCAATCATCTATCTATATCTATCTATATCTATCTATATCTATCTATTTATCTATTTATCTATTTGTCTATCTGTCTATCTGTCTACAGTATATTCATCTACTTACCTACCTACCTACCTACCATCTATAATCTATCTGTCAGCCCTTCCAGGTAAGTGAGAAATGCTACTTTATTGTTGCAGGGTATAGTAACACCAACTTGAAAGCCTGTCTAAGTTTCTTTCTGTCCCATTTTACACTAAACAAAATCAGGGTGGGGTTATTTTGAGTTTCTTATACCTCTCTCCTTCTCAGGAACAATTAATTTTTTCTCTACATTTCCCCTTAATGACTCACTTCCCCAAGGCCAACTCTATATTCCTTTAGAAAAGTATAGATCAGGTGGGATGGGGAGAGCAACTTCCAAAGGGCCCCACAATTCATCATCCTGATCAGCTGGAAGGCCACAAAAGGCCATTTGCTGACCCAGTGGTATCATCAAAAGTGGTGCTGCCAATTTTTGGGACAAAGTTGCAAATGGAAATGGAAGGTCTCCAGAAGACAATCTGCTTCCAGCTTCACCCTGAATTCCCCCATCTAGAAAAACAAGCAAACATACCACCAAAAGACTCATCAAAAGACTACAGGCAATGATCTTGTCATGATTACATGAGAACCTTCCTACAACTTCATAAGGGGTTGTGCTCCTATGGGGAATTGGGATGAGGTGGAAGAGATGACTCACCCTGTGTGGACAGGGCTGGCTACTGGACTGATGTTGTCAGAGGTCTCTGTGGCAGGACTGCTTGGGATGAGGGACTCTTCATCAAACTCCTTGGAAGGCTAGATGAGACAGAAATGGAGCTCTTGTTAAATGTAGGTCTAGGCCCTGCCAAGCCATGCCAGGTTCTCAATGGCCTTGACCCCCTTCCCTCAGATGCCACTTGCCACTACAAACACTCTTTATCTTAACTCCACTTCATGCCAACTCTTCATATTGTCATCCTTCAATCCAGAGGTTCTGGACACAACTCTGCCAAATGGGTGCTCCCATCCCACAGGATCATTTTCCCTTATTCTCAGAACTAGAGTGGCTCACTGAAGGTTCTTAGAGGGGAGGGAGCAAAAACATTCTTAAACCAAGTTTCACCACATTAGGTTGCTGGGGTGGGGAAAAAAATTGGAATGGGGTACGCTAAGCATGCCATTCAAGTTTAGTCTAACAGGTCATGGTCAACAAGGCTCCTGTGGAGTGCCTTCAGCTCCTGCCCACAACTTAGCCTCGATGGGCTGGCACCCACCTGCTCTGGCTCCTCAGGCCGGATGAGGACCGTCTCAGGCGTGACACAAGGGATTCGTGGGATAGCTGGTGATTCCTCCCTTCTGTGTTGCGCAAAAAAAAAAGGGAGAAGGGTGTTGGGAAAACAGGGTGCAGTCTGGCCTTCATTGAGAATTCTACCTCCAAGGGCTTAGCAACATGCCTGACTTTGGCCACAAGAGCTCAGTATGGTCTTGTGTTGCTCAACCAACATGGATCCATCTATGTATACATGTGCACAGAGCTATCCACAGGGGGAGCATGGGGTGCAACTGACAAAACAGGCACTGCAACTTCACAATGCACTCTCTGCCCCTTACATACAACACTGTATTGCAAAGTTATATTACAGGTAGTCCTCACTATCCAACCACAATAGGGACCAGAATTTTGGTTGCTAAGTGATTTGGTCATTAAGTGAATTGGAGCTAATTTTAGAACCTTTTTTACGACAGTCGTTAAGCAAATCACTGCAGTCATTAAGTGAGTCACGTGGCTGTTAAGCGAATCACATGGTCTTTAGGCAAATCCAGCTTCCCCAATGGATGCTTTTTGCCAGAATTCGCTTAACGACTATGTGATTTGCTTAACAACCACACGACTCACTTAACCATGTGACTCGCTTAACAACCGTTGTAAAAAAGGTCGCAAATTGTGATCACGTGATCACAGGGGTCATAAAGTACTTTTCCCAAGGCTGTCATAACTCCGAATCATCATTAAACGAACAGTCATTAAACAAGGACTATCTGTACATATAACATTGCATTGCAACATTGCAATGCAAGTATGAGAGTGCAGAGTATGCATAATGATATCACAATGCATTTCTTGGCGTTTTGGCATCCCTGTGGTTAAGAACAGATGTCTATATGGGCGTAGGAAACAGAGATGATGGTACTTTTGATATATGACCCATGAATATTCCAGGAAGATGCTGGATCATCTCTGGTTTGCTTTAGAAGAACTTGGTCTGGAGAATTTGTGCTCTATGATGGTGAAAGGCTGCAAATTGGACAAAAAGCACCCTCTCCATATCTTACGTGTGATCCAATTTGGGGACAAATTCCACAATTTCTCTCTCATCTTCCTGATATTGAAGTTCCCGCTTCTGCATCTTGGCACCTGGCAGTTCCTCTCCTACAAAAGAGACAGTGATGAAAATGTGGTGCACTCAGAGCTGAAACAAAGAAAAGAAAAGAAAAGAAAAGAAAAGAAAAGAAAAGAAAAGAAAAGAAAAGAAAAGAAAAGAAAAGAAAAGAAAAGAAAAGAAAAGAAAAGAAAAGAAAAGCAGAGCTGTTGTTGCCCTTTAAGGGCAACAGAGGAAAATGAACCCTTCTGTAGCCTAGAATCTAGGCTAGGAAGGGGGACTAGGGTATCCATTTCCATGGGCCATTACAGCAGCCTTGTTCATCTGCCAGCCTCATCCAACCAAACATGTTGCAGATGCAGTTGGACCACAACTCCCAGAATTCCATACTGGACCTCCCAACACAGGTTGAGCAAGGCTGGCAAATGCTAGCTTGTTGGCTGAATCCTATAGAAGCCCACCAATGTAATGAAGGTGGCCTCCTCCTGTGACTTATATTTAATCCAGGCGTGCATGTCTTCTTGAATAATATGCACAGAGTCTTGGGGTTTCATGTGACTCCATCCTCAGGCTGCAATCAATAATGACAAATGACAGGGATGCAACAGAACAAACTACTACGCTATTAATATATCAAAGAGGGGTTTAGAAGGGTAGATTGATATTTTTCACAGAGCTTTGGAAAAAGGCTTTGAGTAACACCTTTCTTTTTTTTTGGTCCCAATTTCATCACTGGCTCAAAATGATTTAGAATATGACTGCAAAATCTGCTTCAAAAATGGGATGGGTATTCCCATTCTGCGTAGCAAATCCTTTTTCAAACCACCTTGAATTCTGACAAACAGCAGTTGACCCTATTTTTGAAGATCATCAGTGGCTACGTGTTGGTTAAGCTGGCAAAACAGTGTTCTTTTTCTTTTTTTTAGGTGATAGGTAGGCGAGAAAAAAAACTACTCCCTGCTTGAACAAGAAAACGGGATGGGGAAAGAACTTAGATTCTTGGGAAATCACGGGAAAGGGAGTGGCTCAAGTCTTTGGAAAATGACGGGGGAAAGTTGGCTCAGATCCTAGGAAGAGATATGAATGGGAAGGAAGGTGATGGTACATGTGGAAATGGAAGGCAGCAGTTAAGGAATGAGGGAGAAGTCAAATCAATGTTTGTTTTTATTTATTAATTTATTTTCAATTTTCCCTTGCTGCTATTTTGAGCTTACTGAAAAGGCTCTTGATGGGGTTGCTGGTTTCTTTGACCCCCTGTTCCAGCTCTTGAAAGCTTCCCTGGCTGCTGACACCTCCCAGTCTAATGAAGCCCCTGGGTACTGTTCCTTCATGTTATCTTGTCACAAAATGTAGGAGAAGAGAAGATGGTAGAATGAAAGGCAATACTTTCACACCTTGGCTGCCTAATCACTAAGTAAGAAGAGCACCACATCTGTCAGAACTGCACCAAAATTCTCTTCATCCTTAAATACATTTTAGGTCAAATGCTCTGCTCTCAAATTGAATAGGAACTGCTAGGGGAAAAGATGGAAGAGAATTCTTCTGCACGGCGCTGGTGAAAAGCAAAGAGGAGTCAAGAAAAGCAAAGCCAAGTCAAGTAGTAAAAGAGGCTGGGTTATTCTAGGGCCGTGTTCTAAGATTGAGGACTTCAACTCATGCTGGCTGGGGAATTCTGGGAGTTGAAGTCCACACATCTTGCTAAGTTTTAGAAACACTGTTCTGGGGAATTGACTGATTGTATTTATATAGCCACCCATCTCTCATAAAGTGATTCTGGGTGGAATGAAGTCCCATCCAGGCTCCTGCCTAGAAGAGTCAAATAAACCTCTAGCAATGCCTCCACCTCCTTTCAGTTCCGATTGCAATCCAGCATAAACCAAAGGACCTGCAGTGATGAAATGATGGTTTGCTCAGACCGTCTCCCTTCTCCACCCACCCCTTTAGCCACAGACACAATGGACAGGCAGCTGGGCGAGCTGGCCCCCTGGAAGCCACGGGTGGCATGGAATGGAGGCATGTAAGGCTGAGTGGGCCCCATGTGGGGTGGAATGGGGTCGATGGGACGGGCAGGTGAGCCAAACCCACAACAACACATAGTCCATACCCAGGAGAGTTACGTGAGCCGTGCCTGCAAAGCAAGAGAAAACAAAGCAGGTTTGTAACGTTGGTTGAAGGCAGCGGACCCAGTTGCCCTAGGTCCAGGGACTGCTGCATCTGGGGTCAAAACTGGGGGGGAGGGAAAGCGAGCAAGCCTTTTTCTAGTTATCTTTCAAGATGGCTACGGGTTGGGCGCAATTGTGGCAGGGGAGAGGCGTTCACAGGATCAAAGCCTTTCCTCGAAACGAAGAAAGCCACATTGCGCCACGGGAATGTGAGCTCCCCCTCGTTGTACTGCAATGTCGTAACGCACGTACGAAAGGGGCAGAAAAATAACAGGAGGTTAATCATTTTGAACCCTATCATACAAACATCACTGCACTGATGTCTGCCTTGAAATAATACAAGGTATCATGATGGATAACATTACAATAAAAAAGAAAACGAGGAAAAACAAAAGGGGGGGGGGCAGAACTTGCATCACAACCCTGCCACACTGCTTTGGTCATTTGTCCTCCTTCTGTGGAGGCCTCCATGCCAGGGGCAGAAGGTCTTCAGGGAACAAAGATCCCAGTTTCTGAACACTGAAAATCTTGCACAGCTTCTGCCTCGCTTCGGGGTTTCAGCAGATCTTGCCGAAACCTGTCCGAACGTATCATTTCCTTGCTGGAGGCTAGGAATTGTTTTGTTGAATTGTAAGTGGAAATTCTCAGAAAGAGAATGGATCTGGCCCCCTATCCTAAACTTTTTACATGCCCTGGCAAGCATGGGGCTCATGTTCATGCTTCGTTGTTATGCAGGTATGGGAATTGTTCCGCTGCAAAACTGGAATATTTTGTTCGACGGAAGGAAGGGGGAACCCACCCCACTGAGTGCAAAGAACTGGAATTCTGACCCTATCCTATAGACCAGTGTTTCTCAACCTCGGCGGCTTTAAGATGTGTGGACTTCAACTCCCAGAATTCCCCAGCCAGCATGGCTGGCTGGGGAATTCTGGGAGTTGAAGTCCACACATCTTAAAGCCGCCGAGGTTGGGAAACACTGCGATAGCCAAAGCCAGTCTGAAGAATGAATGTTGCAGAAAGGGGACCAGAATGGAACAAGGGTTGGACTTTTTTTAATCAAGCAGGAAAAGGAAGATCAATTCAGTTACATTTGTCCTCTTTCCCGTCCAATGAGGATGAAGGGCAGAAAATACTTGTAAATAGTAGGTCATCGTCAACACCATTAAGGGATTCCCTCCTTCCCCAAAAAGGGAGGCAGCTGTCAGTGATGCTCTTGCCCACCCAGTACATGGAGCAAGTCAACGCAACCCCCTCTAGACCTCACCTTCATCCTCAGACACATCCAGAGTCTCATCCACCGTCTCTGGAAAACTCATCCGATGCTTGTCACTTAATGACTGCAAGAAGCAACAGGTCAGGTGGGAGGGGAAGCCTCCAAAGTTGTAAGCCCCCCACCCCACCCCCCGGGCAGGGCTTGAGTTTGGAACTCACCAGGAAGCTGGTCTCATCGGTGACCACTTTCAGCACGTCAGTTACGGAAATGTAGCCGAGCCGCTTGGCGATGGCCAAAGGTGTAGCACCATTCTGCGGAGAGACAGAAAAAGGTGCTCCTTATTCACACTTACGCCAACCCTGTTCAGGATTGTGTGTCAACCGCTGTTCAAAAAAGCATTCCAAATTCTGCACCGAACCTGAATTTGGGAGCCTGCTTAAATCAGACCGGTGTGCACAAATCTCTTGTTGAAATCAGAGCAACCACACACTGATCAACACGCTGGCAATGGTGAAATGTTTCAGTGACCGATTCACTACTTGCCTAGTATTCTCACTCGAGACACTAATGACCAGGGTTAGATTATCGTATTTTGGACACATTATGCAAAGACCCAGCTCCCTTGAGAAATCCACAATATTGGGAAAGGTGGAAAGAAAGAGAAGAGGGAGACCAGCAGGAAGGTGGGGGATGGACTCAGTTGCGGTGCACCGTTGGAAGTCCTGAAGGACCAGGTTGAAGACAGATCCTCCTGGGGAAAATCTATCTGTGTGGTCACTAACAGTCAACACCAACTTGATGGCACATAATCAATCAATCAATTTGCTAGTAGAATCTGGACTAAATCTGAAATACACCGCTTCTAGTCATGTGTGGAGTGACTGGGTGAATTGACTAATAATAGGCTGACTGACTCAAGGACCTAGCAGCTGCATTTGCAGAACATTTTACCCTCAGCTAGGTTTTTCTGTGGCATTCACATTATGTGAACACAACCTGCTTGATTAATTTATGATTCCAATAGAAGAGAATGTCTGTAGTCCAGTGTTGAACTGTGAAGTCCTTGGTGCTCTCTGAGCTGGGTTGTTTTCTTGCAGACATTTCATTGCCCAACTAGGTAATGTCACCAGTGCTAGTGAGCGTGGGCTTTGCTCCCTGTTTATATACAGTAGCTTGCCTTGCCAGTGTTGCTGGGGGTGAGTTTTCTCCTTGGTAGTTCCTTGATTAGAGCACTGTTTTCTGCTTGATTGTTCATCTGGTGTCAATCCCTGCTTATCTGGGTGTTGGCTGCTGGAGAGGATGTGTTCTGGTTCTTTTGTTTCCTTCTTAGCTTTTTTATTTTCTCTTTTGAATGGTGTGTAAATATGGTTTATCTCTATGTGTCTATTGGTGGCTGATTTGTCTGAATGCCGAGCTTCCAAAAATTCCCCCGTGTTTTTGGATTTAGCTTGGTCTAGGATGCTCACAGTTTCCCAGTTGAAACTATGGTTGAGTCTGTCCATGTGTTGTGAGATTAAGGATTTTTCATCGTGTCTTCTGACTGCTAGTTGGTGTTCATGGACGCGCTCTGCTAGTCTTCTGCCTTCTGTCCTACATAGTGGCTGTTACAGTCCTTACACTGTATGCGGTAGATGACTCCTGTTTTTTGTTCTTGGGCTACTGGGTCTTTTGGTTTACTTAAGATGTTTTGGAGAGCTTTTGTTGGTTTGTGTACTATGGCAATGCCTAACCCTAACCCTAGACAAATTTTTATGATTCATCTGCCCAACACATTAAAACCAGGCTACAATGGAACTAGGTTATGGTTTGGCGCCCAGTTGTTGTCTTAACCCATTGTTTGATTCAGGCTAGCATGTCAAGACATAACATAGTTTATAGGTTTGGGCTAGCACGGGATATGGAGATCAGAGATTTACACATTGCTAACCTGAATTTCTTAAGTTGGGTTAGCCCACCCACTCAGGGCAAGGCTCCAGGCCCAGCAATACTGGGGCCATGCAGACAGCAGCAAAGCCAGGTTACTTCTGAATTTGAAACCAGGCCAAACTGCCCTCCATCCCTTTTTCTTTGCACAGGCATCCCTGGGTGCCCCGTGCTGAGAACAGCACCCCTCTTAATGCCTGAGGCAGACCTTCCATTTTGCCCTCATCCTGCCCAAGCGCCATGCTTCTGGGTGGTTTCTACTCACATGTCTCAGCTATGCATGAGCTAAGCAGAGAGGACAGTGAAAAATGGACAATCCATGGGCGAGGAATGGGGAACAAAAGCAGGGCAAGCAGGTGAGTGGCTGCCTGGTCGCTTGGCCCCTTGGATTTGCACACTCACCGAACTGATTTCATTGGGTGAGGCCCCGTGCTTCAGCAAAAGGGTGACTATGTCGGTGTGGCCTTGCTGGGCTGCTTGGTGGAGAGGAGTGTAACCCAGCTGCAAGGGGGAGAGAGAGAAAGACCAGTGCAGTCAACAAGCCAAAGTCATGGAGAAGTTCCCATCATTGCACACAACTGCCCCAGGACACTTGTTCAGGCAAGTTGCTTTGCATTGCAAGGTGTTTCTGGGATAACCTGAAAGGGCATAGAAATTAAGTCCATCTGCAAAGACATTTAGATGGACAAGTAGGCAGGATCGTGGCCTTTTCTTAGGGCAGTGTTGTCCAAACGTGGCCACTTTAAGATAAGTGGACTTCAACTCCCAGAATTCCCCAGCCAGCATGGCTGGCTGGGGAATTCTGGGAGTTGAAGTCCACTCATCTTAAAGTGGCCACATTTGGACAAAACTGTCTTAGGGGAATACAAATATCTACAGCACCCTTTGTGCAGGCTTTTCAGTGTCTTCTACAATTTTTTTTTAATCGTTCCCATTTGAGATGATCTTACGGTCTCACATTTTAACAAGAGTTTCAACTACTGTTATTAGTTAACGTGATTATTTACTATAGGAGTGGTGTGATCACTTGTACTGATATCATTGCGTTGTTCTTCCAACCGATTTCCAAAGTTTGGGGAGGGACACATCCTGATGACAGGATACTTGTCTATTAAATCAACCAACAGAGCTGATTTAATTCATTTTTGCTTTCATTCTGTTTTGATTTTATACGAGGAGTGCTGCAAACTTGGAAGACTTTGGGGAGAATAAATGTCTCATCCAAAAAGCAAGCCAAATATTAAAGGGATTAGAAAGACTTCCGTAGGACAATAGAATAAATTAGGGGTGGGGAATCTATGGCTATTTAATTGCCTATAAGCTCTAATTGTCCATAAGCAAAAGCCACCTTGGCCAAGGTTGGCCATGTTGGCATTTATACTGAAGAACATTTAGATGTCCAGAAGTTGGGAGAAACAGGTTTCATGCCTCTAAAAGTTTCTAGAATCCTTGGCATGCACCTTTTCTCCTGTCCCACCCACTTTTATTTATCTAGCCCCTCCCTCCCAACTCTTGGGAATCCCCCCCACTGAAAGGCTAACTTTGGATGAAAAAGTCAAATAATGTTATGCTTGTAATATGGTCATCCTACATTGTAATTAATATGGACAGAATACTTCTTTTCCTCTTTATTTCAGCCCTCTAAGCTATCTAAATAATAGAATGTCAATAATCTTCAATTAATATTGTATGCACTTTACCGTACTGAAACAACATGATGTATCGAGATTTATAACAACATAATAAAAAAAGGGGGGGGAAGGCCAAGTGTGATCCTCAGCCTAAGAAAAGTTGCACATCATGGCCTACTAATGATCCAGGCATTATGCCTTTTGCATTATCTTGCGCTCCCTTCTATCACGCACTGCTTAGCCTCCTTGTCCATCAAATGACATTTCTGCTTAGGAAAAGACCACACTTCTACAGGGGTTGCAACACCCTTCCAAAGGGGTGGGACTTCAATCGCCTGGTTGTTGCTGCCACCTTGACTTTTTTGACCCACCTCTCTCCACCTACCCCCGTGGACATTCCTGTTCCATACCTTGGTTTTGGCATTGACATCAGCCTGATGCTGCAGGAGAAATTTCACCAGCTTGATATTCCCGTAATGAGAAGCCACGTGCAGCGGCGTGTAGCCCATCTGGAAGGCAGAGGTAAACAGGGCAGGTTCTCACAACCACCGTTGGGCCTCACAGCCTCTCCACCTTTTTTCTCTGCCACCATAACCCGCTCCAGAACTAATCCAGACTAGTTGAGGCAAACATTAGGTGTGGTTTTGACAATGGAACATGCCCCTTCTCACATTTAGGAAAACACAAGGGGAACACGTTCCCACAACATGCTTAACCTGATTAGTCGAGGCTCTGGTGATGGATTCACATAACAGGGAAACAGAGCCATCAATACCAATATTAGTTTTAATTGTATTGTATCTCCTATTCTGTTCTGTTCTGTTCTGTTCTATTCTATTCATTTTATTATCGCTGTATTTTTGCCATTAGTATCTGTACACCACTGACTGTATTGAGGCAGTAGACAAATTGCATAAATAAAAAAAAAGAATGCTAAGCTTGCTTAGGGTTAACCTTGTTAGGATTTGGATGGGTGGGTGTGGATGTGGCTTATAGCCCATCTGGTTAGTTTATGTGTTTTGTGAACCTCGAAAATCGGCTAATTCTTCCACAAGGCCGAGGGCGATAGGTGAACACATCCCCAGCATAAAACTAACCCAACTTGGTGAAGTCCAACAATTTGTATCCTGGCACGTTCTTGCTCCTAATTCTATAGATTGGCTGACATGCAAAATGTCAAGGGATTAGAGGATGTTCTCCTCCCCTTACTTATCCAAAAACAGGCGTGGGCAGCCTGTAGCCTGTGTTCAATTTTTGCAGCTCCCTGCAGAGGCATCCATGGGGTGGGGGGGTCAAAAAAGTCAAGATGGTAGCTGCAACTGTGTGACTTGAGCCCTGCTCCTGTGGAATTAAAGCCCCACTCTTTTTTATTGCATCGCAATCCATGCAAAAAGGAGCAAGCCTTCGATCATAGGGTCACTGACACCATCTTGACTTTTTTTGACAACTCCCCCTTCAGTCACTTTGCCCCCAGAAAGCACTGCTGAAAACACGAACTTTCAGCAGCATGATTTTTTCCAAGTTCTGGGGGAAGACAAGGCATGAAACAGGTACCTTAAGCCTCTGCAAGATTTAAGGCACTCATTTGGTCCCTTAATTGTTGCCCCAGATTTCTGCCCCTCTGGCTCTTGAAACCAACCAAAATGGGGGTGGGGGTTAGAAATGGATCCTCCCAGTTGTGAAAAAAATGCCCAACTTATGGGCAGAAGTGATGGAACCAAGAGTAATGTCAAGATGGGAGATATTCTTCTCTCCCATCCTTGCAAGAGTGGAGTGTAAACTATCAGGACCAGCTATCCCATCTCAGCTCATTACACTCCCTGCCTCTCTGCCTTCACCCACATATTTTGGCCCCATGCTAACAGTTTTCTGGCTCCTCCCCCAGGGGGGCTGGCCTTGGGGAGACCAAGGGGACTCACCCGAGTCGTTGCATCCACTTGGACTCCATGCCTCAGCAGGTTGTCTGCCACCTGGACGTGTCCCTCCTGTGCCGCCAGGTGGAGGGGGGTGAGGCCGCTCTGCAATGAAAAACAAATCCAAGTTGCACAAGGAGGACTCCGGAAATGGCTGTCATGACGATTCTTGGCGTGCTTCCTCACTGCGTGCCACCCAACCAAAGCTTTGTGGAACGTCAGCTGTTCCAGGTGCAGCCGAAACGACTGGGCCTATCAAGTCCCTACTAGCCACTCACAGCCAAAAGGCTACATTTTCACAGGGTCTTATTAACCAGATGCATGGAAAGGAAAACAGGTATTGTGTTATAGTACCTTGGAAGAAAAGAGGGAAAATAGCCCCTTTTCCAACTACCAAATTTTATCAGATGGACAGGGTGGCTAAACTGATGTAGGATCTGAGGAAGCGAGCTGGAACTCCCAAAAGCGTAGGCTTTTAAATAACACTTATTAGCTGGAAAAAGCGCTACCAGACTCCTGATTTTTTTGCCATCCTAGACCAGTGTTGTCCAAACTTGGCCACTTTAAGATGAGTGGACTTCAACTCCCAGAATTCCCCAGCCAGCATGGCTGGCTGGGGAATTCTGGGAGTTGAAGTCCACTCATCTTAAAGTGGCCAAGTTTGGACAACACCATCCTAGACTCTTCTTACAGAATCTTGGAAACCTGCCATGTCTACTGTAGCACCTCATTTATCATTAGTTTCTTGAGGTGCAGATTCTTCGCTCTTCTTTCTGACCAGCTCTTGAAGGGGAGATTCCTACTCACTTCACTCATATGGCAGGAATGGGCAGATTTTCCTGCCCAGATACATTTTGCCAATCGCCATTCTCCTTCCCGGGCTCTGAGAAATCCCTTATGTGCAGAGGTTTTCTCCAGGATCCCACAAATGCAAGCCAATTTCCAAGCCATCAAATATGGCCCCAATGCAGCCACGAGTCCCCTCTGCTCTCTGAGAGCTGCTAAGAGAATCTAGGAATGAACGGGCATTTTAACAAGTTGTCACCAATGCGATACAGTAGTTTGGGCGTTGGACTTGGACTAAAGAGACGTAGTACAGATGCTGCTTCTTCACTCGATTTCATTTTATTTTTAATGAAAAGGGGCTCTATGGCAAATCTTTGTTTTTAGTATAAACTGGCGGCACATGAACTGAAGAGGAACGCTGCTGTTGAGAAGAGAATTTGATCTCCTCCAACAGTGGCCAAAAAGATGATGTTTATAGAAAACCCACAAATAAAGAGCAATAAAGCAACGAATTCCCTCCATTGGGTCATCCAAAGCACATGCCTTAAAGCAGGGAAAGATGTTCAGCAATATCACTGGTGCGATGACTGCCTCACTCATTGGACATCTGATGCATGCTTTAACCCATCCTCCTGACTGTTTTCTCTCTCTCAAAAATCTTTTTCCCCGTACTACTTTTACAAGAGGTCTTTGGGGCAATTGCCAATGTGTTTCTGTTGTGACACTATCAGCTGTATTCATAGGATGCTGTTAGAGAAAGGCATTTGGCACTTGTAGAGGCAAGGAAAGTGAAGTCAGTGTGTCTTACTTAGTATGAAACTGTGGAAGGGTTACGAAATTGACTAGATTTGGTTCTTAGATATTTGCAAACCTGACTAGAGCAGTGTTTCTCAACCTCAGCAACTTTCACGCGTAACTTTAACCCTAACCCTAACTTGAACAGTCTGCTCCCAGAATTCCTCAGCCAGCATGCTTTAAGATGGGTGGACATCAGCTTCCAGAATCCCCAGCCAGCATGCTTGAAGAAGTATGGACGTCAATTCCCAGAATTCCCCAGCAAGCATGCTGGCTGGGGAATTCTGGGAGTAGACATCCACGCATCTTAAAGTTGCTGAGGTTGAGAAACACTGGACTAGAGAATGAAAAAGGTGACAATGGCAGTGAGGGGCCACCCCAATTTTTTCTTCCCCATAGGACTGGTGGGGAGAAAAAAAAATTATCAAATAAGCAGAAACAACAGGATAATGAGAACTGGACTACTCTGAATTTGCATTTATTTAATTGAATTATCTCTTAGAAATCTGTAGTAATTCTCTTAGAGATTGCATTCTGAACATTACCTGTAGTAATCCTTGAGTTACAACCACAATTGCGACCAAAACCTCCCTTGCTAAGTGATGCAGTTATTAAGTGAATCGCACCCAATTTTACGACCTTTTTTGTCGTGGTCATTAAGGGAATCCTTCTCCCCCCATTGACTTTGCTTGTCAGAAGCCCTCTGGAAAGGTCACAAATGGCAATCATGTGACCCTGGGACGCTGCAACTGTCATAAATACATGCCAGTTGCCAAGTGCCCAAATTTTGATCACGGGCCTATGGGGGAATACTGCAATGCAAGTGTAGTGGACTGGTCATAAGTCACTTTTTTCAGCACCATTATAACTTCAAACAGTCATTAAATGAACGGTTGCAAGTCGAGAACTACCTGTATTTTAATTGTATGATAGAACTGTTTTTCAGCAATCCCTCTTCCCATTAGAGGAAGTGTTGCAAAACATAACAATGTCCTCTAATGACCCTTTGCAGAAATAAATCCTCCTGGAAAAAAAATATTAATAGTAGAGCCTTGTGGGCCATGTCCTAACCCAAATAAGCCAGAATGAAGCTCCAGTTGATCCCACATTCTAACTCCTCCAAGGGCCATTTAGATGCTCATGAGAAGAACATGATCACGGAGAGGTTAGTTTGAGTCTTTACATGCAGAAGGTTCAAATTGTCCTGGGAATCTTGAGGTATGCTTAGAAGAACCCCTGCCAATCAGGATAGACTGCAACGAACTAAGTTATTCCATACTAGGCAATTTCTTTCTTATTCCCCCATCATCCCTTTCTAAAAAAATATGCCGTTCCTGAACCTGGAAGGTGCATTATAGCTTTCCTGATTAATTCCTGCTGAAAAACTTCTCCTCCATGAGAACAGAATAAAACAGCTTCTCACCTTATCCTGATCAGAAGAGATGGAGACCTTCACGGTCCTCTCAGCCCTTCCCCAAGTCCCCACCATCCTTCTGAGGGGACAACCAAGAAGAAGGTCTACTCACCTTGTTCCCAAAGTTGCCATTCGCCTGCTTGGAGAGGAGCAGCACCACCATGTCCGCGTGGCCCTCCTGGGCCGCCAGGTGTAGCGGGGTCACTCCTTGCGTGGATTCGGCATTGGCAGAAGCACCATACTGCAGCAGGCTGCAGGCCACCTCCATCTGGTTCTGCCTGGCTGCGATGTGCAAAGGGGTGTATCCGTTCTGTCAGAGAGAGACCATCAGGAAAGTTGCAGAGACATCAGAAGGTCACACGCCTCCAAGCCTTTGGTCCTGCGGAGCTAGAACCGAGCCCGTTTGTGGTCCACCAGGGCTGCTGGGGCCAGGAGAGAACTGCAGGAGGCGGATTCCAAACTCTGGAGAGCCCAGGGGTGTCGTTCCTCCACCCTGCCTCTGATCAGCTCTTAGGTTTCCAGCACTTGGAGAATAGTCCCAGGATGAGCAGTAATCTATGCTGCTGGGCTCCTGGACTGCACCCCTCTCTGCTTTCCATGCTAGTCTCCTGGACATTTCCTAGCCTTGTCCATCCCTGCTCATTCGGCCAGGCTTTGCCAGTCTCAGAACTGCAGTCCCAGCTATGATGTCCCTAATGCGTCTGAGTCCTTTGCCCTTAACCAGCTTCTCCACTTCCAAGCACTGGCTGTCTCTTCTTCCCTTTTCCCGTTCTTGAGTCCTATCCTAAATTTTACTGAGTTGTCGCTGAAGCAGACAGGTGGCCTCCCAGGAGTTACAGGGTATAAAAAGTAAATTAAAAGTACATAGGAATAAGCATAGTAAATTAAAAAGAAAAAAAAATCATAACAATCAGAGAGGTTAGATGGAAAGCTGCTTGCTCATCGCCCTCTTGAGGGCACCTGCCCCTCGGAAAGTTTTTAGGTGGGCATCTTCTCGCTGTTTTTCTTTTGCCACTTCCATGCTTTAAAAAATGAAACCAAACCCCAACAGAGCCTGAAATTGCACCCCCGACGTTCAGTCCTTTTGCACCAAATTGCGGTGGTGAAATTTTGGGCCATTGGGGGGCTGTGGGGTTTTTTGGAGAGAGGGCTCCCAGTGGCCTCTGGCTTCAATTCCCTCCCTTCACCCCCCCAAAACACCAAAAAAAATTCCCCCCCCTTCAGATTTGCTCCTTCCTGTGATGTCACTTGTAGTCCGGCAATGGATCAGAAGAGAGATTATGCCATTCCTTATCCTGGGAACATGGCTATTGCTGGCATAGCAAAAAAAAAAAGATTTGAAAAAGATTTCCAAGTAGCACTGGGGCAGGGGTGTGGTGGGGGAACCCAAAGAGTCAAGAGGACAGCCATGACCGCGTGATCCAAGGCTTGCTCCTTTTTACATATATTATGCAATGCATCTTTAAAAGGTGTTGATTACACAGCCATGGTGCCCTCTGGATTTCTTTGATTCCCCCTGCAGATACTCCTGCTCGGGGGTCTTCACTCTAGCTTCATTTAAAAAGGGTTTTCTTGGATCCATGCTCTAATCAGGAAATTGATTTATGTCATCATATTTGATGTTGAATTGGATGTTATCATCTCATTTTTGTGTAACATTCCAGTAAGGCAGGGTTCCTCAACCTTGGCAACTTTAAGACGGGGGACTTCAACTTCCAGAATTCCCCAGCCAGCAAGGGAATTCTGGGAGTTGAAGTCCCCCGTCTTAAAGTTGCCAAGGTTGAGGAACCCTGCAATAAGGAACATTTCTATCAGTCAGCATTTCCAGGCACCTTGGGGTCTAACCCCATTTTCCATTGCCTGGTGGCACCGACTCTCCTCGATGTGGTTTTCTGGGAGTTGAAGTCCACACATCTTAGAGCTGCCAAGGATGAGAAACACTGCTCAAGGTCGATATAACTCTTACAACTCTTTGGGATGAGATTTCCAGACAGCGGTGGACACTCAGCAGCTTATGGGACATTCCTCTTCCCTGGTGGAGAAGGCCCCCCTCTCCAGACTGCTGCTGTTTGTTCAGGGGATGCCAAGAACTTAAAAAGGGAGAATGTAACAGATCCCATAACTAGGCAATGCCTGTTAACAGCACAAACTGGACATCTAACACTCTCTCATTTTTGCTAACCCACATCAGACAACAGAATCCCACGGCTGCAACCGGAGGGCTGGGGGTTGGCTGTGTATGGCCCATGCGGTTCTCACCGTTGTTTTAGGCGGTTGCCCCATGCTGCGGGGGGACAGGCAGGACAGGGCACTCTCAGGACTGCCCTCCATGCACCCTTGCAGACCCCTCCAACCCCAGCCAGGAGGGAGCCTTTGGGAAGAGATGTGTCTTACCCAAGCCACGCTGTGTGGGGATGCTCCCTTGGGGAGCAACACTTTGACTATATCCAAATTGTTGTGGTGGACGGCAACGTGCAGAGGCGTCAGGCCGTTCTGGAGAGGAGGCAGAAAAAAGGCAGATGAGTGGCAGGGCCCACCGAGGGCAGGGGCACCTCCCACCCACCGCAAGGCCAGGCCCGTATACCCACCTTCCCTGCCGCGTTGGGCTGGCTGTTGTGCTGTAGCAGAACCTCAGCAACATCTACTTTCCCGTATTTGGAAGCAACGTGGAGAGGGGTAAATCCTTTCTGGGGAGAAAGAGGGAGTGTCAGCAGCTGGGGGCACAGGGAGGCCCCTTCTCTGGGCAGCCTCACTCTGGCCCAGACCTCTCTGCTCACCCAGGGACCCCCAACCGCAGCCTCTGCCTTCCAGGAAGAAGTGAAAAGCCGAAACAAAAATGCAGTGGTGGGAAAACAAGGAACAGAGCCCAAGCAGCCTTTCAAAAATCTTCATTCAGGTGGCCAGCAGGGAAACTGGGTGCACAGTTTCCCCAAAGTCTGTCAGGGATGGAGAATGTCCCCCACTATTTTGCAGGGCAGGGCTCTCCCTTGGCAGGGCACAGGGCGGACCTTTGGCCCCACTGTAAGTTAACAAGCAAGTCAATTCTTTTTCACTAAATTGAATGAGAACTGGTTTAGAAGATCTCTGAGCAGAACTTCAGCAATTAAAGGAATAAGCACAATTTCTCCTGTAATAAGAAGGGGAAGGTGATAAATGGATGAAGAAGGTAAAGGGGAAGGAAGAGGAAGAGGAAGGAAGGAAGGAAGGAAGGAAGGAAGGAAGGAAGGAAGGAAGGAAGGAAGGAAGGAAGGAAGGAAGGAAGGAAGGAAGGAAGGAAGGAAGGAAGGAAGGGAAGGGAAGGGAAGGGAAGGGAAGGGAAGGGAAGGGAAGGGAAGGGAAGGGAAGGGAAGGGAAGGGAAGGGAAGGGAAGGGAAGGGAAGGGAAGGGAAGGGAAGGGAAGGGAAGGGAAGGGAAGGGAAGGGAAGGGAAGGGAAGGGAAGGGAAGGGAAGGGAAGGGAAGGGAAGGGGCAACAAAGCCTTCTTTCTCAACCTTGGTCATGGCAGTCTGGGATGCCTCTTTGTCCAGGAGGGCACAAACACAGTCCAGGTGCCCCTCGCGGGCTGTGATGTGCAGTGGCGTGTGTCCGGCGGTTGTGGAGAGGTCAGGGTCAGCACCACTCTCCAGGAGCAGCTTCACCATGGCACAGTGCCCAAGGCGGCTGGCGCAGTGCAAGGGCGTCTGATCATCCTGAAATGGGAAAGACACGCATCTCTTGTCCCAGCTCGTTGCGCGGCACTGCCTGAAAAGGCCTATTTTTTCCACACTGCCCCAAAGGAGGCTGTGGGCCTGTCTTGCACAATGAAGGTCGAGATTCTGCCCAAGAGAACCCACGCGCCAAACGGTGATAAGCTGGCTGGGTTTATGCAATGCGCCAGGCTAGGGACTGGGTTGGTTTTGATCCAGCAGGTTCCAGGAACACAGCAATAACTTTATCTGAGTATGTCGTGCAAATCAGGCCATTGCATTATTCCGTAAGGTTACTTATTTTATGAATGCAGCAACGGCACTTGGTTAACTGCGCCTAGTATGCTGTGTGTACTCAGCTCCTCAACTCAGCAGACTGCACATTTTATGGATCCATACTCTCTGCACATTTACCCTGCATCAGCCTGCCACACAGATCAGTGCGCCTCACTGTATGACTGCAGCCTGGAATGCCTAGCACCATTTTCACGGGCTCTTACGCCAATCTGCATAGCCTTAAGGATCAGAATCATAATGCAGACCTTCCCCCCCCTCCTTTTAATAAGGGAAGGTTAATTTTTCAGAATGCCTAATTCAATGCTGTGAGTTTCTGCCCTTGCACAGAACAGGAGTTCGAACAGGCGAGCTTGAAATCGCCCTTCAGGTTAAAACTCCTAATATAGCCAATAACATAAATTAGGGAGAGGAAGTCAGGTTTTACGTATGACTGTTACCTAATCTATCTCATAACACTGGAGTTGCCTCCCACCAAAACCCACAAGTTTCTGCTCTCCCTTTTTTTCCCCCTTCCAGCAAAGACAAAAGTTGGAAGCTTGGCTTTTGTCGTTTAATTAAAAGTTAAAACAAAGACTTAACGAGAATACCAATTCCACTTGGTTTCCCGCAGGCCTGAATTGGGCGACGTTGCCACACCGAGAAGGACGAAGCCATCCATTCACTGGTGTTGAGGCTGTGACTTACTGACCTCAAAGACAGACAGGTACCCACCTTAGCTGTGGCATTGACCTTGGCTTTGTTCTGGAGCAGATATTTAGCTACCTCACTATGCCCGGCTCGAGCTGCCATGTGGAGGGGCGTCTCTACTTTCTGCGCAAAGAAAAGAAGAAGAAAAAGCCGTTCCAGAGAACATCTGTAGCTGAGAAAAATTCCCATCAGCCTCCATCAGAATTCAAAGTTGCAAAGATCCCGCAAGGGGATTGTCTGCTTTTTTCTGCCTAACATTTTCATCTCAGGAAGCTGCACAGGGTCCGACCTGCTTAGGGCCTGGATGGGAGACCACCAGGGAATTTCAGAGTTGGGGATTAGACTGGGAAATCAAAAAAACATTCCAGAAGAAAGCAATGGCAAATTGCCACTGTATTTTTGGCAAGAAACTATACGGATGTAGTTGGGAAGTTCCCCAAGGGTCAATTTGAGGGAAATGTTACTTTTTTACAGGAACCCAGCAGATAGATAAAAGTTAGATTAGAACTATATTCCCAGTTGTTATCATACAACCCACTTATCTTGAATTAACCCATTTTCTGGATGACACAATATTTTGACAGGTAAACTAATCAAACGGGCTGGATTTATATGACACGCCAAGCCACAAGAAGCCGAACGAAGGTTAACTGTAACCAAACTCAGCTTGTTGTGAAAACACAACTGCTAAAGTTTTTAAACAACCGGGCAGTGAAGTGTGTTGCTTGAATGCAGCACCACCACTGATATTCATTACTCTGAATACTTTGTGTGAGACCAAAGACACCACCATTTGAAACGCTCTAGACCAGGGACATTGGTACCCAGCAAATAATTAAGCTTAGATATTGAAGGAGTTATACATTCCTTCCACTTTCTTCCCTTTCTAATCTAACTTTTATCTATCTGCTGGGTTCCGGTAAAAAAGTAACATTTCCCTCAAATTGACCCTTAGGGAACTTCACAACCACCTCCATGCAGTTTCTTGCCAAAAATACAGCGATAATTTGCCATTGCTTTCTTCTGGAATGTTTTTTTGATTTCCCAGCCTAATCCCCAACTCTGACATTCCCTGGTGGTCTCCCATCCAGGTCCTAAGCAGGCTGTGCAGCTTTCTGAGATGAAAATGTTAGGCAGAAAAAAGCAGACAATCCCCTTGCTGGATCTTTGCATCCTAACCCTAAGGGTGCCTTTTCCAACAGGAAGATTGAGCAGTTCCAAAAACTACTTCTTGGAGAGATTCAGAGATAGTGGGCGAAGGGGGGAACCATTGCTAAAACATTTCTGCGCTAAAACAAATCTTGCTTAGACGCTCCTAATTTCCTCCGTGGTCTCAACACTTCTGGAGATTTTTTTTACTCTTGGCTCACCACATTGGAAACGTTGGGGGAGGCTCCACGTTGGAGCAGGATCTTGACAACGGAAAGGTTTCCCATGAAGGAGGCCACGTGAAGAGGCGTGAGGCCCGACTGTCGATTGCAGAGAAAAAGAGAGAAAATGAATGCATAAATACATGAATTCTAATTCGGTATTTGTATGCCCATTTTTCTGCATGCTGTAGTTAGGAAAGGGATGCCTTTCCAATGCCTTCCAAAGGAACTGAAAGGAAACCAGCCAAGAAAACCTCAAAGATTTCGGTTGTAAGATTCTTTATATGCCGCCTCATTTTTCCTTCAACGTCATACAAAGTACTGATCGGGAGATCGGGTCAGAAATGGCTCCCAGAATGGGTAATTCTGATTTAGAACAAATTTAAGATATCTGAATGCACCGTTAACCATTCACGAAAGCTGAAAGGTCTTCTGATGCTATTAACCTGGATGTTTAAGCAGAATACTCTTGTTCAGGGTAAACTTGCTTTTCGCTTGATTTGTGTCCTAACTTTTTTTTAAAGAACTCCAAGTGGCAAAACCTGGCATGCTTTCTTCCAATTTTACTCCACAACAACCCTGTGAGGTAGGCTTGGCTGAGAGAGATTGTCCCAAAGTCATTCTGGGGGCTTCCATGCTTCTTCCAGCAACTAGTCCTACAGCTTAACCATCACACCTCACTGGTTCTGTCTCTGAATATTAACACCACCACAATGGAAACAGCTATTGACTTTTAGCTTTCCTTGTGGAATTCCTGGTCCTATTTGTATCCTGAATTAATATACGAGTTTCCCCTAACAGATTTGGTGGAGTTCAGCTTCCAAAATTCTCAATTACCACGGACTTTGCAACTGGGGACCAGAAGAATTGGTATCCAACATCTGGAAGGTATCAAATGCTCAAAGTTGAGATAGACCCTTGGCCTGATCCAGTTTGTCCCTCTGATATTTTTCTGTCCTATACAAAGCCCCCCATAATAATTTTTACAATCCAGGAGGCAAGGGATTCATAATTTAATTTTTAAATTAAAGTTCAGATAATGAAGCAACTGAAAATGCTGTAACGCAGGGTTCCTCAACCTTGGCGACTTGAAGATGTGTGGACTTCCACTCCCAGAATTCCCCAGCCAGCATGGCTGGCTGGGGAATTCTGGGAGTGGAAGTCCACACATCTTAAAGTGGTCAAGGTTGAGAAACGCTGCTCTAGAGAGTATTATTTTGGGAAAGCTGCTTTAGACAGGCATTTCGATCCTAGTGAAGCTTCTACTCTTCCCCTTCCACTGCCATTGAGCACGGCCAACAAGCTCTAATATTTGGTCTGCCTGAAGCTAGCCAAGTTAGTTAGGCTCAGCCCTGAATATAGGCAATGTGGCACAGTGGTAAAAGTGCTGTTCTAGGAGCTGGGAGATCCAGGTTCAAGTCCACCTTCAGCTATGGAAACCCACTGGGTGACCTTGGGGTAGTCTCTTTGCCTCAACCCAATTTAGCCATCAACTAGAAGATGGCCCAAGTGCTTTGTGGAAAAAGGGCTCTACTTCTTTTCAGGTCATTAAATTTAGATATCTTTGAAATGCCTTCTGGGAAATTTGTCTTCTGGAGAAGCTCCATAAGCCACCTTACAACCCATTCGATGTTCAAGCGCCAGAAATGTAACCTGGTTTTCCTTCACTTTGTCCTCACCAACTGCAGATTGCAAAGGTTTGGGAGCTCTCTTTCACTGCATCACATGGGAACTGAGAGACAGAGGTCAGACAGACATGCAGTCCCTCCATTGAAGAAACGAAGTGTAGCAGAAAGATGGTAGAGAAGTGGAAAATTTTGCTGCTTACAACATGGCACCACTGGTTGGCCCAGCCCAAGAACAATGGTGGAAACAGTCTAATTGAGTTCAGTTTCTTTATTTGCTTACACCTTATAGACAGAATCTTGCCAGACTACATCTATACTATTGCAACTAGTGGGTATACCCTGGGAGATTCTAGGGAGTTGGCTATCTTTCGTTTCCCACGCTCTATCTCCGGACTGTGTTGTCTTTTGTCTCCTTGCCCTTCCTGGAATGCACCCCCTCCTTCCTGATAGCCTTGCCCTCTGCTGCAATCCGCCACAGCTGGGCAGTGGACAAGAATGTATTCAATAGCACATGTGGAGGGAAATCCACATTTGGTAGGATTACTTACATGGCTGAGATGCTACTCTTGGCATAATGGGACAATAATAGTTCTACCATCTTAATCTGAACTGTCTTTTCTTTAAAACTCTTCTATCACTTCATTAAACCTTGCTTATATTTGCCCACATCCATCCATGTCAATGGGGAAACCATGGCAAACTCCATCCCGTGTCCAACCACGAATGTGCCGTCCTGAATGCACAATGCTCCAAGTTACCTCCGTGACGGCCTCAATGGAGGCCCCCATCTTCAGAAGAAGCTCCATCACCCGGATGTGGTTCTTCTTACAAGCAATGTGCAATGGAGTGAAGCCGTTCTGCAGAGACAGGAAAAGGAGACCCAATCAGCTGTGCAGTGCAGGTAACCGCCTGGCTCCACCTTATTTCAGTGGCCTCAACTCACCAGTGCCCGCGCATTAGGCTTGGCTCCCTTATCGAGCAGGATCTTGGCCACCCGGTGGTGGCCACAGTGGGCAGCCACATGCAGTGGGGTCAAGTGATCCAATGTGATGTCATCAATGTCAGCGTTATACTGCAGCAGAAGCCGCACACAGTCCAAGTGGTCACCTTGGGAGGCCATGTGGATGGGGGAGAGGCCATTCTATAACAAGGAAAGAGAGCATGAGAATCTTATCCTGACTAGGGATACTTAAGGAACAGGCAGCCAGGTGGATGCTGTTACCTGGAGCCCTGTGGCGGAGCAGCGTCAGACCATGCTGGAGGCAATGATGTTCCCTCTGCAAGTTGGGATTAGGACCTTCCCCCACATGCACCTAACCATGGCATAAACTTATCCTGGCAACCTCTTTTTTTGACATGTCTTCATCACGTTGCCTTCCCCTCATCTCCAATCCATACCTGAGGCAGCTTCAAGATATTCTCAGCTGTTCTGATAAAGCTCCCTTTAAGCGGGCAAGAAGTCGCAGCAGTTTTGTTGTGGGAGCAATCTGAGGCGCTTCACCAACTGTTTGGTCAAGATCATAGCCAGGTGACCCCTATGAGATGGGAACGCCTAGCACCTCTTGGTCACTTGAGTCTGAGGTGGGCGTTCCTGTGATGGAATGGTATGGCGAAGGCCGCGCTCGGGGAGATAAGTATTTCCTTAGCCCCCAGAATGAGCGTGGGAAGGTGAAGAGGATGAGGCTGGCACCACCCTAAGGAATTCGCAGTGTTGCTTGCTGGCTTGGGAAGTTTAGATTCAGTCTGGCAAGATTCTGTCTTGTAGGTGGAAGCTAATAAACACAGTAGAACCGTAACTGTACTGCCTCGTGGAGTTCTTTGGGCTGAACCTGACACAGCCCCACTCGGTAGACCAGAGCAGGAAATCAACTCCACAGGAAGGCTAAAACTACCTTTTACTGAGATTGGCTATAACAACAGAATCTTGCAAGTCTGAACGTGCTGGACCTCTTCCCTCTTCTTATACTTTGGTGAATTCCAGAGAAGACACACTTCCTGGATTCCAATGAATGACACTGCTTAATCAAAGGGATCCAACTCTGCCAGCACGTACCAGCCCAGCAGAAGCTATCATAGGTAGGCCCTATGCCACGAAGGGCTTTATCCATGGCAACCTAGAGGGATGAGAAAAGGTGGGCCTCTTTTCTTCTGGCAGATCACAGGCACATGGGCCCATTTTGCCTAGCAATTAAGAGAGGGCGGCAACACGTACTATCCGACAGGGCTGAGCCCTTTTAAAACTTTCAAACATTTTTAACCTTGCTAGCGATCATTTTTCATTGCCTCTTTGCTACTGCTGAGTCTAGAAATCATAATGGATTTTAGGCGGATGTGCTGGCTTGTGACCGTAAGAAAGTGAAGTAAATTACATAAATAAAAATAAGTGTTTCTCCAGCCTCCTCACCTTGGTCTTTGCTTGGATGGGCGCTCCGTGGTCCAGCAAGATTTCAGCAATTCGCACATGGCCATTCCTAGCAGCACAGTGCAATGGGGTCAGCTCATCCTGTAGAAATGATAGCCCCGTTAAAATGTGTGCAGAGCGTAGGAAACAGTAAAGACATATTATGCAGGGTTTATACCGGGCAACGCTGTGATTAGTACACCAGCTGAGCACTGTTGGAAACACCTCGCCAACCTTGACCAAACCCCAAAACAGTTTAGCTGGGTCAGTTTTACTCGGATGGAAGACCTCAAGAAAACCCCAAAGTGCGGGCTAGACTGGAAAGGAGAAAATACATTCCAGAGAAAAGGCAATGGCAAGCTATTTCCCCGTTGTTGCCAAGAAAACTCTAGGGATCTGTCATGAAGTCACCAGGAGTCAAACCCAACTAGAGGGCGTCTTTTACATTGGACTAGGTTCCATCGCTGGCAAAATAAATCAGGCAATTCCCATAGAATTGTAATAGCTAATTGCGTCATATGTTTGTACAGTGAAACCTTGATTTACGGTTCTTGACACAGCAGACTTTGCACACCATGGTTTAAACTCCTGCGGCAGCCTATTATGCAAACTATTATGATATACATCTTAGCTACTGCAGATTTGTCCCTCTGCTTTGTACCATCCACAAATATTTTTATAATATTTCTATGCCCCATAGAGGAAACTTTTCCCATTGGCGCAATTCGACATTAGGATGACGAAAGGCATATATGCTGATCTTCCTCATGTATGTTATACTTGGTTATGTTCAGATCCCAAAGTCAAATCTGCCTACCTATTTTACTTTACTGCCCACTTTATGTTCAGGGGCATATGGAACTAATAGCATTGATTATTTGATTCTTATTTGTAGGACTGAGGTTATAGCCATGCTATTTAGCGATCAATCCGTCAATATCTCTGAGACGGTGGCGAGATACGCCCGTGGCATTGACTCTTAGAAGCCATCTTCGTCCCATGTAATGTAAACTATGGTCTGGCTATTTGTATAGTGTATATTTTCTGAGTTTGTAAACTGATGTTTGGTCATGTACCAGCAAGATAATAAAGTAAGGAAGGAGATCTACGCTTTGATTTAACGGACAGTCAGGAACAACAGACATCTCCCCTCTCCACAACTGATCCGTTAAATCAGTGTTTCTCAACCTTGGCCACTTCAAGATGTGTGGACTTCAACATGCTGGCTGGGGAATTCTGGGAGGTGAAGTCCACCCAATGTAAAGCAGTCAAGGTTGAAAAACACTGCATTAAATCAAGGTTTCACTATCTCAAACTGTAAGCCAGAGAGAAAAGCACATGGCAAGTAATTTCTCCTAAAGATCTTTCTTTAAAGCACTTTCTATAAGCAACCCTGGTGAATGTCTTCCCTAAAATCTTTGGAATGCATTATGCACAAGAGGTCTCTAAAAAGATGGAGGCTCCTGATTCAGGAGACGCTTCGAGACCTCTTGTGAATAGACCATCCGTTTTGGTAGCAACCCATCCCTGGATTTGGCGTGAAGCAGCTGCAGAATCCAAGGCCTTCAACCCCCATAACGAAAGCAGCATCACACAGTTGCCACACAAGCTCTGCCCCTTTTGTACCAATGGACAGCATCCCAACGCACATACAAATAGCATAACAGGAGATGTGACTTCCTCAATTGTCCCTCTTAATCTCCCCTGCAGACATCTTCGTGAAGGGATGTGCTGCTGTGCTTCTTCGCAGCTTCCCCTGGCTCCATCCTCCTCCACACTACCCACCTGGTGGCAGACTTACCTTGGTGCGAACCTCAATGTGGGCTCCCCGGTCAAGCAGCAGGCGCACCATTATGATGTTGCCGCGACGGGAGGCAATGTGCAATGGGGTGATGCCATTCTACATGGGTAGAGAGCGGGGAAGAAATGAGGCGGCCTTCTGCCCAGGAGACTGCAAAGCCCTGATCCCATCATTTCAAGGACCACAGTGAGTTTGGGGTGGCATGCTGGTTTTTCTGCAACCCAAGTGGTACCTTAGTCCCTGCAGAGGCTTTTGACTTTTTAAAAAAACACTCAGCTTGCCCCCTCCAAATAAATAAGGCCCATTTTTTCCCATTTAGGAGCCAAACAGGTGCCTTAAGCCTTTCCTGCTTCAACCCGACCAAACCAAAATCTCCAAAAATCAACACAAGGTCTGAAAACAGTAGCCTTGCTCATTCAGATGTCTTACGTGCACTATGGCCTTTGCAGTCCAAAGAGTGGGGAAGCTGTTTCTCTGCCCATAGGGCCTTATTTACTACTTTTTTTAATTTAGGGATTTATTTTATTTCAGAAGAGAGTTCCTCCTGGTGTCCTGCTCTGGGCTTGGCTTCTCCCCACCCCACGTGAGCATAAGGTCCCAAGCATCTTCTACAGTAGGGTTCCTCAACCTTGGCAACTTTAAGACGGGTGGACTTCAACTGGGGACTGGGGAATTCTGGGAGTTGAAGTCCACCCGTCTTAAAGTTGCCAAGGTTGAGGAACCCTGTTCTACAGCATCCACATGGGCTCTGCACCTACCTGGGGGGTGAAATTGACACTTGCTCCCCGGTTGAGCAGAAGCTGGGCCACGTTGAGATTCTCATAATGGGCTGCGATGTGAAGAGGGGTGAAGCCGGTCTGCAGGAGAAGAATGGAGGGGGAACAATCAAACATTCCAGGCACCCCACTCAATAGGAAATCCAGGGAGGATTTCCAAACTGTCCTCTTGCCAGACACACGGTCATCCCATTCACACAACAGGCTGAACCAGCTCAGGAGAAGGACCTCTTGCTACACTGGAGCATAACATGCTAAGGGCTTTTCTTTATTAGTGACTATTTTAGACAAAGGACCCATGTGCAGTTTTGAGGCATACTATAATGAAAATCCACTACACCAAATCTCACACTGAGAAATCCTCTTTTCCATCAGGGTAGGTCAACATATGCAAGGCGACAGATGCACCATCATGTTCCAAGCCCCATCCCTTTTGTACATGCATGTGCTTTGACAAATGAAACATGAGCAGGGTTTGAATCATGATGCTGCGTCTGCCATCTTGCAGATTTTAACATACCCACGGATACTGCTGTTCCCTTCCACTGCCCAGTTTCTCAACTCTACAGTCTAAAAAACAGAAATATAGTAAACCCTTGGTTTAATCTGTTTAGCAGACTTGGGAAACAACAAACACATTTTTCATTTGAACCACCTCCCCATTCAACAGGCTAATGGCCATTAAATCAAGGTTTTGTCCATTAAAGTAAGATTTTACTGCAAATGATACCACTTACGTTAATGACATAATTACGTGAATGATGTAAACCGACCTCCAAAGACGCGCATTCAGATTTAACAGATCTCCTCTCCCCCAAGTGATCCATTAAACTAAATTTTACTATAAAACACCAGGCCTTATTTCAATATTCCCTTAAGCTACAGTGTAATTTGGCTGAATTTATATGAGACACTTACCCTGAGCCCAGACTAACAAAACAGAACTGTTTTGCTTAACATGCTCTGACCATCACAGTAATCCATATTCTGATTTCATGTGATGAAATTTCATGTGAGTCTGTTCACACAATAGGCTAAGACCAACGGGTGGATTCTCACAACTGAACCCCAAATGATCCAATCGCATTTGAGCCTAACTTAGCAAGTTGTGCCTTTGTCACACCGGTCTTACGCTTTGCTCATAGGCAACTTTCCTGCTTATGGTCCAATTCAGCAGGTGAGCCAACTCTTGTGCAGAACTTCACAATCCTTCTCAGATAGCACAAGGGGAGTCCCCTTTTTGAGGTGGGATTAAGAATGGGGGTCTTCTTTCCCCCTGCAGTAAAAACCCCAAAGTGCAAACTCCCTACTGTTTTAGCAAGGGAGGTGGGGTACCAGCAGCCAAGTTTTGCTCCATTTTGTATTGCCTTTAACAGCTAATGGCACCAGCTGACCAATCTCAGCTGATCTCAGAAGCTAAGCAGGGTTAACTCTGGCTGCAACTTGAAAGGGAGAAATGGAAAACCTGCCAGAAACACAGGACTACTGTACTGTATAGGCCAGGGTTCCTCAGCCTTGACAACTTTAAGACGGGTGGACTTCAACTCCCAGAATTCCCCAGCCAGCTTCTTCTGGGAATTGAAGTCCACCCGTCTTAAAGTTGACAAGGTTGAGAAACCCTGGTATAGGCTAAACTACGGATATTTTTTATAAATCCCCAAAGTAGGTGGTGGCCAATCACTTTCACACTGATGCCAAGAAAACTGCATGCCTCCAGGAGTCTCACTCAAGAGAAGGGCATTTCTGCTTTTTATTTTGATCACACCCTTCTTCCCAAGAGCTAAGGTGGTGTTGATAAGCTTCCTCCTCCTCCAGTTATCCTCACAACAACCCTGAGAGTAGATTCATCTGAAAGACAGTGACTACCTCAAACATCTTCCCATGCCATTCTGGCCTGAGGTGAACACTCCTCCATCTCTCAAGGCCGTTTCTGACACTCCATCTGCTGCGTCAATCCGGAGTGGGGAACCCGTGATTCTGCACAGGTTGCCCCATCCTTGATGATGCATCACGGTGTCTGGGCTTGATGAAAGTGGTCCTCCAGAACCCTCCAAAAAACCAGAGATTTCCTCCCTCTGTGCTATGCTAAGCCTCTTGGCTCCAGGCAAGACCACAGAATTCCTTTCTTCATTCCTCTGTGAAATATCACATACCTGGTCCTAGACCATAATAAAGACTGACTGACTGACAATGTGAACTATTTCAAGCATTAAAGCCAGGCACCCTAGAGGACCAGGATCCTCCCCTTACCACCCTGACCCAGGATCTCCTTGAGCATGGACAGCAGACCTTGGAAAGGACGTCTGCATTGGGGTCATTTTGCAAAAGCACGGCAGCTGTTCGCGTGTCATCGTTGCGGGCGGCTATGTGCAACGCCGGAAGGCGCACCTTCCCCTTTGTCCCGTAGTTAATCAAGTGGGCCACCACATTTTCATGGCCCTGCTGTAGAGCCACTGCCAAGGGGGTGAAGCCATCCTGCCAAAGGTTGAGAGAAAGGACGACAGAAGGTAAGAAAACTGGCAGGGGTAGATCATTCCAAGATACTCACAGATTTAACATCTATTTCTTGCCGCTCCTGGAAGGCAGCGGGAGCAACACGGGCCTTTCAGCACCTTATTTACAACACCCAAAGCACCCCAACATCACCACAATAATTTTGGAGACCAAAAATTCAGGTATGTCATGTAAGGATAAGAATAGGATAAGAATTGCTCGTTTTCCTCATCCTTCACCAAAATAGCAAGTGTTTGTTTCCGCTGGAGAAAGAGCTATAGGTATCCTGGGGTAGGGAGAAGACCACCCTCTTTTTCAAATACAATATTTCACTGACATGATTTTCAGGGCAAAAACATGAAAATAAGGGTGAAAATCTCAGAGGGAGGCCTCTGGGGATAAACATACAGCCACTCCTCGTTTAGCGACTACCTTGGCTAGCTACCATTCACAATTACGACAGTAATAAACAGTAATAAAAAATTCATTTTCCAGTCAATGCAGCCATTTAGGAGCAAAGTTTGTGTGCCTGACAGCCAACCTCTGCAGTGTGAAACTGATTAGGTCTGGTCAGTTTCAGGCAGCAGTGCAAGCAGCAGGAGGGTTTTAATCAACTAAGGTAACAGAACCCTTAGTACTTTTTAGGGACCCTCTGCACTGCAGAGAAAAGTAGCTCAGGAAGAGATAGCTTGTTTAAGCAATCTCTCCGCCCTGCGAGGGGGCAAAAAAAGGAAAAAAAAAACAGGTCAGGCACAGGACATTGTACAGGAGAATTTTATCTGAATGAGACAGTAGCAACCAGCAATCTTTGCAGCGTCTCTCTCTCTGTCACGTGTTCACTAAGCGACCATTTCGCTTAACGACCAAGTGATTGGAATGGAACCCAGTTACTAAACGAGGAGAAGGCGTACTGACACTTTCCAAAATCTCCAGTACATTTCCTTCATGCCATTGCTGTATGACCTCTTAGAGCCTCCAAGCAAACAGTTGCACACCGTTGCTACAAAGAGCTATTTTATTTTTATGCTCACAAACACAACCCTTTGAGCCAGAGGGGGCACCTGAACTTGGGCTTGCCTGATTCCATTCCCACATCTGAACTGAGCAGAGAAACACTGGATGATGTTAGAATGGATCTCCCTGCTAACAATCAGACTATAGATAAACAAGATCCAGGTTAGCCCACCTTCTCAAAAGCTTCCTTCTGCTCTTCTTTGAACAGGTGAGAGAAAGAAGCAAGAAGCGAGTGGGTTTGAATTGTCTATATGTAACGTTCGCATCTGAAAGGCACTCAAGAGAGTCCTATAAATCTTACTAATCAGAATCCAGAAAGACTTGAATGTTCATTTCCGATCCTGACTGCTGTTAGTGAATTCTGACAGGCGACGTGACCTTTGGGGAAGATACTCACTTCTGTGGCCACGTTTTGGTTGGCTCCATTCTCCAGGAGGAACTTGACAACTTCCAGGTGATTCTCTTGTGCGGCCATATACAGGGGCGTGAAGCCTTTCTGCAAAGAGAGAATCAGCCATTTGACCTCAAGCTCCACACAAATAAGGCAATCGCTGCAGAAGCAGATGAGGAGAGGCACAGAGAGATGAATGGGTTGTCTAGCCAGGGGATGAAGGGCACGAATTGGGCAGGTTGTGAAGAACAAGGCCATCAGCAACCCAGCTGCTATAATAAATAGAAAGCATATCAGGACGGTGATTCTAAGTCACATTCCGTTGTGATCTAGGAAAATCGGAGTACAAAAGTAGGCTGAAGTGTCAGTGGCGCCTGCTGACCTTCATGAGGAGGTTACAATCTGGGATAAAATTTTAAAAAGGAGAACTTGACTAGAATACATTCCAGCTGGGGACACCGCTGGATAAACAGGATTTATTAGATCTAGCCGTTCACAGCAAGAGATCCTGTTTGTTTCAAGGGAGGCTTAAACAAAGGAAGAGTGCAATTGAGTACACTAGATTACATATCTTCAAATAATCTCTCAGCTCAGACACTTCAGTGTCACAGATCACCCACGGCAAATAGGGAAGGAGATAATGTGGGGCTGGAATAGGACTGAAGGCAAGGAAGGGTTTGGTAGGTAAGAGAAAGTTGGTGGTCAATGCAGAAAAATGTAACTGGGGCTTCTTGATAAACGTTCCACAAATTTCAACTTCAATTATGATCCGGCTCAGCAAAGGGGAAAGAAAGAGAAGGAAAGAAACTACAACAGCTCTCATGCAAAAAAAAACACAGTTCTGAGTAGACGATGAAATCAAGCGACTGGAATCACCGCTCTTTACTCATCTGCTTAGCAAAATGTATCACCAACTTCTCCAGAGGTGCTGAAAGTTTGTTTTAAGAGCTGGAAATCCAACTGGGACTTTCGTGTTTTTGCAGCCAAATGCAAGCCCTCTTGCTCTCCTTTTTGGAAAATGACTCACAAGTGTGACTTGCAACCAGGATTGAAAAGATTGCTGGGGGGGGGGGGAGGTGCTGGAAGGACATTTGCTTGCTGATCTCAGCCAAGAACGATCGACATCCAACTATGGTACCTCTGAAGACAGAGAACCTGTTTCTGGTCCCCCTAAGCTTGCCATTCTGCATTTTTCCACCAGCTGTCTCACAGCCTCCCAACCTTATTTCTCCCCAATATTTATCTGACCTTCAGATATCAGCTTATGTAACCCAAAAATGCTCAAGCCCAGATGGTTACACTGAGACTATGCTGCTCAGGAACCAGCAGAGGGCGCTTGTGCTTGTTCTCCATCCTGGTCACCACCAGCCTGACAGACTCATCTTCTCGCCGTCCATCTAAGAGGCACAGGAAAGCTTTTGACTGTTCTCCCAGCTCTGCTGGTTGGCTAACTCGCAGAAAGCAAGCGATGCTGGCAAGGTTGGCTGAGAACAGCTGGGGCTTCTCAAAAGCACCAGCGGGATGCAAGGAGAATGCTGGACAGAGGCCCTGGAAGGCTCTGGATCTACAAATGATGCTGACTCCAAGCAAAAAACAAAGGGGTGTGTGTGGAAAATGGAAAAGTAAACCTAGTCAGACTTAAATTCTATGGAGGCTTATGTCTGTGTGCAAGCCTTCAGTCCACAGAACAATCAACCAAATTTTCATTGCTCGATTTCAAGCAGGTTTCTCACACTGGCTGGGGAATTCTGGGAGTTGAAGTCTACACATCTTAAAGTTGCCAAGATTGAGAGAGAAACACTGCACTAGGGCATGAGAGAGCTAAGCTGGGCCCCTGCAGAAAGTTTGTGAACTACCACTCCCAAAGTTCCTTGCTCTTGGCTCTGCTGGTAGAAGCTGATGGGAGTTGAAGTCCACAGCTCTGCAGGGGACCAGACTGCTTATCTCTGCTGGATGCGGGCCCCTAAAAGCCTTGGGAGCATCCCCAGTGTTCAAAAGGGGTTGCTGCATGTGATTTTTCAGGTGGCAGAAGAGGAAAATTATTCAACGCACTGAGACATACCACTTTGGCTTAATTAATTGAGTATAGCGTTAATTGAATTTAAATGTAAATTTAAGTGGAATCAAATCCAATTTCGTTACTGTCCTGGCACTTTGCTCTCTCCCCACCTCCTGTTTGGAACCCAGCTTTGTGCTCAACGAAGGTTTTAAGGCTTAGCGTGCATTTTTTAAAAGATGTTAAAAAGAATAACTGAAGCGTCTTCTAAATAAGGACATTTTTTTTCCTTTTGGTTATCCTCATCTCATATAGTACTACAGTAGCAAGTGGGAAAGGAAATTATGAATGATAAACTCCCCTCCAACAATGAAGGGGATATTCTTGGATCAAATATATGGAAATGAACTCACATGTCTAAAACTGTCTTATAACAGGGCCCGTGTTGAGGGCTAGGAGAATAATATAGAAACTGGACCAATTGGTTAAAAAGCCAGTAGTTAACTACCTCAAGCAGTGGAAATGCTCATATTTATTAATATGTTTCATATTGCTTTTTATCTTATTGACTGATTGGCTAATCGGAAAGTGGGGAGCCGATTTTTTTCATCTCAGTATTAGAAGCTGATCCCTTGGTGAACCATACGAGTAATCCGTCCAATAGACAGCCCAAAGAATTCACCAGCTATGCTGAGATTCTGGTTAACTCCTTCTTGGTAATATCCCCATTATTAAAGCCTTAGTAAACTAAGTGTAGTTGGAGGGACACCAACTGGGCAGACTCGTAGGACTTTCCAGCTGCATTCCCTCGGCATACATGACTGTAGTTAACGTAAGAAGGGTTTACTCCATACCCCCATTTCTCGGGTTTGCATGCCACTCTAAACTATGGCGATGGGATCTGGGTTTGCCTGGTGTAGGATAAAGTAGAGGCGGCTAATTCATGGTTTGGTGATCTTGTGAACACAGCCCTCCAGAGTTACTGCTTAGTTTAATTGTCCTTCTCCCTCTGCAAACGTAGATGTGGGTTGGTCACTGCAGGTCTCTTTTCTTCGCAGTGCCCTTTCTGCTGTGGCACCCTACTTTCAGAACAGTCAACCACTGCTTGTCGGGGATGGCTCCTCCTCACCTGTGATTGTGCGTTGACGTTTGCCCCAAAGTTCACCAGCTCCCGCACAACGTCTTCTTGCCCTGCCAAGGCAGCGATGTGTAAAGCGGTATTCCCTTTCTGAAAAAGCCAGGAGGAAGATCACAGTTATAGCCAACCTAGAAAAGAAACCCTTTTTTAAAAGCAAAAAACAGAAACAACGAATCTGACGAAGCCAGTACAGCAACTGGACTTCTATACTGAAAAGCTCATTCTCGCAACTGTTTTCAGCCTAGCCTGGCATGTTGCATGAACTCCGCTCCTGAATATATCTACAATTCTGAGTAATCGTATCCTGGTTTCACTGACATCATGTCCTTCAAAGAGTCTTGGACATTTGGGGGAGAAGCTGCTGGTCAAGATCCTTGGCCAGCTCGGTCACCTCCAGGATTTTCTAGAATGCTGAGAACGTTCAAAGATTAAGGCCTTCTGTCTTCTTCCTAGAGTGACGAATGAATGGATTTTAATTCCCAGGATTCCCCTGCCAGTAGGACCGCTGAGAATTCTGGGAGTTTGTCCTGGGACAAATCCACTGGATCGAAACCTTTCTAATGAATCAGATCAGACACTCGTTGCTTCGCAGGTTCTAGCTCCAGCACCATGTCTTTAGTCCTGCTGCTCTGGAACCCTTACCTTGGTGGTGGTTTCCAACACAATTTCCTTGTGCAACAGCTCAGCCACCATCTTCACGTGCCCCTCCTTGGAGGCCAGATGTAAAGCGTTCAACCCATTCTGGAAAAAGGAGACAGGGCATTAAACGAAGGCGATCAGCTCACTGTGCTACGCAACAGATTCAGCCAGGGTGGGTTAAGGGTGGGAGGTGGAGGAAAAACAATAAAAAACACAGTGGTTGCATTCACACAGCACACTGAACTTGGTTACCGAATTAAACTATTTTCTGAAATCATGCAATACACTAAATCATAAACTAACCAAACAGGCTGGGTTTGTACAAAACACTATGTTGTACTGCAACACACACATACACACACACAAAGCCAAGGTTAAAACTAAGCTTAGCTTACTGTACGCATGCAGCTGCTAAGTCTGGGTAAACCTGTTGTGCAAACACAGCCTGTGTGTGAGACAAGAGAGAGAAAGAGAAAGAGAGAAAGGCTATGTTCACACAACATGCTAAATTTGGGCAATGTTTTAACTTCAGCTCGCTGTTTGGGAGAGTAGCATGTTTGCAAACCCAACCCATTTTATTAGTTTGTTCCATCTATTGGGCAAATCCAGAAAATGGATCACTTCCGTCACCAGATTAAGGGCTCTGAGTGAATACGGGGTGGGAAGGGAGATGGGGAACCGGCTTTAAATGTGCTACTATATTCCTGCAATTTATATGACCGTCAAACCATCACAACTGTTGTGAGAAGCTGCATTTTGAATAGTGGCACCTGCAAAGGGGGGGGGGGTGTCAAAAAGTCTAGACTGTGGCCACATGTGGTGCGACTGACACCCTGGCCCATTTTTACATGCCTCGGGTCATACCATACACACGTGCTATACTTTCATAGAGTTACACAGAGAAGAATCACCATCGCCTCCCCCCGCATGCGCGCCTTGGCTTCCCATCACGCCCTCATCGTACCAAGGAATTTGTCAACCATATACCTGAATTGCTTCTTAATACTTAGGCCAAGCCAACCAATGTCTGGTACTCACTGCTACCTAAATCTGACTCTTCGCATCATGGCCTTCTCAACCGGATGCCTTCTAGATGAGAGGGGATATGTAATTGGAGGGCACCCGGTTGGGGAAGGCAGTCCCCTAGCACAAACCCTCCTTCTTGACAACATCCCCCCCGCCTTCCAAGGTTGGTATTTTCCTTCTGCCTTGCTCTTCCTCCATTTCTGAAGATGGCCAGATTTTTTGGAACCCAGCATGCTGCTTGATTCTAATACCAGAGGCCTCTAATAATGGTTTGTTTTATAACTCTATTCTGTTGAAACTGTATTCTCGTGGACTTGCTTCCTTTAAGCACCATGGTGAGCTGATGTCCTGCTCGTTAGCAGGACAGCTTTGCGAGGGGAATCGCAGCTGGATGCTGGATCCAGACTGGCGAAATTTCTCCGGAAGGAGGAGAAATCGTTGAGATAATCCCTGTGACTCCAGACAGCCGTTACCCATGAGCAGAGTGCGGAAACTGCCATTTTGCAGTCAGCTTATGAGTGGGGTGGCTGGAAGTCATGATTTCATCAAACTCACACTCGCAAAGCAGCTTTTCATGGGCATTAAGCTCGACCGAGCCTCCTTTCTTAATCACTTTTTTGCATTATTAATTTTTTTGTTTGTTTGTTTACTGGAGAGATTAAGGTTTTAGTGTATTCATCGGGTGAGTTTCCTCCTCCTTAGAAGACGATGGTGTAAATTCGATTTTAAAAGTTTTGAAAATCTATGATTTTTCGGACTACGCAGGAAAAGGGTGCTTAGTATATAGATTTTGTAAAGTTAACAATGGATTAAGGGGCCAGAGGGATTTGGAATTATAGCTTTGAATTAATTAGAAGATAATTTCTCATGTGAAAATGGTGGTGTTTTTTTTTAATGGTAAGGAGACTGTTTTGGCTTTTTGTGTGTTAAGGAGACCTTGAGGGTTGGACATTAGAGGGCGCTAGAGGATAGAAAATATGGAGCAGAAATCTATATTGCAAACTTTTGAATATCTATTAAACTTAATAGAATGGATCAATTGCTTGATAAGATGGACAGAGCGTGTTGTAATGAAGTTATAGAACAAGAACAAATTGCAACGGATACCTATGAATTGACTTGGAAGAGGGACTTAAATGTAACACAGATGGATCTGATGGATGACTTATTCCCTAAAGGACACCAAACCAGGAAATTAATTTGGATAATTTTTTCTTACTGGATATACAAAAGAGCTCTGTTAAGGTTTTGAAGGACTTTATTACAAGTGACAAGCAAAAGGATAAACTCTACTTACTGAATATTCAAAAGAAACTTGTTAAAGCTTTTAAAGATTTTTGCCTTGAAACACAGATGACCAGCAAACTATCTCTGGGACTCTCTTTGAAGGGGTTAAAGAATATTTTTAAAAACTCTGGGAAGGAATACAAGGTTGGTTTGTTCGATCAGGGCTAAAAGAGGAAAATAGTTACATCTGGTTGCCCTTATTGGATTTTTGCTGATGAAGAACAATCAATGAAGTATTTGGATTTTGTTTTTTCACTTAAGAGATGAGCTACGGAGAGAGATTTTGTTGTATTTAGAGATGGTGAGAGACTATAAAATTGCCTTTACTTGCTAAGATGAAGGGTGAAGTTATTTTATTTTTTTTCTTTTCCTTTTTTTTTCCTTTTGTATTTTTCTGTTCATATTTTTTGTATTTTGTATTGGCTTTTATTCTTTTCATTTATAATTCTTAATAAGATTATTTGAAAAAAAAGAAGAAACTGTATTCTTGTGGTAGATCTATCGAATTCAGCATTCTACACTCCTTGTGAACAAGAAAGGTTAATGAGATGCCTGCAAGAACAACTCAAGTGGAGCAGCATCTTCTTGTACTTGTTCTCCAGCAACTGGTGCTCCATGACGCACTGCCTCTAACACTGGTCTCAAAACATAACCATCATGACTGCACACCATAGTAGCTTTATCCATGTGATCTTGGGAAGTGCAAGTTGCAAATGAGGAGATTGCTCAACATCAAGAATACCAAGGTGGCCTCCTTGGCAGCAAGACCCTCCCCATGAGTCCCAGTGTGGTACTGTAGTACACATGTTAGACCAGGACTGGAGAGGTTCAAGTCCAACATACGCCTTAGAAGCTCCCTGAGAGGCTTTGGACCAGTTCCTCCCTCACACCCAAGAGCCCATGGTGGTGTAGTGGTGAAAGGGCTGGAGTGGAAGCAGGAGGTGCCAGGTTGTAGTCCCCCTCCACCACTAAGCTCCCTGGGGGGACTCTTAAGCCCAGTCATAGGGCTGTTATAGTTGATGCTGGGAAGGGAAACTAGGAAGTGCCATATATCCTGACTGAGCTGATGGAGAAAGATGATGACCCTGACACTGGGCTTCAGGGAACAGCAGAACACAAGCAGGTCCAAGCTGAGCATATCACATTTTTAGGTAGCTCCCAACTGAGACTGGAATCTGCCAAGTTGATTTCCTACAATGTTTTAGAGGTAGCATTTATCCTAGGTCATTATGGGAAATTTGCACATAAGGCTGAATAATGGGCTGTCACTGTAAACAAGGAATGAAAATCCTGCAGAATATGGCTTCTGAAATTCTTTCTGCACCTTTAATAATAGCGCTGCTCTGGGTCATGTGACTAGGAAGTAGGGGATGAAGAATGGAAGAGTTGGCAAATTTCCAAGCTGCTGCCCAACTGACCCTTCCATAAGAATGCATTGGGTAATGTTTTTCTCCATAGCCCCTGGCCTGATCCAATCCATTTTTAGGCTTCTTTTAACAATCTAGGCAAGAAATTGACATAAACAGATTTCCAAGACAGAGCTTTGATAAGAAGATTTATTGTAGCAAAGCTATGGAGCCATTATGAAAGAATTCCATTAACTTCTAGGTATTAAACACAAGCCTTATTTATAATGAAATCAAGTTTCAGGTTCTTGTACTTCTTTCTCCCACCTGCATAGGGTAACAACTATGAAGCCATTTCTCTTCTGGGTGGGAGGAACCATTTTCGTGTGCCTTCTATTTTTATAAAGGACTACTTTGGTTCTAGGCTGTTTGCTTATGACCACTGAAGACTGGTTTTTATATTTTCAAACTCAATCTTTCTTTCCCCAGCTTTTTCTCCCCCTTGAAATCTGATCCCATTCTGTTAAATTTTCAGAGTTCTCTTGCTGGTGAATAGGCAGATAGACAGTCCCAATCCCCATTACATAATTTGGGTTGGAAAGACTAAAAACCAACAGGTATAGCCAGGTCAAAACCTATTCAGATTTAATTTATTTTACACTGAATAAATTCTCAAATAGTATTACCATGATTTCAGTCATGTCTTAGGCAATTTTCCCTTTTTTCCACATTAAAAATTATAAGTTAATAATCACTTTTGCAGGATTGCAACCAAAGCTTCTGCCTGACTTCTCAATGGAGACATCTTATAGAAAAGAAGCCAGGGTCCAGAAGGGGAAGCAGCAGGTCGTCTGGGAAGTCCATTGTCTGAGGGACTCTTAAGAGGAAGGTTTAGTGAAGGATGGTTGGAAGAGCAAATGGCAGAGAAGATTGAGAAACAGAAGAGCTGAGTAGAAAAAAGCAGTGAGAAGAGGCAGAATTGAGAGTCATGGATAAGAGGTGTCACAGAGGAAAGTGCCCAGATTGGTTAGGTTCACACAACACATTAATCAAGATAGAATGAGGTTGGGTAGTTGGTGGTTCAACATCTTACCGGAAACTAGACGTTACCTGTCATGCCATTATCTTAGCATGAAACGGATAAGTTAAGCCAAAATATGGTTTACTTTTCTGAGCACAAAATGCTCAGTGAACACAACTATGTTTTATTAATCTGGTTTAGTGCTACATTTGTTGTAGAAATCAAGGGACCCATATGCAACAGCCAGCCAATTCTTTGGCGACACACCCCGAGCCTCTATTGATCTCCAAACTCATTTTATTTGCATGACTGTGATTTCTTTTCACTGAAGTTAGTCAGCCCCGTTGTACTCGAGTCTAATGTGCTGTGTGAACCCAACCAATCTGCCACCCTTTACACATACACATGCAGAGATTCCCATTTCCATTTTGTTATGCAGAAAAGTCCTCTGGCAATCCATGTTTTCTTTTTTCCTTTACTGTCGAACATCTAAAGCCGCCCACGACAGATGAAAGATGCCCGACGCTTGTTTCTCTGGCAGTGATGAGGATGGAATCAAGATTGGTGCAGATGGCAATGATGGTCAGATGGTAGGGTGGAGGCCACTGGCCTTGTGGTCTAGGTCTGACCACATGCATCCCACTTTCATTGCATACAGGACACATGAGGTTGGACCTTGACCACAAGTGTGACATGCCCCAGGGTAGAAAAGACAAAGATGCAATCGAACTATGGAGGAACGATGGGAAAAGTTGACCATGCAAAGGCACTGAGGTCTTCACAAAACACGCTTGAGAATTTCCCAGAACTGGTGAGCAGTCAATCCCATGCAGAATTCAATACATGATCTAACATTATGCTCCTAGGCGTACAGTCTTTCTACTGTTTCCATGGTGGTTGATCTCACGCTGCCATCTACACTCGTTAGCTGAGCTTCCAGTTCAGCTGCAAGGCATCTCAAATCACAATCACAACGATTACCCTTTTGAGATGCTAGAGCTCTGGAAAACTTGGGGCCAGGCTGATTTGCTATTGGCAAGACCTCTCCTTCCATCCCACCTCCCAGCTTCTTAATCCCTCTCAGAAGAGATTCAGCCACCATTGCATTTTGCTACTTGCTATTATATCACAGGAATTTTAGATACAGCAGAGGAATGGTGTCTTAGCAGCTCTGCATCTTCCCTGCACCACAACTGCTTTGATTTTTTTTCTCAGAATTCAACAGAAAAATGCACACAACATGAAATGAAGAAATGAATGGACAACACACTACTGAATGGGGGAGAGGGTTACATTCTTCGATTGGTCAGCTGGAAGAAGGACTCATAGTAAGCTTGGTTTTCTTTGCATTTTAGGGCCTGCATCAATGCATCAAACCACAAATTGGCTTCAGGCTGCTTCTGAGGAATTAGAAAGTGAAAAATGTAGTGGAATGCAAGTATTCTAGAGTTATTGCTCTAGACCCCAGATTTTTCCTTGATTCCTCCCTCTTTCTGGCACCATTTTCATCCAACCTTCACTCCAGAAGCTATTTTTTCAGTTCCAGGCCCTGAAGAAGAGTTTGCTAAGTTGCAAATTGGCACTGGGCACAGAATTCTATTTCTTGAAAATGGCATTTTTTTACTACTACATTACTAACTCTTACGATTTAAGAAAGTACATCTAAGACGGGGTGGGGGAAATGTCAAAATAGTTGCAGGGTCAGAATTTGAGGAGCAGCAGTTGGAGTAATGCAGCCTACTTTGACTAATTATGTAGAAGTGTTTCAAAATTCATTGCTTTATCAGGACAAACAGAATGTCACAAAATAGGGAGCAAGCTTTTTTAGTTTACAGATCTCTTCATTAGGGTAGTGTTCTGTTGTTGTTGTTTTGGTCCCTTGAAGACAGCATTGACTCCTGGCAACTGCCTGACAAGTCTCTGCAGTTTTCTTGGCAAGATTTCAGAAGAGGTTTGCCCTGGCCTCCTTCTTCCTAGGGCTGGGAGAGAGGGACTGGCCCAAAGTCACCCAGCTGGCTTTGTGCCTAAGGTGGGACTAGAACTGACCATCTCCTGGTTTCCAGCCTGGTGCCTTCACCGCTACACCAGTGAGGAGAGTGAACAAGGGACACCGCTGAAGCCTTGAACTCTAATCTTAGGCACAATCTTTTCATACTGCAAACAATGTGGAAGGATGAAATTGCTGGGAGTCAGGATGACATATCGGTTCAGGTGTTGGACTAGGTTGGAGAAGATTCAGGTTCAAATCTGTTGCAAAAACCTAGCAGGCAATGTGGGGCAGGCCCCTCTCTCTCAGCCCAACCCACCTCCAAGCAGCAGTGAGCATGGGGAGAGGACAAAGGAGGGTGGAATGACACAAGCAGCATTACAGCATCGCAATGTAAGCCCCACCCCTTTTGTATGTGCACCGTGACATCACACATATGGAGCCAGCAACACGGCGGTGCAGTGGCATGAAAAAGCAGCACCAACCTTCGGTGCTGTTGCTCGCAACGTGGTTGTTGGAGGGTAATAAGGAGAGGGGGTGCTAGTTATGCGGCTTATACTCTTGGAGGAAAATCAAGATATCAAACTAATGAATAAATAACTGAATTGAATTAATCAACTGAAATTGCTCAATTAATTGTTTTCATTACATTCAGTCAATCGGGGAACCAAAATAAGGATTTTGCTACCGTTCAGTTTCCGGAACGGCTTTTGCCAAGGCCTACGCACGTGGGGAAGGGGCAGCACTTCTGGCTGGGCGCGTTGGGAATTCCAGTCCCACCTCCCTCGGTGAGGCTCTCCCCAGCGGGCTCAGCCAACAGGATGGTGTCATTGGCAACAACGATGCCTTAAACGTGGCAGCAGAAACGACAGAGAGGCCAGGCTTGTTAGCCAAAGGAACCCTTTCCCATCAAGGCATAAATGAACTTTCCGGGAAGAGTGCCTAATGCAGCTGGAAGCCTGGGCCAGGAACAGATCAATAGCTGGATACCTCCTGAGCTCTTCCTGGCTCTGGGCAGTGGGGTCCAGAAAGCACCGATGGGGAGTTCCACAAAGAATCTCTTTTCATGCCCATTGATTAAGCATCTTCCATGTTCCGGAACCATGGCGCCCGCCTTATGGAACATCCTCCCCCCCAAAGTGAGGTCATCTCCACCCCTCCTTATTTTCTGGAAGTCCCTCAAGGCCTCGTTAGGTCATCAGGCCTGGGGGATCCCAGGGCACTGATGAGATCTTGAGGTGGCTCCATTAGGGCTGTTAACATCTAATCTCTTGTATGCCTTACGGTTTTTTAAAAACTTTTGATTTTTGATAGGTTTATTGTTTTATACTCTTGCTGTACACCGCCCAGAGTCACTTTTTGTGAGATGGGTGCCCCTATAAATTTGAGATACAAATAAATAAATAATTCTTTTAAAAAGCAAGATCATCCTGGCTGCAACGTGAAAGATATCAATGGTTGGCAACCAGAGCGATGCTGTTTTCGTTCTGGAATGGGAGAATCGCCAGCCACCCCTGAAACCAGGGCTGGGCATCCTTTTACTTTGGGACAATTTTTGGCCTCAGGGGTTATAACCACCGTGCAAGGAATGCCATGGAGTTGTCACAGCCAAACAATTCGATTTGGTTTGGAGGGATGGGAGAAACGGGGGGGGGGGGGATCACAGCGCTAAAAATCGGGGTGTTTGCTGCTGAATCTGGGAGGGCCTTGGGGACCATAAAATAGATGGTTAGGTAATAGGTGCTTCATTCCTAACTCTGAGCCATTAAAGCTGATCCTCTTTATTCTTCCAGCTCCCGGAGAGCAAGAGTTTCCAAGGCTACTGAGGAAAAATGAAAAGGCCGGCCAGCCCTCAAGGTCAACCAGTTTAGGCTCATGAAAAATACCAGGATGTAGATATGCCAAGACTTTCTGACTTTAGGGAGCCAGTTCTAAACTGTAGAGTCTGACAAGGTATGTCCAGACGTAGCAAAATGATGCCCTTGATTGTGTGCTACAAAGAGTGAGAGACCACTTTGATGATGCTGGTGCTGTTGCGTCCCATACCAGTGTTTCTCAACCTTGGCAACTTTTAAGATGTGTGGACTTCAATTTCCAGAATTCCCCAGCCAGCATCTTAAAAGTTGCCAAGGTTGAGAAACTGTTCTAAACTGTAATTTTCCAATGAACTGGGGTCAAAGTAGGTGCTCCTTCAGTGAACAGCATCCCGGGGAGCTTTCAAAGGAGAAATATACCTTCTAGGAGAAGAACGATGTTAGTCTCTGGTACCAAAAAATCAGGAGTCTGATAGCATTTCCAACTAATAAATTTTACCCCAAAGGCAAAAAACACTTTCTGATTTTTTTGCAACAGTTTGCATGTTTCACAAGAAAGATTAATGCGACCCCATGAAATTTCTCCTTCTGCTGTTTGCTGCAAAACTCCCCATGCCCTTTTTTCCCCCTTTCAAAACACACACACATGTTTACATCCTTGTGCAAATCACCTGGAAGCCCCTTTTCCAAAGCAAAATGTCCACAGCAATTATTCCTCCTTCCCAGTCTCTTTTCTCTCCCTTCCAGACCCGCCTTCTGAGTTTTTGGCTTTTTGCCCCTCACACTCTTTGTAGCACACTGTCGAGGACATCATTTTGCTAAGTCTGGACATATCTCGTCAGACCCTACAGTTTAGAGCTGGCTCCCTAAAGTCAGAAAGTCTTGGCATATCTACATCCTGGTATTTTTCATGAGCATAAACTCCCCCACACTCTTCTTTTCTCCCTGTTCTGATCATGACTGCTTTGAATGACTACTAGACAAGGAAATCCATCCAGGAAGCATTGCAAGAACTGTTCCCGCAAGGCCTCCCTTGCTTGCTTGACTCATCTGAAAGCATGGCTCTCCGCTTGTGCTTTCCCTTAATAAATCACATTTTCCCAAGGATGAATGAACAGCACTGCCTTCAGCCCAGGGCTGGATCTGAACTTGCATGCAAGCTGGAGAGAGAGGCTCTTTGGACACCGCTCTGGCTGCAGATAAACAGGCCCAAACCACGCCAAGAGGTTCGTGTTGAGCATCAAATGATTGGGGGGCCAGACCAGCTCCTCTAGGAGAGAAGGCCACAGAATTGAGAGGGTCTGCTTAGAGCAGGGCTGGGCAAGAGGCGGCAAAAACCTGTGTGACACAAGGATTTTCTCCTTTCACGGTGAGTTTTGGCTGAATTTAAATGTAGCGGATTCAGAACCAATAAAAGGATCCACAGTGCTCACCTGTAAAATTGAAAGCTGTCAGAGGCAATGACCAGCAATTTGGATGGATTTCAAGAGGGTGGACAAATTCACGGGAGACAAATACTACTGGTCAGAAGCCTTCAGATGGTTTACTATCCACTGAATGCCAGGCATCGTAACACAGATACCAGCTGCTGTGGCATTCATGGGTATGTGTGTATGTGTATCAAAAAACACAAGATGGCAGTCACAATGTGGTCATGGAAGCTCGAACCCTTTGGTACAAGTGTGTCTTGACTGCCATCTTGACTTTGCTGACTCCCCTTGTGGACAACTACAGTGGGTGATAACACTCCTGACTAGACTTATCAGAAATGCCCCGATGCAAGATGCTGACATGGTGGGCATTTGGCTTGATCCAGCCAAGCTCTCGACACAGGAAGTTCATGTAAAGAAGGTTAGATCCCAGAGCTGGATTCTGATGGCTTCTGGCACGTGATCAGGAACGTCTAAGGGGAAGACAACCAACCCCACTGTAATGGTCTGTGGGAATGACCTTGGGAGACAGGAGGAAGAGCCACAGACTAGACAACGGTCAGATAAGAGGCAGCTGAGGCTGCAGAAGGAATGGGGGCATGGCAAACATCTCAGAAGGGACCCTCCCTGGTATCTTGGAGTATAAAGGTGAGGGGGGAGAGATGTACTTTCAGACTCGCAAGATTCTGTTAATATAACCTTGTAATAAAGTTAGAGCTAGTACTTCTGGATGTGCTTTGTCTCTGGACGACCTTGCAAGGCTGAACACCCACAGAAACACCACCAGATGCGGGCCTTCTGCTAAGTCAGACCCCTAGAAATAAACCAAGGTTTAGTCCAAGGCAGCCAACATTTTTAAGCCCTGCTGCAGTGTTCAGACATCATTCCTTGCCTTTATCTATTCTGCTTCCTCTGGTGCCGCCTGAAGCAGGCCATGTCCAAGATACACAAAAAACCTCTGTGCCTCAGGCTAAGGTGTGATATGGAGAGATGCTGTTTGGATTGTCTATCTGGCCACTGGCCAGTTTTCTCCATAGGAAGAAAGATTTGTGGACTTGGGCTTTCCTCAAATCTTCTTGGCACAATCGTTTCATTGCTTAGATGCAAGTGCTGCCCTCTGGAAGGAAGACAGTCTGGAGCAGCTCACAGTATACACTACAACAACCAGGGATGACCAAGGTCCTCAAGTAAAGGTCAAGGGGAGTGATATAATTTGCCACCTACAGATTGAGAAGCAGATTAATTACATATCAGAGGTGTGAAATGCTTGCTTGTCTCTCTCACATAGCAGCAGTGAATCTCCAAGGCGGTGTTTCTCAACCTCGGCCACTTTAAAATGTGTGGACTTCAACTCCCAGAATTCCCCAGCCAGCCATGTAGGACAGCCAGAAGTCCACACATCTTAAAGTGGCCAAGGTTAGGAAACACTACTCCAAGGATTTGGGGAAGGGAATCTTAAACAGTACTTCCATTCACACAACATTTACTTGGGTCAGTTAAAGACCCAGCACCTGTATTTGTGTAACATCCTAAACTGGGTCAGGATTAGTTTCCACCTGTTTTTTGTTGCTTACTATAATATAGGAACCCAATCCGTTTGGTTAGTTTATGGTTCACTGTTTGGGTGAATCCAGAAAATGGCCTAATTCAGGATCCAGGTTTGTGTTGTGTGAATGCAGCCAGAGAATGGTAATGCATATCATGCATTACATCAGATAAGCAAGAAGGTTCAGGCCAAGCTGCAAGTGGAAGTGAATAATTCCTTGCCCCCTCACACTGCGTTTGCAAAATCCTCAGATTAGGCTGACAAAATTTGGTTTAAAAGTGGCTGAATAAAGCGCAGCTCTGCATCGTTTTAAGTGTTGAGGGAAGATAAGAGCGCCCAAAACAGGCCAAACCAGCCTTGGTCTATTCTGGTGAGAAGAAGCATCTTCAGACAGTCTCCTGAGGTCTACAGAGGGTTGGCAGGTTGAGCTGTGGCTCCCTAAATTTTTACTAGAGAATGCCTGCACATTAGCTGGACCCTCAGCTGTTCCATCTCCCACAGGAAAAGTTATTCCTGTACCTTTGCCTTATTTAGATTCCTGAACTGAGGAAGCATTGCACCTGGTGGTCCAAATAGCCCTTTCTAACTCAGATTGGATTGCCACAGCACACTAGACTAGACCAAAACAGGGTGGTTCATCATGATGGTGGAAGTCAACAATTGTCTTAGCACATTCTATGAATCACCCCCTCACATTAAGCCAATGTATGGTGGGCATGGCATGTCTAGGAATCCAGCAAATATGTTTTATTATTCTAGTTTGGCATTACATATGCTGGATGCAAAAGCCAGCCATCAAATACATCATAATCTGGTTGATGCTTTGGGGAACCGAATATGATATGAACACTGCAAGAGTGTTTTCTTAGTTTTTTAGCTTTCTTAAACCAGGTTTACAGCTGTGCATGATGTGTGAACCCAGATGCAAAACTGCAGCCCAAGTCATCTCCAAGGCACATAGTTGGAGAAGGGTCTCCTTGGTCTACTGTGCTGAGGGTTGAAAACAGACCAAGATGTTGCAAGCCAAGAGACTCTACCACTGTATTACAAATTCTCCCCAAGCCACAGGTGGTCTGGAAAGCCTCTTGTGGAATTAAACCTCAAGGCTGTCCTTGTCCACCAGGCTTGTCTGCTGCAGCTACTTCTCATCTCAAGTTGCCTGTTTTCAGCTGAGAGAGTAGGCTGGGTGAGCCTCCATGGGGTGAACATGGAGGGAATAAAACGCAGCTGCTTTAGCTGGTCATCCACTTCTTGGTGGCTCCAAAGTTTCACATTCTGCATTGGGAAGAGCAAGGTGAGTCACTGTCTGATGGCACAGGCATTCCCCACCTCCAGCCTCACTTATGAGCAGCACCAGCACTGAATACAAATGAAGACTGAAGGACACAGGCTCTGTCCTGCCTTCTTCTCCAAACTGGAGCTCTGTTCTCTCCATTTCTCTGCAGTTCTTTCAGCAACACTTAGGTGAATGATAAAAGTCCCTGTCCCACTGAAGTGGAGATGATGGATCCCAGTTTAAAGGGTTTCAAAGGGGCAAGGCCAATTCATGGAGGCTACCTTCTCAAGAAGGTGACTAGGAAGCTTGAAAGGGTACACCAAAAGGGCAACCCAAACAATTAGGGATTGCAGCTTTTTAGGGAACGTATAAAATCATGTATGGTATGAAAAATGAGGTTAAATAAATGCACTGAAACTTAATGCAGGGAGATTTGGGACCAATTAAAGGAACTACATCTTTGCTCAACATAAACAATGGAATTCAGGGGGGATGGCTATCAATCTGGAAGGAGGACTGGGCAAATTCACAGAAGATAAGTCCATCAACAGCTATAAATCTCGATGGATATTTACTGCCTCCTGAATCACAAGCAGCATATTTTAAATTTTAGCTGCTAGAGAAAAACAGTGGAAGGGAGCAAGCATTCTCCAGTTCAGAATCCTGGACAAAGAGGACATTGGCTTGATCCAGTGGGGGGGAACAGAGAGAAAAGTCGTGTCCAAAACATTTTTTTTTAAAAAAGAGCCAATTTTTAGGCCCGCTCACTCACAATAGTCAGGTTAGGGACAAATTATCACAGAGAAAATCTATGTGGTCGCTAGGACTTGACACCAACTTGATGGCACATAATCAATCACTAACAATAGTCACTTTCTGCCACTGGGAAATGCTACTGTTTATACTGAGGCTAAGCTAAGTAGAATTGGATCTGGTTAGCATTTGAGATGGGAGACTTCCAGGAAATTCCAAGGCACTCTATCTTGGAAAAAGACACTGGCACGCCACTACTGTGTTGTTGCTAAGCAACTTGACGGCATCTTTATCTTTTAATTATCGATGTTCAAACCAAGCCCAGTGAGAGGCTATAACCCATGGACCGCATGGGGCCAGTTTAGACAAGAAGAGGCCCTACGTTATGGAAAGCTGTAGAGGCTCTATTTAGCAGGTGCTAAAAGAGAAAAAAAAGTTGTGTAACAAGTGAACTTGGCCACCAAAATGCATCATCAACTCATGATGAACAGGGAAGGGTCCTCCTTGAGCAGAAGGTGCCAAAACACACAAAAACAAAGCCCATCTTAATGAATGAGGGTCATGTAAGCTAACAGGAGGGTATAATTTTCAGTGTGACGCTCTATGGAAGCAAAAGTTGGACTCTGAAGAAGTAGGATAGGAAGAGTATTGACGCCTCCAACTTTGGTGTTGGAGAAGACCCTGGAGAATACTGTGGACAGCCAAGAAAACAAATCGGTGGCCCATTGAACAAATCAACTCAGAGTTTTCCCTCAAGGCACAAATGACCAGGCTCAAATTATCCTATTTTGAACACATTATGTAAAGACCTATCTTGCTAGAGAAGGCTCTGATGTTGGGAAAGGTGGAAGGAAAGAGAAGAGGATGACCAGCAACAAGGTAGATGAACTCAGTTAAGGTGGTGATGGAAGTATCATTGGAAGACCTGAAAGACCAGGTTGGAGACAGATCATCATGGAGAAAACATTATCTATGCAGTCACTAGGAGTCAAAAACTACTTGATGGCACATAATCAATCATTTATGGAGACTTTCTTATATGAAATTGTAATAAAACCATAACAAATTACAAAAATGAACATTTTGAGAGGCCTCTTTTAGACAGCGAGGCTCTAAGCTATAGTTTGTTTAGATATGCCTACATCTGGCTCTGAGCCCACACTTGCCCCTTGACAATTTTTTGGGACCATATATCCTGAAGTGGACAGATTCAAAACAGAAACAAATGCTGACTTAGGATAATTAAATGTATAAACCTAATTCCTTGCTCTGCATTTAATGCCTTTCTCCTTCCATCATATTAAAATATCATATTAAAAAATAACCAATGGCTGGTAACTTTGGAAAGGAGGCAGTAGCTCCTCTTAGTGTCTAGGCCAGTGTTTCTCAAACACTGGCTGGGGAATTCTGGGAGTTGAAGTCCACACATCTTCCAGTGGCCAAGGTTGAGAAACACTGGTCTAAGCACATACAACTCTCTTTTGCAGACTGTTTTACAGTCCCTTCTAGAACAAGGAAGCAGATAAGGTCCTCTCGAAACCAGTCACATGGGCCCTTCTTTTCACAGGCCTGGAGGTACATCCCTCCAAGTTGGTGCAGCAGATCTAACATCTCTGACTTCTAGCCCTGGTGGCTCCTCACACTAGAAAAGCAGTTTGGATTTTTTAAGGAAATAAAGAAGTTGAATTCTGAACTCAGTCTCATCTTCTTCCATGCAATAGCAACAGATCCAGTGTTCTAATATAGGCTTTGCTGAAGATATCACACCCTCCCTCATTCCTGATTAAATGGTGCAACTTCCATATGGGAACCTTTTGTAGAAAGGAAACTCTCAACTTGCAGGAGACAATGCCCTCTTTGCTGACCTGACACCTAAAAATCCCCCAGACTACAACCCTACAGATGTGCGCTAACTGTACAGAAGCGGCTGGGTTTATTCAGAGCAACATTCTTCTTTATTGTAACTTCACAGGCTTCTGAGAAACAAAATCCCCTCTGGTACCCAATGGAAAAATTAAAATTTATGGGATTAAAATGTCCCATGAGATAAAATACCAGGAAGCAGTAGCTTTTAGAAATGAGAGGGCTGTTCTGTGTTCCTGGCTCCTCTTCAGCATCCTGGCTCAACACATGCTAGGTGAGACCCAAACAATTTTGAGTCGCACGAAGGACCAAATGCAAATCTCCACTAACCGGCCCAGACAAGATCAATGCAAGTGAAGACCTACCTGATTGCAGGTATTAATATCCACACCATTCCTGAGATGGTCTAGAGCTTTGTCCAGGTTCCCCGATCGTGCTGCTCGGAGGAAGCTGGTTGCAGCATCAGCCTTGGAGAGCAAGGGAAAGAAATGGTTAGCTGGTTAAATAAGCAAGGCCTGAATCTTGCTGAGATTTTTAAGCTGAAGCTCAATTAGCCCATGTCAAGCTCCAACTGCAGGTTTACCTAATGTGTGTGTGTTCTAAATAGAATTCCCTTACCTGTAAAAATTGAGCCTGTCAGGGACAAATCAAATCACATCTGTATTATGGTCAAAGACCAGCATATAGGGACAAGATTACAGTTTGGTCCTCCTTTGGAAATTAGTGGACCATCCATGATGTTGACCCTGATAAGGGGCTGTTCTTTTTAGCAGGGTCTTGTGTTCCTCATGATCTGTAACACCACCTAAACAAATCTGGTTCCTTCCTCCAGCACGTTTCTCACAAGATGGTAAGCCATAATGTGATTGGTTGGTTGGTTGGTTTTGGCTTAGCATGCTGGTGGACCTAACTACTGTGGCTAAGTGTCGAGATACAAAATCACAGCCTGGGAGATAATACAGTCCTTTAGCATCCCATCCCTCTTTCAGGTGGAGCTAAACCTCTGGATGTTTCTTCCCTCTCGGGGGCATTGGGGGGGTTAAAATCTGTGTCTTAATACTACTCTTGAACTTCCCTGCCTCACGCCTGGTGTGGACCTCAGGCTGATGGCAGTTGAGTATCTCTCTTTAGCGTGCTTGTTCAATAAACCACAGTTAAACAAACCATTATCTAGACTACCAGTGAACCAAGTCATAGTCTGATAACATTTCGAAGTTTACGTTTAATGTTTCGAACGTTTTTTTTATCATTTCAAAACTGGTTAAACTGCAGCAGATGCTTATAAAAAAGCAAAAACCTGTAACGTCAATTCTGAAAACTCTGAAGTAAATATTGCTACAGGGCCTAGTTTGAATGTTGGCAGCTTCCTCCCACTCTCCTTTCATGCATCTGGCCATGCGCACTTCAACTTCAACCCAGCTTTTGTTAGATTTATATTATGCTTTTTCTTCAGCCTTCCCCTGCCTGGCTCTCAACTCCTGTCTGCATATTCTAATATCTTCCTGAAGTCTGACAATCTTAAAACTTGCAAAGTCATGTTTTGATGATGAAGCTCATCCTAATCAATGTAGGCTGACACGGAACATCAAATGTTCTAGGTTGACACCTCAAGGTCATTATTTACTTATTTTGAGGATAAATAACTGCAGACTCCAGTCTTCCTTCTGCGGTTCCCCAGAGGAACCCCAAAATCACAGAGTTGCCATTAAGCAATAAAACTGCCAAATTGGGGTGTGTGTGTGTGTGCAAAATACGCCTTCCATTTGGTTTGAATTTAATTGTGCAAAAATAGTTTCCAAAGCTTAACACGTCTACTTAATACTTTAAACTTTTCCCCCAGATCCTCCAAAAATAGCAGAAAAGTAGTGCCCCCCCCCCCCCAAGTTCTCTGCGTTTCTTGGAAGTTAACGTTTCCAACTAAAATTCATTCTGGTTCTAATAAAGGTATCATGAGAGTAAGGAGAGGAGCAGGAGACCTCACCGCACTAAAGTTACTTCTGTACACATTTCAGAAGGGAAGACTCACTTAATACACAAGTCACAGCAGACATGGCTTTTCTTCCATATTGCCAAAAACAAATTGCCAAGTGAATCTTTCACTACAGGAGGGGTGGGTAAGTGGCTGCCCTATAGCGGTGTGAGGTCTTTGGCCTAATTCCAGGAGCCTTTTTCAAGGGATCCGTTCAGATCTCTGGCAAGAACCCTCTGTCTCTCTTGGCTGTCTGCTATGTGAGGAGGAAGACAGGGCAACAGTGAGCGAGAGGGAGGGTAGGAAGAAGATGCCAAAAATTAGGCTCAGAAAAAGAGAAAATCGATGTTTGCCCCTAAATTTGAACATCTGATGGCTGTTTGCCAGCTCTACCAGCTAGACCAGACTAGGAAACCAACTCCACAGGAAGGCTAAAACTACTTTTACTGAAACTGGCTATAACAAGAGAATCTTGCAAGTCTGATTGTGCTGGACCTCTCCCCCTTCTTATACTCCAGTGAATTAGGGAGGTGTCTGCCTGAGCTGCTTCTGAACACTATCTGGACATTCTGGACTTAAAAAACGTGTCAGCTCCTTTTGCCTAGGGAACGGATCCTGCATAACTCCATCAAGGTCATCTTCCTTCCTCTCTATACCCCTTTCGATGTTCCTCTGCCATGGCGTGTTTCTCTGGGTTGATGGAAAGAACAAGCATGCCAGATTCTAGTGTGCAGGTGCCTGCAGGGCATGGTCAATAAAGTCAAGATGGTGGCAGTGATGGTGTGATGGAAGCTTTGCCTGTTGACTTTTCTGACCATACCCTATGGACACCCTGCTGAGGTAGACCAGATCAGGAAACTGACTCCATAAGAATGCTGGAAATCCATTGACCAGAAGCCTAGTTTATTGGAAGGAGGTGGGGTCCCAGCGTTGCCCAACGGATTCCTTTTTCCAGTGTGAATGAATGGAGCCATTTGCTGCACACAGAGAGACCAGCTTCACTGCCCCATCAACATCATGTAAAGGAAGAAAGATTCATAGTGCTGGTGAGGGCAATGGAGAGCAAGGACGAACATAAATATGAATGTTCCTAGAGCAGTGTCGTTCAACTTTGGCCACTTTAAGATGTGTGGACTACAACTCCCAGAATTCCCCAGCCAGCATACTGGCTGGAGAATTCTGGGAGTTGACGTCCACGCATCTTAAAGTGGCCAAGTTTGAACTACACTGGGCTACAGTAACAAAATCTTGCAAGTCTGATTATGTTTTCCTTCCCTTCCCTTTATATTCTAGACAGTTAGAGGGGAGCCAGTCTAAGTCACCTTCTAATACCTTCCCACCTCCCTGGGCTCAGCATCTGCTTCTGCACCTGTTGTTGTCCTAACAGCCTCTGGATAGCTTCTCCAAGGTCACCTGCATGGCTCCATACACCTGCCTGGTCTCCAACCACTGGTGGCCAAGAATTATTTAATGAGAATGACCATCAGCGGTTGGAGACCAGGTAGCGGTGCCTGACAGTCTGTTAACAAAAGTAAGATGTATGTGTCTATATGTTTCTGTAAATGGGAAAATAATACTAGTAGTTGAAAACCAGAGTGGTCCATGGCCCCAACTGAGCATCTTTTTTTTATTTTTAACTTTTTAGAGAAAGTATATAAACAAACACAAATAGAAAGCAGATACAGAAAATAAAACAAAGCACAAATGAGTAATCAAGGGATCTAAAAAATGCCAAGGAGGTTATCATATTGATAAATTGTGAAAGATTAAGCATATTACTTTAAATGACTAAGATCATTATTCAGCTTTAAGCAAGTGCAAATATGGCCATGGCCAACCCAGTATAAATCACCCCATAAAATTATAAGCTACAAAAAGTTAAAATTGAAAATCTATTCTGCTTTAAATATCACATGAAGTTGAAGTATGAACTCTATACATAAAAGCACCCAAAGTTTGGATGGTGTACAAATCCATGTATTAAAAGTATAGTCCAGGAATGGTTTTTACTTTGAATTAAATTCTATGACAGATCCAACCAGCCAACTTCCAGATGTGATGAACTACAATTCTCATTCGAAATCCTCAGCAATAGCTAAAGAGGATCCTTGTACAAAACTGAAGCAATCTTTAAGGGAGATGTTCTCCTTGATGAGAATTCTGCCATATAGAGAGAGTCTGGGTTTCCTTTGGCCTTTGTTCAGTCCGGCCTTCCTCCAATCCTGCACCTTCTCATGGGGTTTGACTGTAATTCCCATCATCCTAAAGTCAGGCTGGCTTTAAGGGTTGCTAAAGGAAGCATCCAGGCTGGCTGGGGAAGATAGGAATGAACTTCAACACATCTGCAGAGGTCTAGCGGCTTGCAAAAATGTTTGAACAGAAAGAGTGGGCTACAAGTAATGTGCTGTCTAAGAACATGGAGCAATGACTCTTTCTTAAATCATTTTGGATTATTTGCAAAAGTAGGAACTGCCAGTTTTGGGAACAGACTTTGTAGCCAAGGCAGCTGGCATTGACTTAGTCCTGAAAACTGGCATGGGTAAATCCTCTGCTCTTCAGCCCAAGACAAACAGACTGGATCTGGCCCCTTGCACAAGCCATCAGAAATAGAAACTCATCTCTTCTTTTAACATTTCCAAAAAGAAAATGGAGCAGCCAGATCTCCAAAAAGAGGAGGTAACCAAGAGGCCACCGCTATATTTAGCCACGCACTTCCTATGTCAGATCCAGGTCCAAAGTACAGAGGCCTCCAGGAGAAGGGAAAGAAAGAATAGATGGATAGGAAAAGCTGGCAGTAAACAAGGAGAGAGATTTGTGAATGGGCAGTGACCTCACACAACCTCAAAGCATTTGGAACAACTTTCCTAAACTGCTAAGTCAACACAAGGAAAGTGTCAGTCTCACTAGTAGACAGTTCACCTTGCATTCAAAAGGTTCCATTCCTTCCACTTCCAGAGAAGGCTGGGAAATTCTCAATGGGTCTCTTCCCATTAGGGTAGCTTTGGGGCAGGGCTGCCCAACATCTCTCTTGGCACCTAGCTGGCTCCCAGCCCCATCTTTCAACAACAACAACAACAAAAATAGAAAGCTGATCTGCAAGATTGGGCAGAAACTGAGAGAAAAGGGGGGATATCTCTACACATAAACAATCAGGAGATCATTACTAGCTTATCCAAGAAACAGTTTCTTAGTCCATCATGTACACAGCAGGGGAAAAGGAAATTCAAAAGCTTCAAAGAAACCCCACCTTAGTGAAGTCACTAATAAAGGAGGGCCGGAAGGCTCCTATCTCAGTTCTCCAAATTCTCTTCTCTAACCCTTATTCTTGGCATTCAAATTCATTCACGTTTGAGCAAATCTGGCTTCCCAGATCCTGCTCTGCAGTTAAGGAGTTTGGTTACTGGTCTGCTGCAAAGCAAGAACCATATATTTGTCTATAGCAAGGCCTTTGAGCTCCACAAAGACCCACTGAGATGGTAGAAAACACCCTGGGGGTTTCTGGGAGGGTAGCTGGCCTTCTGGTAAATGGGTGGGTTGCAACAGGCCGTACCAACCATGATAACCATTTTGTGGTGCATCTACAACATGTTCCCAAAAGTCGAAATGTGCTCCTGGGTCCCCAAAAGTCTGCCTACCCTGACTCAGCTTATATATCCAAAGTATGCCTGAAGACACCAAGCCCATGGAACTGGTCCAGAAGACTTTCAACTCTAAAAGTCTGGACAAAGAAGTATCGCCTTTTTCCTGCCCGCTCAGGGTGAACGATCGAGTGAAGTAAAGCAAAGGCAAGTTCTCATCTAAATGCAGGTAGAGAGCACAGTCCTTAAAACACTACACCCGTCCCAAAACCAATGGTCCAGAACAGCCTCCCTGCTTTGAATAAGGAACAGAAGTTAGTAGCAGAGCATCTCTTTGGCATGCAGAAAGTCTCCCGCTTCAATGCCTGGCACCTTCAATTCAAAAACAGTGCCATACTCTGGAATTTCTTTCCCTCATAGCTGAGGGTGTGAACACGGAAGGCTGGGAAGATGGGGGCGTATGTAAGCCACACCCGTGTGTTGTCCATCTGTGTCCTGAGGTAGAAACCAGAACAAAGCAGGCTTTGAGTGACTCAGACCTTAATCTACAGAACTCCAGATGAGAAGTTTTCTCAACCTTTCCTGAGGACCAAAATCAGAGATCTTTTTTTCATGCTAAACCACCAACCTCTGATGGATCCCCTGTCAATCAGAGCAAACAATCCTGCCCCATATTCCTATGTCCAGCAAAAAGGGGAGCATCTTCAGGAGCCCTGCTCTTAGGTACTAGACAGTTCCCATCATCCCCAGCTGCTCAGTCATTGATCAACCTGTTTGGAAGACACCAGCCTGGGAAGTCTGCAAAAGCTGAGGCTGCAATACATCTTTGGGATTCTTAGATACCGCAAGATTTTGCTGGTTTTGCTGCAACGGCCTGATAGGTTAGAACGTGTCAAAGCACGTTCCCAAATCATTGTTATGATCTTTGTCTGTAATTATAAATATTGATGCTACACAATCATAAGCATTAGAACAATAGCATATCCAGTTATAATTTAACACTCTTAAGCTGGCCAAGAAGAGAGAAAAAAATGCAGAAAGGGGATTCCAGACTGCCTGGTTCTTCTTTTAATATTTTTACCTCTTGGGTGATAATACAGGAATTTATCCTTCAATGCCATGCTGGCTGAGGGTTTGGGAAGCTATAGCCTCACTTTTCTGGATAGGCAACCAGGTCGAAGATGGCTGGACCGTTTCAATCAGAGCAATGGCAGACCAGCTTTCTCACTATGTCAGAAAAACCATCGCCGAACGTCCTTGCACACGAACAACTACAGTTGCTCCTGGTTCTTGAAGATGGGGCCTGGTTTTGTATTCAGTCCCTATTTCACTTTCTTTTCTGAGACACTTAGAGATGCTGTCTGAAAGACCGTTTGCTAATGCACTCACCCTTTCATTAGCGAGGACAACCACTTAATGTCCCAACCTCAGAACTGCGTACTGAGCCAGCAAAGGGCGCCAGGTTGAAAAATGGGAGCTGTTCTTCCATAAACATCCCAGCTTCTCTTGTGATTCTATTAATTAATGTTTCTAAAAACAACATGCAGGGGGTCTGCTTAGTAAACTAGCCCCAACGCAAGAGGTCTATGGGCACACGCTTCATTTGGTGAACCAGATCTTCTTGGTTCAGCCAGCACGTCAATAAACAGTGGGCTGGGTTTATCCAAAACACTGAACAGGGGTATCCATGGGGGGTGGGTGGGGGATCAAAAAAGGCAAGATGGCAGCTGCTTCTGTATAGTCATCGCCCCACTTTTTTGCCCCTCCCTTCTGGTGGACACTTTTGTAACCATACAAAAACAATGCAATTAAAGCTAACCAAGATGAGCATGTGCAAATTCAGTCACTGGTCGTATACATGTCTCGGCTGAATGTGTTGGGTGAACGGAATCAAGCAGGAGCCTCCGAGGTGGGGGCACAAAGAGATTTAGGTTGGGACCCTGGGCACAAGGCAAAAAGGGCGACTTCCCCCTCACCTACATACACAAATACACGTGACTCAGATTCATGCACCTTGCTAGAAGGCAATTTTCATTGTTTTACACCCGAATTCTTGCAATAAATTACCCATGATAAAGCATTGCAGCAAAGCTTCCTGCCTGCAGAGAACCAATGTTCTCTCAGCAACTTAGGGGGGAAGGAGTGCCCAAATAGAGGCGTGGGGGTGAGAGTCCCTAGATGTACCCCAAATACCAGTTATAACATGTTTGTGGGCAAGTTCCCTCATGTTGAGAAATTGTAGTTCCAAAGCACCTGGTAGCCACCTGAGGAAGGCTGTTCTAGACACTGGGTTAACCCTCAACCCGAGTCAACAAAACACCATGACTGGTTCACAGAACATTCTACACCTAAATAAATCCACCACTTGATGCCTTCCTGTGACAGCCCAGCTACCAAGGCAACAGCTGGTTTTCCCCACAATCTACTGAATCTCCTATGACCCAACGACACTTGAGCATTCTGACAACTGAGCCTGAGAGCCGCAGGTTGCAAGAGACCAGCGTTTCTCAACCTGAGCAACTTTAAGAGTCTGAGATCTTGGTGGAGAATGGCAGGCTTGCTTTTCTCTAACTGTCTGTCATCTCCTGGGAAACCCAGGGCATCAGCAGTTGGAGCTTAAAAAGATGAAGGCGTGCTAAGTGCATAGACCAGTGTTTGTCAACCTTAGCAACTTTAAGATATGTGGACTTCAACTCCCAGAATTCCCTAGCCAGCTCCTTTCGACCACTGGGCACAACTCCTCTTCAGGGCAAGAATCCAGACACAGCACCGACCTAATAAAAGATGTCTTCCTCCATCTTCCCACAAGACAGATTGATCCCTACAATTTGCCTGGCCTGAACAGCTCCTTCTGGGGTTGGCCATTGGCTCCACCCAACTCAGCCCAACTCTCTGACCCACATCCAAAAGCCAGCCTCCCCTTTCATCCCTGGCTGCAATGGTAGGGCAAAGCTGTGGGAACATGCATCCAACCCTGGCATGAAGACAGAGACCCACCACACCTTTTCCAGAGGTGTCTGGGTGTGCCAGCAAAGTTGGGGGGAAGGTTTCAAGTAAAAAAAAAAAAATGGAGATGGTGACGGAGGGAGTATCTCTCCTTTCAGGCTGGGCAAACGTGCTACCTAGCCACAGCCAAAGTGGCTGGCAAACCCGGGCCATTGAGGGATCTGCGTCCCATACGACATCAGGATTTTACAGCCAAGAACCCAGGCTGCCTAGTAGCACTGGGGGTTCTGTTCAGAATGGAAAGGGTGGCCTTCCACAGGTAAGTACAGGATGCTGAGAGGGGAAGCGAGAGGAGGACCTTGGAAATTAAATGCCCAGCTCCCCAAAATTGATGGGGGGAAAGGCCCAGAAGGTGGGTTTTTCATTCTGAGCAGCAATCAATTTAGGAGCTCTGAAGGATGGCATTGCACTGCCACTCCCAAGCTCTGCAGTCTCCTGCCAGGACCTGGAACCTGAACTGTTGCTCTGGGGTTCCACCGCTGGGAACATCTCAGGAGGAATTCTTCACCTGAGGTCAGGGAGAGGCCATCAACAACATAGAAAGAGCCTCCTCCGAGTTCTGGCTCTTCACACACAAACACACGCAGGCCCCCAGATCCCTTCTGCCCTCAGCCAGCCCAGTGAGCTTCTCCTGCCCGTAAGAGACCCAGAATGACATAAACACAAAGACAACACCCGTGCCCACACGTTCTTGTGCATGCTGAACTCAAAGGGCTCTCCGGATGGGACAAGAAGTTGCTTGCCAAGAGCAGAAGCTTTTGGAAAGGCAAGACAGTGCTCCCAAATGAAGGACAAGGCGTGGGGGGCTATCACAGAGAAGAAGCCTGGTGGATACTCACAACAGCAGTGTCTGGATAGGACTTGCTCTGTCGCGCTGCCATAGCCCAGTGGCTTGAGCTGAAAACCGATCAGCCCCTCTCCTTCCTTCCTTCCTTCCGTCCGTCCGTCCTTCGCTATTCCCCACCTTCAGGAGAGCCAGAAAGTTGCATTGCATCCTATCTAAAAATACAAGCGCCTTTCCTCCAGCCACCACCACCACCGCTGCTGCAGCAGGGTGAGCCAGATGCTAATGGATTGTGTTCTTTTCTCTCTCGCCCCATCATTATGTCAGGAGGGATATTTAATAGCTCCCTACATCTCAGCAACAAACTGCTGGGGGAGGGGCAGGTGCCAGTGCCACAGGGGAAGGGCGCACAGGGCAGGGCAGGGAACTTTGCCATCAACACCAGGGCTGGCCCAAGAGATTGGCCAGCCTGGTCCAGCTCCTTCCACTAACAAGGGTGAAAAGGCAACGTGCTTGAGTGGCCCCAGTGGGCTCTTCTGCAGCGAGCCATGGTTTGCTCATGCGCGGCAGTGGCAAGGAGGCAACAGATGTAAAGAAAGTAAGGCTCGATTGCACGGCCATGACCACCACCTGGACTTTGGGGACTCCCGCTGAACGGCCTGGCCCAGCAGCCTGCTTTCAACCTCAGAGCCAGACGTCATGTGGCTCCTTTGGGCTACGCTCAGCATGTGGCCAAGACTACACCACACAGTTGTTCTGGCCTCTGCCCCGAGCAGTCCCATCTTCCACAACTCCAGGGAGAAGAGACAGCAACTGGCCAAGAGGACCACAGCCATGCCACCTCACGGCCCTGGATCCTCAGGGCAGCTTGCTTTGATCTAAGGTGGCCCCAGAGACCAGTAATGGAAGCAATTAAGGCTTAGATGCGATGGGAACACTTACGTGTTCAGCACAGAACATACTCTGGGCACACATGCTGCCAATTTTCATTTTAAAAATCACTGTCCCGTTGGGCAGCACCAGGAAAGGATCTAAAATTATTTGGGAAGAAAGAGCTTGGAGGAAGGTGAAGATGGAGGCCCAGGATGATGTAGCACCAGAGGAATTGACAACTGGTTTGTGGCTGTGAACCATACTTTGGAAAAAATACTATTTTGGGTAGCCGGGGGCAGCAAAGGCCAGAATGACATTATATAATACTAGCTGTTCAGGCTGTTTTCTCAGAGATCTGAAGTGGTTTGAGCCTTTTTTCCTGCACCTTAAGATGGGCTATTTGGAACTTTATCAAATCTCAGCATTTGGGGAGATAAGGGGGGGGGAACAGAACAGAATCAGAGCAGTGCAGCCCCTATGTTGCCCTGATCAGTGTAGCGATTACAGCAGAGACAGGACTAATATTTTGGGGAAGAATGAGGGGCATAGGCAGTGAGTGGGATGCTGGTGCAAAGTGAACAGTGCCAGGATTAGTCTGAGACCTGTCCCCTCTCTGGATCATAGGAAAGCTGTCAAAAAGAGTTATTTTACTTTGTCCCTCATCTGCTCATGTGGCTTTCTATTTGCTGAACATCAATCACCAGTGGAACAACTCAACCTTGATTTGGTCCAGAACTGATTGATTGGTTATTCTTGCAAACCACCATACTCCTAGTAACCATCTTCAAATCTGTAACTTGACAGATTATTTTCTTTTCCTGGCTCCTTCACAACATCCTGCTTTCATAGCTCTATGTTACCACTTTACCTTACTAGAATAATACTTTAATTATCCTGATCTCTGTGGCACAGAAATATCCTTATCCTTCATGTTCATGTCTATGTATGTCTTCTTTTCCAGAATTAATTTCCTCATCACTTCTCCAGCACCCTATCCATCTTAATTCTTCAGCCCAAGCCTACAGAACTAATCTACCTTCACTTTTTTGCAGTCATCTGGAAGTTCACTAGGTATAAAGCTAACATTACCTTTGTCTTCCTAATACTGAACATTAAATTGGATTTTTAATTTTCCATCCTTTATTTTCACAACCATCCCTTCTAAATCTTTTTTTTTTAACTTTTGGCTGGCATACTGGTGTCATCTGCATATGCCAAGTTGCTAGAATGCTGACTTCCAACTTGGTTGCAACTGTCATGCCTTCTAATATTATTGTCCTTACAATACATTCACCATTGTCAGATTCAGCCCAAAGAACTCCAAGAGACAATGCAAGTACAGTTCTGTTGCGTTTATTAGCTACAACCTCCAGACAGAAAATCTCCCCAGACTGAACCCAAGTTCCCAAGCCAGCCAGCCACAACACCGTGAATTCCTTAGGGAGGTCCCAGCCTCATCTTCTTGAACTTCCACACTCCTGCTGGGGGCTAAGAACACGCTTATCTCCCTGAGCCTGGCCTTTATAAGTCCATTCCATCACAACCATAAATATTAAGCAGGTATGTGGGCAACTAGTCTGTTTGGCCTGCACATTTGACACCAATAATTTGTGGTCTGTTGTACAATCAGCTGGAAGGGTCCTGGTTGATTAGATTGCATTTCTGCCTCTTGTTCTTTTTAATTGATTTGTTTCCTACAATGTCCATCCGGTGATGACTATTTGTAGAACCTGTTTTTATCTTGCTTAAAGCAAGCATTGGCAGTAAAGAATTCTCTTTACAAAAATCAAGTGTTATTGCATTTACTCAATCCTAACCTTCCTCTGATTCCAGGTTGCTCCATTTCTCTAACTTTCGCATTCCAATCACCTACTGGTAGTATCACATGCTTTCTAGAAGTTGCTATTTATTAATTTATCATGCAATTCCTTAATGTTTTCCTTCATTATCTCTTTAATTAGTGCATACATTTGTATAACACTGATTATCAAGCAGCATGTTTGTGAGTACCTGGGTAAGCGTGCTGCAGTTAACAGGAGCCAGCATTGGTTGGTAACAAAATCATACCTAACTAAATTTATCCCCTTTGATAGAGTTATTAGCTTTGTAGATCAGGAGAATGCCATAGTCACAGCACACGAGGACCTCCACAGAGCTTTCATCAGACTGCCTCGTGATAATTCTCTTTTATAAAATGGTAAAATATAGGCTAGGTAACCCCGCTGTTAGGTAGACTCACCATTGGCTGAATGATCTTATCAAACAAGAGCTCATTAGATTTCAGCTCAAACTGAGATCCGTTCTTCTATTACAATCTAAAACATACCACATCCAAAATGTGGGTTTATTTATGAGTAGAATCTATATTTCAATTTTATGAAATACCTAAATCGGAACAGATTTTTAGTAATATGAACTGAACTTAACTACAGTGCACAATTTCATTCAATGATTTATAATTGGTTGACCAGGGTCTTTGTTACTCATTTTTAGCTTAAGTTCAGTAGTGATTCCTTGTGTGTGTGAATGTATATGTTGTCTGTGTGTGTGTATTGCATCTGGAGATAGACAGACAGACAGACAGAATGGAATGCAACATTGCATCTGGTAGGAAAAATATAAGGTGCAAGTATAGGATGGGGGAGACCTGGCATGGCAGTAGTGCACGTGGTAGGGACCTGAGTGTCCTTGTCAATCACAAGTGAAACATGAGCCAACAGTGTGGAACAGCTGCTAAAAAGTCAAATGCTATCTTGGGGTGCATTAACAAGAGAATAAAGTCCAGATCATGGGAAGTAATTGTCCCACACTACTCCATCCTGCACCACAGTTCAAAAAGCCCTCAGAGGAAGACTACTAAGATAGTGAAGAATCTGGAAATCAAGCCCTATAAGGAATAGCCAAAGGATACAGATATGTTTAGCCTACAGAACAGAAGCTACAATGGCAATACAACAGCAATCTTCAACCATCTGAGAGGTTGTCACAGCGAGTGAACTTACCCTTTACTGCCCCAGAGGGCAGGACCAGAACCGATGGGCCAAAACTTCAAGGAAAGAGGTTCAGTCTAGACATGAGAAGATACTTCCCGACTACACAAGCTCTCAGCCAGTGGAACAGACTACTACATTACGCTGTGAGTTCTCCTTCACTAGAGCCCTTCAAACAGAAGCTGGGTGATCATCTATCAGAGATGTTCTGGTGGATCCCACTGTCAGGCCCAGCCCAAGAATGGTCCAGTCCAGTATAGTTCCTTTATTAGCTCGCACCTAACAGACAGAATCTCTCCAGACTAAACCTACGCTAAAGCAACTAGTGGATATACCCCGTGAGACTCCAGGGAGGGGCCAGCCTCAGCTTCTTCCTATTCTCGCGGTCCTGCTGCGGGCTGAGGAAGCGCTTGCTCAGGAATGCTCCCCCTCCCTCCTGATAACCTTGGTCCTCCATTCCAGTATCCTCCTTGCACGTGCCTTCCATTACATCCACACTGAGCAGAGGATTGGATGACATTACTTCCAAGGTCCCTTCCAACTCAATGATTCTATCATTTTCCACCTTAATTAATTCTATTAATTCTAATAGATACGATCCTGTTGTTTATTGGACTGAGTGCATATCTAGTGATGTCCTTCTTGAGTATTACTGCCACTTCATTCCTTAAATCAGGAATCTCTATGAAGGAATGAACTGACCTGCTAACCATGTGCACTGCAAGTCAGTAAATGACAGGCTCAGTTCTATGGTCCTGAATCTTCTCTGGGAATTACCACCTGGGTGTTCTGGCAGTGCTCAATAAGCTCCGGTGACCTTGACAGAAAGGCTGTTGGGAGTACGAGCTCCTGGCAGGATCACCAGGTTGGAAATGGAGAGCGGAGAAACTAAGGGTAATCCACAGTGGATGTAAGGTCGAGAGGGCCCTGCAGGCAAGAGACCACCGAGGCAATGGAACCACAGAATCAAACCCAAAGAAGGCAAGGCCAAGCCACTTCTCTACTGTGGCCAAGAGAACTGTATGGACAGAGCCACGAGTGGGAAAATGAAATAAACTCAGTCAAATGTTCTGCCATATGTCCAAAGAGCTAAAAGGGAATGAATCCCTCACGTTGACCTGAATGCCTGATACCTATATACACGTGACACATCATTTTCTGAATGGAGATACAGAAGAGGTTTGCTGCTGTCCTCTTTTGGGATTTTTCCATATTTACCCATTTAGTCTACTGCCCTAGCATTATTGGCTTTTGGAGGGATCAGCCAAGGTTCACTATGTACTGCCTCTTGTAGAGACTCCAGCTGAAGTCATCTTCTTCAAATCAACTGCTGGTGGCTTCATAGATACAGGTAATCCTCACTTAACAATCACTCTTTCAGCGACCATTTGAACGTATAACTGCTCCTCATAGTTGCGGCTGCTGCAGTGTCCCCGAGGTCACATGATTGTGAACCGGTTGCTTGGCAACCGGCTCACAATTACAATGTTGCAGCATCCCACAGTCACACAATCATCATTTGCAACCTTCACTGCTGGCTTCTGACAAGCAAGATCAATGGGGAAGCCGGCAGGAGGTCGCAAAGGGTGACCATGTGACATTGCACTTAACGATGGCAGCTGGAAGTGCCAGAACTGCTGTCACTAAGCAGCATGGTCATGTGACATCACACGTTATGACTGCATTGCTTAGCAATAGAAACTCCAATCCCAATTACCGTTGTTAACCAAGGACTACTGATACATCCACATCATCTTCTCAGCAACAGTGTAAAACTGCTTTATTCTTGCTTTCTTTGGGCTTACCCAACTTCCCTTCCCAGCCCAGAGAAGGTCAGGCACGTGCTGCCCTCTGCTGAGACCCAGCCAGCTATTCATCCACAAAAATCAATCCAAAATCCATATAGTATTGAAGCAAAGGACTATAGACCATTGGGGAGATGACTATACAGTGAAAGACAGGACATTCCCACACACAGCCCTTACCTATCTTATGATAGCTGGCTTCACCCTACATGCTAGCTTCAAATCAGGTTGGGTAGTTTGTGGTTCATTGTTGGAGGAACCCAGCTCTTTTCTTAGCATGGTGCATGAGTTGGGCCATAAGGTGAAGTCATAGTTCATGGGTTGGCTAATCACCTATTAGCAAAGTGTCTGTGTTTTCTTATCCCGAGTTTAAAGGTTTGCTTGTTGTGTGAGTCCAGTCCGCTAAGTGCAAAGAACATCACGCCTCCTAACAGAAGAATTTAACCAAAATGCTTTCCTCTTTAGAAAAAAACTTCAAAAACCATTTATCTCTCAATCAAACTGAACAAGAATTGCAAGTGCATAGACCAGTGTTTGTCAATCTTAGCAACTTTAAGATATGTGGACTTCAACTCCCAGAATTCCCCAGCCAGCCATTCTGAGAGTTGAAGTCCACATATCTTAAAGTTGCTAAAGTTGACAAACACTGGTCTATGCGCTTAGCACACCTTTATCTTTTTAAGCTCCAACTGATGATGCCCTGGGTTTCCCAGGAGATGACAGACAGAGAAAAGCAAGCCTGCCATTCTCCACCAAGATCTCAGACTTTGCACAGAGTCAAGAACAGACAGCAGAAACGACACATTTCTCAGTCACCAGAGGCGTGGTGCTATGCTCCAGAATCCCTACCACCTCTCCGCTCTGAGGCTGCTGCAAAATGCAAATGCTCCCATATACAACTCTGGGGATTTCAGAAGCTCTCAACCCAATGCAGTTCCACTCCATTGGAGACAGCCAGGACAACTGAGCTGGAAGATGGTTTTTGCTCCTTTTTCCTAGCATGCAGCAGCAGCAGCAGCAGCCACCACTGAACCAAAAAGAAGCCTCCATAGAAAGTCCAGGTCCTCACATGTTCAGCTGGAATGCAACATGTTTGGTTTTGACTAGGCATGTTGTTTAGATAGAGACGCTCTTGTCTGACTACCAGGCTTTAAAGCTTAGTGTGCTGTGACAACCTAGCCCGTATTGGTTTCAATAGAAGAGAATCCCTGTAGCTCAGGGTCGAACTGTGGAGTCCTTGGGGTTCTCTGAGCTTGGTGGTTTTCTTGCAGATGTTTCGTTACCCAGCTAGGTAACATCTTCAGTGCTAGCACAATGTTCCCTTCTAGCACTGAAGATGTCACCTAGATGGATAACAAAATGTCTGCAAGCAAACAACCAAGCTCAGAGAACCTCAAGGACTCCATATTGGTTTCTTCAACAAAACAAGGTTAAATCATGGCCTAGTGTGACATGGAAACCTAACCACTGGTGTTAAGATATAGGGAGGTTGTGCCAGGTGTTTCAAAAAGGAGCCAAGCCTGGTGGCATGGAAATTCAATCAATCATTCAATCAATCAGCCAGCCAGCCAGCCAGCCAGCCAGCCAGCCAGCCAGCCAGCCAGCCAGCCAAGACTTCATCCAACATGCATTACAAGATGTTAGTACTTTGGGGCTGTAATAGCTTTGAAATGTATGAAATGTAAAGATATTAAGCAGGGGCCTTTGGGGAATTTTGAGAGCACGCAATGGATGCACTCACAAAATGTTGGACATGGTCCATCACCAAACACCTAGTGACCACCAGAAGACAAGAAGTTCCTCAGAGGCTTTACCATCCTCATGGGATTTTGGGGGAACCCGAAGGCATTCTTGCAAATAGAGGCTGGTGCTCTGCTTTTCAACAAGCCAGTTTCCCTTTTTTCCCCCCTCTCTTTTATTTAAACCATTTTTCAAAAAAAAAAAATGAACCTGCTTTAGCGACCCAGACCACATTCTCAAAGATAATCTCCCTCCATCCTGAAGCACATGTCTCTTCTGGCGAATGCTGGCGTCAGCCCCCTGGGCCTAGACCCATCTCAAGAAGGTTGGCTGCCAGAGGCTTCGTGCACGTGGCCTCCTAACATTATTTTCTGCTCAGCCCTAAAGAAGCTGCCGGGTCCAGCTTCCAGACAAACACAGCTTGCATCTATTCCGGGTACAAGCGGGCTCCTCCAGCGTTAATTCCTGCGCTTAGCTCGGTGCCATCTTCCCCAAGCCCAAACACGTTCCACACTGCCCCCCAATGCCCACACAGACTCACGGCACCAGCAGTTTTTAGCTCTGGCTCTTAGTTCAGTGTCGCATTACAAAACCTGTCCCCCCCCCCCGCCCGCCCCCCACCATCCCTGACTAAGATTTTAATAGCATCCTGCTCCACACGTCCTTCCTCCTGGAGGTGAGCTGCGTGCCGTTCTCTTTTTTCTTCAGCGACTGAAACCTGAATTACACAGCAAGGAGTAAGCATTACGACTGCTTACTACCGGTGGGCAGAAAGCAGAGCGGGTGTTAGGTTAAACAAGAAAAGGTGGACTACTGTTAGTTACTACAGCACGGCATTTAGCACTCAACAGAGTATCTGCAACCATCAAAAGAAGAGCTTCCCCAAGGACCTTAAAATATAAAAATCAGAAGATGCTTCATTTTGTTCAGCTCCCGGAGCACAAGGAACGAGGCGAAATGAGGTTAGTCGCAACTAAATTCAAGGCCGTAAACTTATAACGGTCTGAGTTTGCCACGTCCAAAGCTGGATAAATTGTGAGAAGCAAAAGTTCTGTACCTCCACCAGGACGAATCTAGCATTTGAACCTTGTGTCATTCAAAAGATGCTCGTTCTAACCTTGGCAGGTGACACTGATGCCCACCCATTTTTAATATTTTCATTGAGTGCTAAAATGCTTTTCGTGCGTGCATATGTATGTGGGGTTAGGTGAAAGACATACACAGGATTGGAATTCTGAATACGGACAACCAAAATAATTTTTTAAAAGCCTTTTCTGGTCACCGATATTAATCATTTTGTTTAAATTTAAACTTAAAGCTGGTATCAGAAGGCTTCTTCCAATTCATTCACCGCATTACAGCATTTGAGCAACCGATGATCGTAATTATCTCCCCTAAATATTGAAAAGCTTTGCTCTTATGGTGTAAAACTGTTGCAATAGGTTGCTTTTCCTTTAAATATGCCACCAGCACATACATGTGCAGGAAAGGGATTACAAAGGGACAATTAAGACAAATAAACAGATCCAACCCCTACTTAAGAAATAAAATGATCTCCAAAATGGAAAGTTTTAATGACTCTGCTGAGCATCAAATGGATTTTCAGGGGAACTGGATTCCCCCCCCCCCAAAAAAACCCACTTCATATTCTCATTTGGATGCTGAAAATAAGAACCACGATACATTTGGAAAGTCAGCTGTCCACATATAACTTACAGAGGATAAATCACGACTGGCTGTTTTGGGAGCCATCTGTTTCGAGTCCAGATCTTGGATCTTATTACCCTAAGGGGAATGGTGGAAGGATCTGGGTACATTTAACCTATAAAAGAAATGACTAAAGAGAGATGTGATAGCAATCCTTAAATATCTGAAGGAGTAGCTCACAGAAGAAACTTAGTCTCTGTTGCCCGAGAGGCAGGATAAGGACCAGTGAGTCAGAACTATAAGTACGTAGGTTCAGACTGGCAGTTAAGAGGACATTTCTGACTGTACAAGCTGTCAGCCAGTGGAACAGGCTACCACACAAAGTGGTGAGTTCTCCTGCTCTTCACGATAAGGGCCAAGGAGATTTCTCCAAGCCTTGCCTGGAGATGTTGGGGAATGAATGCAACCCGAGTCATGACATCATTGCACAAATGATGCAAAATATGTATGTGCATCTTGGATTATGATACAACTGATACAAGTTACATCATTCGCACTGCCTGATGATACGGGATGACAGACATCTTGTCTTTGTGGCTTCTCCTGGACGCCTCTGTATGGGATGACTTCCTCTAGGACCTTCCTTTGGGATTTAACGGAAGCCAGAGAGGCTACAGACCACAGGTGAGGGGAAGACTCCAAGAAAGTGTCGGGCAGAGTGATAATCACAAACACTCCTGTTTGTGCAGAGCGCAGCAAAAACTCCAGGAAAATATTAGCCATGACAGCAAACACAATGCAATGTCCATTTCTTGTTTCCCAAAGAAATCCAGTCAGAAAATATATACTAACTGGTGTTTATTGATAAAAATGCAAAATTCCATACAATGCAAATATCATACAAAATATAAAGAAAAACACATCTTCTCATTTAATGTAGCATCCAAGACTTATTAGCAACACAAGCTTAACAAAATCTCTAGCTACAAACTCTTAGAGAAGAGGTACGCTACTTGGTACTTTGTTACAACTAAGTAGCCCATAAAACCTACATAGTGGCTAACACTAAAACAACTAACAACTACTCAGAGAAGACTGAACATTTTCCTCCCCTTGTATTATAGCTCTATGCCACCCCCACTGGGTAACTAGCATACACACGCCAATAGGTGGCAGTAAATAGCACAATACACAACACACAATAACAGGTGTTTTTCACATGGTCTCTGTAGTCAAAATATTATTTGTTATTGTTGTAAAGATAACGGGATGAATCCTTTCCCATGAGAAAGAAAATCCTGACAGAAAGCACGACTTTTGGCCATCTCGTCACTAAATAAACGCAGGAATCTCCCGTCGCCCCCATAAAAAGTTCACCAAACTGTGCTGCTTCTTTGGAATAAAATTTGGAAGTATTTCTTTTTCAAACAGAATGAGAACTGGTAGGCAAATTACTGGGTTGTTCAGAGGGAAGGGGGGATCAAAAAAATCAAATTTGTGGCCACAACCAAGTGATCAAAGCACCGATTTTTAGTGCAGTTAGGGGCTGGGGAATTGTCACATTTCAGAAATTTGAGGGGATTTTAGAGTATTTAAGCCTGTAGGACATTTACTGTTAGAAAACTCAGAGTTTTTCCACTGAAAATTGGGGGGAAATTGCCATTACAATTCAATTATTCAGCACTGCAATCTTGGATTTGGAGGGCATATGCAGTCAGTGTATTGTCAACCCATGCTCTTGCACGGCTGTGCAAGCTCTTCTAAGCCAAGGATCTTGTTTAGCTTCCAAGTAGCTTGCTAAGAGCCATACTCCAAAAAAGGTAGCGTCTGGGGCCAGGACAAAAATTTAACTTAGTTTCATTTCCATTGAATGAAAATTATTGTTATTCTATTCCCATATTTAATAACTTCCACATTGCAAATCACTATTTGTTAGCAAGTTTTTTTTAGTTCTCAGAAGGCTCTACCCAGGGCTTTGCGGGCCCTAGATATTCAGGTTGCACCCCTCTGCCCTGAGAAACATCCCCAAAACCCAAGCGGTTAGCTGTGAAGCCCGACCCACTTGTCAAAGGGGCTTAGTAGAATTCATTAGCAGGAGAGGGGACCTCAATCCAGAGTATTTTGCCCCAAGAAGTGACTGAGAAAACATGCCATTTTATGAGTTTGCCTACCACATCCTCTCACAGCTTCAAATGATCATCCAGAGTGATCCCTTTGGAGCAAGCTCTTTCCTCCCTCGACTGGAAGTAGCATACCTGGGTATGTCTTTAGAAGAATGTAACATACAGTTGCGTTGCATTCTTCTAAAGACCTACCCAGCATAAGCTGTGTCCTTGCTGGGGCCTCTCTACCCTCTCAGAAAAGTTGACAGCTGTCTGCCACCGATAAGGACCATCAGAGCTAGGCAGCCGTATGGGTTTGCCTGCTTCGTGCCAAAGACATCTCAAGCAATGCTCCACAGATACTCAACCCCACGTCTGCAACACTCCTCAACAGGACTCCATCAGGACAAGTAGAACCCCACCATGAACTTACCCCCATTCATAGAAATAGCCCTGGACCTTCACAAGACTTCAGTGGTTGATTATCTGAACCAGTGTTTCTCAACCTTGGCAACTTTAAGATACATGGTCTTCGACTCCCAGAAACAGCATCTTGTTTTTACTTATGTTCATTATTTAATTGTTTTAGTTGGTTTTTATAATTGGTTTTAATAGTTGGTTTTATTGTACACCGCCCAGAGTTACCTTGCACGAGATGGGCAGTCATATGAATTGGATAAATAAATAAAATGCAATCCCCTTAACGGAAGATTCCTTTGACTCAACCTTTATTTTTCAGACGTAAGACACCCACAATGGTAATTGGAAAAGCAAAAGCAAAAAAACAGCCCTGCAACATTACAGCTCAGTCTCGCAGGAATCAACTGCACAACCAGAAAGATCTGCCACTTCCACGGTGTCAAAACCAAGCTTGTTCTCACTTGCCAAAAACACAAAGCATTATAATAAACTAGGTGTTCGACCTCATTTTTTTCATTCAGAATTATTCCTTCTATGTCAAGTGTGCAGCAAAGAGCTGATTACATTTCAAAGCATGGCTTTTCAACCAGTGTAGCTCCATCTCTCATCTTCTACTAGCATGACTGCAAGACCTGTTACCATCTATGGGGGGGATCAAGAAAACTCCACCTCTTTCTTACATGTGTCATGTTGACTTTTGTTATCCACACCACCACCACCCATTCACCCATCGACATCCCTGCCAGTCACTCCACAGTCTGGCCAGATTGAGGAAGCATAATTACAACGTGTCTCGATGGTCATCTAATATAGTCTTCAGCTTAATGGATAGGAACTGTTTAAATATCTCCAACAACAGAATGTTTCTAATTGTTATCCACCCAGAGCCTTGGACATGGACAACATACAAATTAAATAAACAAACATGCAAACAAACAGCCTTGCGACAGCCTCTTCTTCTGCAGAACATGCTACTGGCAGTGTGGCATTGCTCCCACCCGATTCTTATTAATTTTAAAAGTCAAAGCATCTTTCAAAGATAATTTGCATAGGAAGCTGAACTGTTGCAAACCCATACACCAGCAGCAGCCAAACCTCAGCACCATCTTTATTTTCCAAAGGTGCCCCAGGACCCAAGCTGACCTCCCGGCATTCTTACAAATGAAAACAGTAGGTGACTTCATCCCAAGGTTTTATTTGAAGGTGTGCCCCCCCAGCTCAGGAAGAAAGACAAAGACAAGCTGGGGTGGGAAGAGGGAGCGTGTTGGGGCGAGGAGTGACCTCAACAAAGTGCTTTTGAATAAATGGGTGTCTTGGGATTGGATACACCTACTCCTGGTATATTTCAACTGTAAATCTTTTGGGCACGTAATTCAAAGGCAAGAGTCACTGGAGAAGATCCTCATGCTTAGAAGAGTCACTAGCAATCAAAAAAGACAGCAAAAGATGACAAGGTGGCTAGAGACTATTCATGATGACACTAGCAGGAGCTTATAAGAGCTCAAAAAAGCCATTATTGGCAGGGAATCTTGATTAAATGACATCCATTGGGTTAATGAAGAGTTGGAAGCGACTTAGTGACTGAACATGAAGAGAAGAAGCCCCTTAAGGTCCTTGGCTCCCCAATTACAAAACAGCCCCAACAGCCATCTCATTTTCTCATCAGTATCCCTGCTATTTTCAGAAACTTCCCTTATTTGTCCCCTGAAAATGGAACCCAGCTCTCTGGGAAGAGGGTGCAACAATTTGGGTTTTTCATCTTGTTCTCCAAAGTATCTCTGGACAGGCTCTATCAGACAACTCCTGCCTCCCACATTTTTACACTATTCACCAATCAGGGACCCTGGAAGAGAAGCCAAAACAAACTGAAATTGTTGGATACCATTCATTCTGGAATTTACTCCTTCTGCCATTTTAATTCCAACCTAGTTTAATAAACTCAGTTTATTCAGCTTAATGGAAGCAAAACACAGAGGTTGGTTTAGTTTAACCTGAGTGCAGCCTGTAAAGTTGGCAACTGTAGTTTGTAAACCATGAATTATGGTTTAGTAATGTGGGTCCAACCAAGTGTGGCTTAGTCAGCAAGCCATGATTCAAATAATGACTTAGTGTGAGGTAAGAGCCAAGCCCACCTCTTTCTAGTTCATACAACTCGCACCATAATAAAGTTATTTTAGTTTTGGCTTAACATTTGGGAATCCGAGCACAAGCACCGTGTTTTGTAATCTCTGGCTTAGAATGAATAGGGAGCCTAAATGGAGCCTTTGGGAATTATTCAACAAACCATAGTTCAGACTGGTTTAATTCAAGATGTAAACCTGGCCCAAGAATTTGCAGTACTGAACTGCCATTGTCTACTTCTACCCAGAAGCAAAATAATGCCTTTTCTGTGTAATGCCCTCATTCACCAACTTTTACTATGTATTTGTACTTTTCCTGTGTTTTTCCTATCTTCTGTCTTTTTCTTACCACAAAAAAGAGGAAAAGATTGAATAAGGCTGAGTTAAAATACTGTGATAAGACAGCAATTTGCTAGCTTCACCCAAAACATTTTTCTATAAACCATGGTTTGCTAACTGCACCAATTCAGACCTGTTAAGGCAAAGGCAAAGCCCACCAAACCACAATGGCCTCAAATAAAGCTTTGGTGAAGGCAGAAGAAACCTCCAACAGAAGTCCACCATCCATGACCCAGATACTTACTGTCCAGGGCCACTTGAAGCTGGACATCATGTTCCCTTTCTCTCACACACTTTCTGCTTGCACACTGACAGGAGCAAAGTCACCACTAACCCAAACCCTTTGCATCAACCAGGGGCAAGCCTTTATCTGCAGATGCCGGTGGTCCAAGATGGGAGGAGCCTGAATTCTGGGCTCCTGAGATTAGAGAAGATCAACAGCTCACAGACTTGCTCCAAAGTACAAGTTGCTCAAACGCTGGCAAGAAGCAGCTTTCCCTAAGCAGCAACAGCCACTCCTCCTCCAAGCCTGTCCATCATCCCCTACAAGCATGAGTTAGCATTAATTTTGGGCGGGTGGGGTGGAAGTGTTGGACCTGGCCTGTTAGTTTATGGCTCAATTTATTGTGCCAGCTAAGAAAAAGGGTTAATCCAGCTTTAAAATGTGTAAATCAAATTGATACTCAGTGTCGTTCAACTTTGGCCACTTTAAGATGCGTGGACTTCAACTCTCAGAATTCCCCAGCCAGCCGTGCTGGCTGGGGAATTCTGGGAGTTGTAGTCCACGCATCTTAAAGTGGCCAAAGTTGAACGACACTGCTCTAGGAACATTCATATTTATGTTCGTCCTTGCTCTCCATTGCCCTCACCAGCACCATGGATCTTTCTTCCTCTACATGATATTGATGGGGCAGTGAAGCTGGTCTCTCTGTGTGCAGCAAATGGCTCCATCCATTCACACTGGGCAATGCTGGGAGCCCACCTCCTTGCAAGAGCCTTTGTGTAACTACTGAATTCAACAGGATCCAGTGAGAGTAGAGATTGCTCTTATCTACAGAGGCACATCTTGTTCCTTGGTCACGCCAGGGTGTGTCAGAATCCTAGACCCTTCTTTTTAAAGAAAAAGAAACAGCCCACATCATAAGAAGCAACTGTTTTGAAGCTTGTTTTGTTTTACTGAACAATAATTTCTGCCCGAGTAGAAAACTTTCTGCTCCCTACTTTTTAAACATTTATTCTGTGTCGGTCAGACCTCATCTTAAGAATTGCATCCTGTTCTAGGCCCCACACTGTAAGAAGGTTTCTTACAAACTGGAAGAGGTTCAGAGCAGAATGGCAAGGTTGATCAAGGAACTAGAGAGGCTGAAGAAATCGGAAAGGTTTAGCTTTGGAAAGAGAGGAGAAAATTACCTGAAAAATTATCTCTTCAATGACCTGAAAGGATGACCCACAGAAAGATTGGACATGGAATAAAACATGCTAAATTTGAGTTAACAAAACACAGCTGCTGTATGCATATAACATGCTATTTACAAAGAAATAAAGTCCATTATGGTTTAATGTGATGCCCTGGTTTATACAATATGCTAAGACAACAGCTGGGGTCAGAATATGCAGGTTCACAAATACCTACTCCACTTTTCACCTGGTCTAGTGAGGTCTACAAACCCAGTTTTCAAGGAGCCAACGGGTATTATACAGAAAGTGGGTCTGACTCTGTTTTATTGTAATGGTGTACAAGACTGTTGGCCCTTCAAGGTAGTCAAGAAACACAAACCATGAGTACTAATACTATCTTTTTTGTGAGGTTGCAGTAACAGTATCTTACAAGTCTGAAAGCATTTCTCCCCTCCTCTCCTTTTACTTTCCAAAAAACTAGGGAGGGTCCCTTCTGAAATGCTTCCCACACCCCTTTTCCTTCTGAGGGCTGAGATACCTTTTCCATTATGTTTGTCCAGTCTGTGGTTCTTCCTCCTGTCTACCAAGGTCATTCCCACATACCATTACAGAGACCCAGTATAATGTCTTAACTTTACAGGAAGACCAATTCCATTGAAACATCAGAAAAAGCCTCCTAATGATGGAACCATTGACCTAAGGAACTAGTGAGCTCCCTTTCTTTGGAGGGGTTCAAGCACAGGTTGGACAGCCAACCCTTGGGGAAGTTTTGATTTGGATTCCTGCCCTGGGCAGGGGATGGAGCTGACTCAAGCTGGACCAGGTTCAGAAAAGAGCAACCAAGATGATCGGGGGATTAGAAAACGAGTCTTATGAAAACTAGTGGAGGACCTGGCCATGTTTAGCTTGGAGATGAGAAGGAAGAGATAGATGAAAGGACGTCCCACAGAAGAAGGTCAAGCCCTCTTCTCTTATTCCAAAGGGAGGAGCACTAAATAATGAATTTAACTGACAGGAAAACAGATAATTCCAACTGGACGTTGGGGGTTGGGAGAGCTTCCTAAGAGTAAGAGCAATTGGAGAATGGAACCCATGACCCAGAGAGGCAGTGGGATCCCCCTTGATTGGAGGTGGAGGCTGCCCAGCCATCAATCAGGGAGACTTTTGATTTGGATGGGTCTTGATGCTCCAAATAGCTCCTTCCAACTCTAATTCTACAACTTATAGACCACAGTTTATAAACCACAATGTTAGGATTCATATCACACAAGGAGCCAAGAACCCAACAACTCCATTTATCTCCCTAATAACGCTGGCTGGGCCAATACAACATAACCCAGGGAGTTTTTCTTAAACCAGGCTCCTTTCAGTCCTCATGCTACACCACGCTGCTCCCATTACAGCTTGCATGACATGAATGCTCAGTTGATGTGACATCAGAGATATTTCTGGTATGCTTTCTCCCACATCATATTAAGAAGGACTAAAGAAAATACACTCTGATCTTGCAAGTCCTTCTCAAGCCACCAATTCCTTTCCCGGGGTCCCTAAAGTTTGTAGAGAAACACGGGGAGGATTTGTTTCTCATGAGAATTAGAAGACCCATTTAAGTGAAAATATGCTTGGTGACCTGGATGCACCCCTAAATATAAATTTATAACATCACTCCCGCCATATTTATCCTTATTGCCAAACAGCTACAAAACGTCATAGCGAACACCAGAAGGTTCTCTGCTAGAGCAGATTGTGGAGTGGGAAATAACTATATTGAGGTTTTTTTAAAAGCAGAATGCTGTAAAAAGCAAAATAGAAGTAGATATATTTAGTTTGGAGGAGGGGAAAGGCTTGAATGGTGAGTTTATCATATGAAAAATCTTCACCACAGACAAAACAGACCCTTCTTTTAAAGGGGGAGGAGTGGATTCGGATCCTAACACCCACGGCTAAATGGCTGAAGTCTAAAACAGCTGGAAGATGCAGCAAAGGAAAGGAATCTGTAGGATATTACAGAGGAAAACTGTATTGTTTAGTTGGATCCCCGACTCTGTTCACCCAACTTGTTTAACAGATCAATTAAAAGTCTAACAGCTGCCTTTATACATTTGGCTAATCTTGGTTAGTTCTTTGTGGCTTATCAAGTGGAGCAAACTCAGCCTGTCCAATTAATGCAGAGTTCAATGTATTATGTGGACATGGAAAATGGGTCAATTTAGCAAAATGTATGGTGCAAACCCAGCTTTTGTGTGCATGGTGTGTGACAGCAACTCAAGAGTGTCTGCAGACACTCTTGTCATCCTGCAGTCTAGCATTTCCCAACAATGCGGCGGTCACTAGTCTCTGCTTTATCTCACTTCTGGCCATTTTTCTTCCTCCCTAAATGGGGATAATTCACCGAGGCACGAAGACTAAAATGGGAAGCAGTAAACTCCCAGAGGTGTGACTATTCAAGGATGTTTTGCTCCTGGAGGTGTTTAAAAAGGGATAGGAAACATCTGATACTTATACTCCCCCTCCCCAATTCCCTCCCCTAAATAACTTATTTGAACCTATTGAGCAGGTGTTACAAATGTCTTTTCTTTTTTTAAATGTTCTTATTCCGGACTTGGAGCAGGTCAGAATTTGCTGCTGCTGCTGCTGCTGTTTCATATCCCAAAATTCCAGCTTGAAAAAGGCGAAATGAAAGCCAAGGGAGCGAACCAATGTCATTCGCCCAAGCAGAAGCCTAGTCTAACAAGAAGGCAGGCATCTGTTTCCCCCTCTCCCTCCTGCAGATGCTCAAAAACCATTCCTTCCAATTCCATCCGAGCAGAACTGAGATCATACTCTGCTCTGTGATACCAGAATACCGTACTTCCAGAATGTCAATGAAAAAAAAAAGACCCACCTTTTCTTTAACCCTCAAATTCTGACCCTTTGCAGTCTGGCCCTTCTTCCTAGCCCAGTGCAGAGAAACAACTCGCCTCCTCCGTGAATCACTAATTGTTTTTATTTGCTGGGCGAGCATGGCAGAGGTGCCAACCCCAGAGGGATGAGTTTTGCCTTCTGCTGTCAATTCCATTCCTCCTTTAATCACAGCCCTTGCTTGTTCTCACCCATCGATTGGCCCCGTTCCATCTCACCTCTTTCACTCCATCTTTCTTGCTTATCAGAGCCGGAGAAAGGAGCAAAATCTCCCTCAATCATTCTGAGTTACTCAGCCATCCTTTCTTGGAGAGCGATGCAGGGCAGGGCAGATCACAGGCGGCTATTCAGGAGAGGGAGAGGGAGAGATACCGGCTCTGCGCACAAATCTGGCTTGTATTTTAAGGAAGTCTCTGAAGTCATCTTTGCGTATTTTGAAAAGAGCAACAGACATGTCTAAATTCAAGGTCTGCAAGATCACACAGATGGCAGCTTCAGCTTTATTACATTCAGGACCTCCGGCCTAAAGGATCTGAGGACAGAATGGTTAGGCCACATATCCTGGGCCTGGGTTCAAATATGGAAAAGGGCAGATGTGGAACCAGGGAGCAGAACCGATTTCTGGGAGGGGGAGGGTTATCTGTTGCTTCAAATCCAACAATCAAAATAGGTTTTTAGCTCATAAGACTATTAAGACTATCTGCAAGAGCAGATGAGATGATAAAGTTGGGTTTGGACTGCACAACAGCGAACAGCTGGAAGCTCACGCGATGGTTCTCCATACAGTAAAAACTCTGCTGCTAGAAAACCAAGAGCATTTGTTTTGCCTAAGCCTTTTCTCTGAAATGCTTGCTTTATCTACTTTATCATTTAGAGTTAGCAGTTTAGCAATTAAGTAACTTGACTTTTTAATTTATGAGACTCTTCGTATTTCAGCATTTGTGTTTGTATCAAGTCCCAGGTAGTGTTGTCTTAATTTCCATCTTCTGTTTGGAAAATTGCTTGTTATTGTTCAAACTGTGTAGCTTTGTAACTTGAGCTTTGTAATTTGAGCTTTATATCTTGAAATACAAGTTGCTATTTTATTTTATATCCCTAAAATAATCACGGTTAAACACAAAATGAAAAACCCTCAAACGCTGCCTCTTACAAAATGCAGGGTTTAAATTTTAAACTAAACCATCATTTGAAAATGCGACTGGTCACCCGATATTGCCCAGTGAAAGCCGGGGAATTCAACCCCCGTTGTCCAACTCTGTAACCACTATGTTTTGTTGTGCTTATGTATCATGCTTCACTATAACTGTTAAGCACCATGCTACACTATGGTTTACCTAACTATGCATTGATGGATAAGCCACAACTAGCTTAGTTCACAGATCAAACGAAGCCCTAAAGCATTGTTTGAGTTTGGCGTAGCAACCCAAGGCTTACGTCATTAGTAAAACATAGTTGAAGACTTAGCACGTTCTGTGAACTCAGGCCAACTGTAGTTAATTCAAGCCATTGTTCTAGTCCAGTGTTGTCCAAACTTGGCCACTTTAAGATGAGTGGACTTCAACTCCCAGAATTCCCCAGCCAGCTGGGAGTTGAAGTCCATTCATCTTAAAGTGGCGAAGTTTGGACAACACTGTTCTAGTCAGTACTGCTACCATGTTTACAGGGCATCTGAAGTCAGTGGTGACCTTGGGCCCATGTCTCCATTTCATGGAGCTATTTTGGGTTGGCCCATGTGCATGCAGAAGGGGTAGGGTCGGTCATAATGATCCCATAATCACATTATGTCACGCCCACCATCTTGCAATGTTGACCCCACCTGCGGCGGCTGCTGATTACACATCTGTATCAAGCTGGAGTTCCTTGAAGTTCTAAGGACTAAACGAAGCCTTTGCTTTCCACTCTTTGGTCCAACCTTCAAGCATTCCCTACTCTCCAGAGTATGTACAGTATGTATGTATTTATTAATTTATCAAATTTGTCATTGCCCATCTTGTTAAGAAACAACTCCGGGCGGTTTACAAAGCCGTTAAAATAAATTAAAATGACCATATGAAATAATCCTAAATAAATAGAAAATAAATATAATCCAAGGGTAGATGTTAAAATTGGAAGGAACTCCTTGTTGCCTCTCCAATAGAAAAGAATCTGTGTAGCTCAGGGTTGAACTGTGGGGCCCTTGGTGCTCTCTGAGCTTGGTTGTTGGCTTATTTTATTACCCACCTAGGTAACATTATCAAGTGCTGGTGAGTGTGAGGTTTGTTCCCTGTTTATATACAGTTGTTTGCCATGCCAGTGTTGGTTGAGATGTGGTTTTCTCCTTGGCAGTTCCTTGATTAGGGTATTGTTTTCTGCTAGATTGTTTGTCTGGTGTTAATCCCTGCTTATCTGGGTGTTGGCTGTTGGAGAGGATGTTTCTGGTCTTTGTTTCCTTCTTAGCTTTTTTATTGTCTCTTTTGGATAGTGTGTAAATGTGGTTTATTGCTATGTGTCTACTGATGGCTGATTTGTCTGAATGCCAAACTTCCAGGAATTCCCCAGCATTTTTTGGATTTGGCTTGGTCTAAAATGCTCACAGTTTCCCAGTTGAAACTATGGTTGATTCTGTAGGACAGACAGGCAGAAAACTAGCAGAGCGCATCCATGAACACCAACTAGCAGTCAAGAGACACAATGAAAACCCCTTCATCTTACAACACATGGACAGACTTCGACCACAGTTTCAACCTGATACAAAAACAATACCCTAATCAAGGAACTACCAAGGAGAAAATCACATCCCCACCAACACTGGCAGGGTAAGCTACTGTATATAAACATCTGAAACATCTGCAAGCCAACAGCCAAGCTCAGAGAGCATCAAGGACTCCACAGTTGTCTCTTTCTGGGTACACACGGACCAGGCCTATGGAACCATCTGGCTTTCAAGACATTCCTAAACTGTTGTAGAATCCATACCTGTCCTGGAGCGCAGATAAATTCCATTCCCATGCATGCAAGGCCAGGGAAACAAAAAAAGAACTGAGTACAGGAGTAAGTAGGACTTCCTCAGATCCTCGTGCTTACAGGGACCTAGCCATGTGGTTTTCTAGCCAACAGTACAGGACTAGTTTGGCACCGCTTCTTCTGGGGTGTTTTCTCAACTTCTCAGCTTTGGGATTTTGCCAACAGCCTCCCATCCAAATACCAACCAGGTTCAGTCCTGCTTAGCTTTTTTCAAGATCGACCAAGGTTGGCTTGGGTCGGCCACTTCTCACTTCTGTGCTGCGGCAGGAGCTCTACGGACTACTGGGTATGTGGGAGAGTTTAATATTGAAACCCCAGAAGTTCAGAACCACCTTTGCTCTGTCCATTGTTGTCTGTCAAACTGCCTTGCATACCCATATTAAACTGCCTTGCATACCATGGAGACAAGACATTGGGGTCCACTTCAGTAAATAAGAAAGAACTCTTAAGAACCATTTAACTGGCTATGAATCTGCCCAGACAGGCATAAATAAAATGCAATTAAGCTGCATAATGTTCAGGAGAGCTCAAGAAAGGAAGAGCAGAAAAGCAGAGATCTGTGCAGAGCCTTGTGAATGGAACCAACATCTCACACACAGACCTTGCTAGAGCATCCACGTTTGCAGTGGCAGGTCCAGGCAGTTTCTCACCATTCTGGGGCTGTTCTGCTCTTCCCCTGCCTTCAGCTTTGGTCACATCTGAACAGTTCCAGCTCTAAGAATGAAATTCTTCTCAGACAAAATTGCTTCTTCACTACTGCTTACAGTGCAGGTTTCTGCTTTTAGCTGCCAGGCCTGGTGCCATGCCAAGACCCTTATTTCTGCCCATGGATAACCAAACTCCTAGCACTGATCCATGAGGAAGGAAGGAAGGAAGGAAGGAAGGAAGGAAGGAAGGAAGGAAGGAAGGAAGGAAGGAAGGAAGGAAGGAAGGAAGGAAGGAAGGAAGGAAGGAAGGAAGGAAGGAAGGAAGGAAGGAAGGAAGGAAGGAAGGAAGGAAGGATAGTTGGAGAGTGCTGTTCAAAGTGACTGCTGACTTATAAATGCATGCAAACTATCAGTTGTTGGGGTTGCAAGGCTGACACAAACAGCTGGAGACTGATAGCCACAGAGTTGTGCACTGAGGGAAACTATCAAGAGTGGAGGGCACAAGGAAGAGTAACAAAGATGGTTGAGGGGCTCAAAGGCTGAATTCTATGAAGAACAGTTAGAGGAACTAGCTATGTTGAACTTAAAGAAGAGAAGGCTTAGAGGAGACATGATAGCGGCCTTCCAATAGTTGAAGGGATGTCACAGGAAAGAGAAAGTGGATTTATTCTCCATAGTGCCTGAAGGCAGGACAAGAAGAAAACAGTGAAAGCGTAACAGGGAGAGATCCAAACTTGAAATACAGGGAGTCCTCAATTTAAGAACGAGTCCTGTTCCCAAGGTCTGTCCTTAAGTCAAATTTGTATGCAGTATTATTATATAATAATAATTATGTATATATAATGTATTATGTAATATATATAATATATATATTATATATTATAATGTATTATGTAATAAACTCAAACCATTGTGTATTTAACTTGAATCATCATGTATTTAACTCAAATTTTGCTACAATAAGCTCCGTTCTTGATTATGGGTCATCCTTAAACCAGGCATTCTTAACCCGCGGACTACCTGTATTACAACATCCCACCTTCAGTACCTAGATATGGTTGAATTAAAGTTTTCATACTCCTTAGATTAGTGTTTCTCAACCTTGGCCGCTTGAAGATGTGTGGACTTCAAGCAGCCAAGGTTGAGAAACACTGCCTTAAACGATGGGAACTGTTCACTTTTGGAGACCCATAATTTAGAAAAGCTCTCCCAAATTTCAGCCATCCAGACTGCCAAAGGACAGATTCTTGCATCAAAACCAATCCTTTGGTATAGAAATTAGCATGTCAGGAAGATGGATTCTTCTCCGTCCCCTGATCATTCTTGAGTCAAGCTTCAGATTCGAAATCTGACACTTTTTAGCATTTCAGCTTTTGGAACTGAACACTCTGGGTTTACCTTCAATACATTTCAAGTCCACTTAGACTTTGCCTTGGGGTTTGCCCGTTCCTTGCTCTTCTGTGAACCCAGACCCTGAGCACCGAACCCAGATTTCTTTCTTTCAGCATCTGGGTCAAACCTTCTGCGAGGGTCTCCTGCTCACTGGTAGTGAAACTAAAGCCCTAAATCAAACTAAAATTCTCTTGCTCTTTCATGGTGGGTTCACGCCTTGTGCTGAGCCCTGAGGTGGTTTGTTGTATGAACCCAGCTAACTATGGTTGGTCCAGTAAGTGATATTTAAACATATCCTGGCTAAGCTTACCAAAATCAGCCCTCTCACTCCCTCCAAGACCATGCTCTTTCCTGGCACAGGAAAGCTGCATTGAAGGAATAACTTTCTCCTTCCAACTGCCCCTTAAAGGCCAAACCATGAGCCGAAGGGTTGATCCTGATTCTAAGTCCACCCCAGCCAGTGACTTCAGACCACTCATTCAGCTACTTCATGGGGTTGTTGCTGTGGGGTGAAAATGGGGGCAGAAGGGCTAGGCATACTGCCTTAAGCTCCTGGAATAAAGGCAGGATCTAAGTCTAAGAAATAAGTATGACATAATCCATAACCGTTCATATCAGGCCAAGTTCCTGCAGGTCTTGTTGTCCTTCTCCCTCTTACCTCTAGAATCGTTCAGAGGAATGGGTCCTCTGCGGTATCAGGAGCTGGAAAGCGCCCATCAGCAATCCAATTTATTTCCAATCAATAGGCAGACCCCTGCCCAACAGCTGCAGCTGATTCAGCATCCCCCCCCCCAATAAGAGATGCGACAGGCCGCTTGCAAATTCTTTTGCAGAAGAGACATGGGGGATGATGGGGGGAAGGAAGGAAGACAGAGAGAGAGAGAGAGAAACCTCAGAGATGGCTCAGAGGAAGTCCAAAGCAGCAAATGGACCCTTTTTTCTATCGAGGACTGCATCTTCTTGCATAATAGGTTGGGGGTCCCATGGGGGCCGTGGGGCTAAAGCAATCAATGAAAGCAGGAAAAAGAAAGCAAGGCACCCATCTTTTCTCTGAGGTCCATCAGGGAGCGTGAACTTTTCCCTCGCAGACGTTTTTTGAAATTGGGCTGGGTCATAGGCATTCGCCCAGGGGTCGTAATCAGCAAAACGGCTTTAAAACCCCACTCATAAAATCCAGAAGACAGACAGACAGACTGCCAGTCCCCAGATGTACTTGAGGTCGGGCCCTGTTGGGAAGGGACGAAGGCAATGGTCCCTGGATGGCTCATGAATTAGAGGTAGGCGTTTAAATGCTTCAGCACGGCAGTTACTCAACATTTTAATGGTCTGCTGCATCAAAGGGTGAGAAAGGCTGATGTTTCAGCACTATTTTTCTGGAAGATAATTCTCCCCCTCCCCCGGCGCAGATGTTATTCAGGGGAAAAGGTCCCCCACCCAACGGAGCTTCTCTTCTCTCTCTGCATCCATCAGAATCCTTCACCTGCTTCTGCAGACGTCTTCCAACCATCCTTGCCAAAGACAGGAGCAATTTCTATTCTTGCTGGACCCCGATGAACTCCAGGGCCCCAAGCTGCACCAAGGCTCTCGGAAGGAGGGGGGACCCCAGCACAGTCCAATGTATTCTGGTCTTTCTGGATGGAGCCATTTGCTCCCAGCATACTACTATACAGAAGCAAAACGAAAGAAACCAGCCATTGTCCCACCATGTAACCCAGAAAAAGACAATTCGGATTGCTGGCTGGTTTGGGCAAGGGAGGGCAACGGAGAGCAGTAACCAATCTGAATAAGAAACCTCCCAGAATACCAGCCTTTGCTCTTGGTTCAAGTCAAAACCCATCTTTTTTTCTGTGATGTCTTTGGCACAAGCCCCCAGCAATCCTTCCACGTTGCCTTGAACAAATGAGGGCTAAGCAGTATTTTTAATACATATCACGCAGCTGCATTTCTGGTTTTTCTTATTCAGGGTGGCCCAATCTGAGTCAGGATCACAATGTACAGAAGTCTGATCATGTCTTTTGCTTATCAAAATTCATCCCCTGTTTATAGTTGCAAATGTTTGGGGGAAAAATTCCATCAGCGCTTCATTTCTTTGTTACTGACCCCGTTCCTGAATGGGGAGAGATTTTTTAGTCACGGGAATTTGGGGGGGAAAAATTAGGCTCCCCCCCCACACACACACACACATGTGGATACTGAAATCCAGCCCTCTTTGTTTTCTCAACAGTTATTAAAAATGGGCATTAATTTGTATCATTTATTTAAACTCCAAGAGAAAAATACATGCAAATAATACAGCTTCATTTGACTTCCAAGTCCACCCATTTTCACTTTCTCTGCTTTTCCTGTATCATATTTAAAGAAAGGTTGTAAGATCTTGGGGCAGGAACCTGTCCTTTTCTCCTACAGAAAGTACTCTGCATGATGTGATTAAATACCAACAAAGCATTTTTTCCAGTCTGCCTCAAGCAAAAGTGTGCAGAGAGAAAGGCCCTGGACCATCTGCGGGGTATGGCCAAAACCATCAAGATGGTGTCCATGATGATGTAATTGAAGCTCTCCCTATTTTTATGTGCATTAGTATCTTCACTTTTTTTACCATATCCTGGGACACGCTTTACAACACCACTGGAAAGGTTCATACAACCACTGTGATCTGAAAGTAATTTCAGCTGTGATCCATAACTGACTATTTGGCCTGTCAAATCTTTGCCGAGCACCTTCCATGAAAGTGCAATGAGAGTGGTGGACAGATTTAGTAGGACCTCCGTGTACTTGAGGCTCTAGTGAAATTACAGAGCTTCTACTCCAGAGAGAGAGCATCCAATACACCTCTTTCAGGCTCATCCCAAACCACTTTGGAGCATGGGGATTATTTTTGTCCAAAGTTTAGCTGAATTAAATAAAAGGCCTATGGATTTAGGGGGGTAAAGTCCTAGAAACCTTTGTGCAGATGTAACTCAGAAAGGAAATAAGAAAATAAAATGACCGCATTCCACTGTCTCAGAGGTCACCGCCTCCCACTCAGGTGAAGCAATAGAGGGCCATTAGACGGGAGCTCCTAGCATTGTCAAAAAGATCGCATCGCTCTTCCACTTTCAATGGAATTTCCATGATCAGAAACAAATATGGAAGACATGGAAGTTCACAAGTCCAAGATCACAAGACAGCTGGAGACCACCACCACCATCATCCCCACACACACGCACGAAATGAAGGAAGCAAGCCCTTCACAAAATACAAGTCTGGATCTCAAAGCACTCCACGTTGTTCTGCATAACCAGACCGTCTCTGCCGTAAGTTGGCACCACCATAAATCGAGACCCTAAAGTTAGGTGGAAAAGAGGGAGAAGTAAGAGTAAGGTCCAGAAAGGCAAAGAGAGAAGTACGGAAAAGGATCTGCAAATGTATCAAGAACAGAGAAATAAAAGAGAAAAAAGAAAAAAATATAAAATATAAAGAAGTGGCTCCTGATCTTCCTTACAGCAGTTACAAATGCACTCAAATTTTATCCTCTCTCTCTCTAAGGTCACATCATAACTCCCTTCTTTCCATAATTTACCCTTTCTAATCGTCAAATCCATAAATCACAAGTTCATTTTTTTTTCTGTTTTCAGCAAAAAGTCCCTACAGTAAAGGGTTTCCAGTCACTGAAAAATGTAGTTATTGTCCTTTCTCTAATTAAACAGGTCAATTTTGCCATCTCTGCAAATTCTGTCTTCATCAACCATTCCTCCATCATAGCTATTTCAGAGTCTTTCCACCTTTGTGCATATAATAATCTTACCAGGTACAGAAACAATCATCCATAAGTCTTTTCTAGCTGTCTGTCCATTAGTCCCAGCAAGAAAAGCTCTAGTTTCTGTTGGATATTCGTCTTTAAAATTCTTTGTATTACCGTGTGTATTTGAACCCAACACTTTCTAGCTTTTTTGTAAGTCCACCAAGCCTGGTAAGATGGCCATTCATGTTTTCCAGAGTTCTGCCAATTTTTCCCAGGAAGAGCCTGGTTCCTCTTGAGCTCTTATTCCTGGAGAATACTTCACTGCATGGATAGCCCCTTCCCCATTAGTTAAACAGACGGCAGTAGCTATGGCTTCACCGATGCAACTAGGGCCATTTTGTGCTCCCAAACATCAGCAATGTAACGGTGAGCTTCCTTTTGCAGCCGCTGTGTCCCGCTAACTCTTTTTCTTGGGCAGGCTTTGAAAACAGCCCCATTTTTTACTGGTTCAGGGTTTTCTCTCCAAATAGCTTTCTGGGTGAGGATAAAACAAATCTCCTCCTGTCTTAGTATTCACACAACATGCTTATCCGACCATTGGACCCAGGTTGTGCCAAGAAGGTCATTCAATCCCACGCAGCGGGTATTTTGCTCAGTGCCTCATCCCCACGCTCACAAGACAAACAGCATTTTGTTTATAGGCTTGATGAATTAACAGCAATTCTGGGACAGTGCAAAATTACCATGTAATTATTTACTGTCACACTCTTAGCTGATGTCTCAGCTGGCATATGCTTTCCTAACCTCCAAACTGTATTGGCAAACCCACATTGCTGTGATAAAGAGGTGGGTGAGTTTGTAATTTTCGTGTCAGGTGTGATATATTCTTAAAGCAGAAGGATGCGCAGTCCCTCTAACTCAGTGTTTCTCAAACTTGGCATCTTTAAGATGTATGGACTTCAACTCCCAGAATTCCCTTCAAATTTCAAAGGCTCCTCACTCCTATTGACAATCATGTGCCAACAAGTCAGTATCGCCTCTTAGCAACCACATAGACTGACCTTCTCCAGGAGGACCTGTCTTCAACCTGGTCCTTCAGATCTTCCTATGGTGCACCCATCACCACTGTACCTGAGTCCCTCCACCTTGCTGCTGGTCATCCTCTTCTCTTTCCTTCCACCCTTCCCAGCATTACAGTCTTCTCCAGAGAGCTGGGTCTTCACATAATGTCTCTAAAGTAAGATAATCTGAGCCTGGTCATATGTGCCTTGAGTGAAAACCCTGGGTTGATTTATCAATGAACCATTTGTTTGTTTCCTTGACTGCCCATGGTATTTTCAGGAGTCTTCTCCAACACTAAAGTTCAAAGGCATCTATACGTTTTCTATCCTATTTCTTCAAAGTCCAACACACTCCTATCTATGACTGCATATTAACGACACTTAATTTTGATGAAATGTAAACTTAACTGAAATCTTTATTTTTTTTGTCCTGACCTCATCCTTTACTCATCCAGTAAGCCACACAAAGGCCACACACAGCCCTCAGCCTTGAAAATGGCACAGGTCCCTGTTGTAAACCAACATTTACAAACCACAATCACTAGATTCACACCACGTCCCAACCCAAAACTAAAGCGCCCACATTAAAGCTAAGTACGTGTGAACCCAGCCACAGGGTACGTCTGTGTCTCATTTAACAAGCAGGAAGGAGAGACTATCTGGACTCTGGAGAAACCCTTTTGTTTTTGTAATGGTTGTTTCTAAAGAGGATGGAGTTTATTTCCATAATCAAAGACAGGAGCTTGAACATTTTAGATTTTGTTTATTAGATTCCTGAGAACCATCAATGAAAGGCTGCTGCAAAAGAATTCAGGTCAAGGATCTGGTTTGGACTGAACTCCTGTTTACCCTGAGTGTCTTTTCAATTCAACGGTGTGATAGAGGGAGAAATCAGAGAGTTTGAGGGATTTTAAAGATCACCTACTTTCACAAAAACATCTGGCAGATGACCATCCAACTTCTGTTTGAAGACCCCCAGCAAACTGACCACATCACGTTTGAAAGCTCATATACCCAGGGAACTCCTTTAGAAGTCTAGCCCAACCTCATTCCTTGTAACTTCAGTCCACTGGTCCTGTCCTCTAGGGCAACAGAGAATATATAGGACACTATATGACAACGCTTCAGACATGTGAAGACCACGATCATATCTCCCCCAAGTTCTCTCTTATAGACTAAGCAGATTTTTAACTTCCCCTAAGAGGACTTTGGGGAAATAAACTGCTGAAAAACTCACCTTACCCCTGTAACTGCGTCTTCTAAAAACTTCAGCCTGCTTCCACCACAAGATGCTTCAGGTTAGGACTCCTAGCTGGGTTCACACAGCATATTTACTCAGCTAAGGACACTGAAGATGCATTCACACAAGATGCTTGACTCAGTTCATCTGAACCTCATTTGGGGCGGGGGGGGGTTAAAAAATAAAGACATTGAGTGAATACAGAAAATGGTTTGACTCAGGAACCAGGTTGTGTGAAGGCAACCTTGTGAGAATTCATCCGGCCCCACTCAGTGACATTTTGGAGGGATCCAGGTAACGGACCTCTATCTCTGTCCCTCCTATTGTCGGCCACCCATTTCTGCCATCTTTCTGCAAATTGGGAATCCTGCATTTGAAAACAGCCCTCCTGGGTGGGGGGTGGGGAAGGACTGCTCTCCATACCGAACAGCTGCAGCCAGCCCACTGCCCCAGACGGATCACTCTTGCTAGATCGCATCTTCCAGGCATGATGGGCCAGGACCAGCAGCCAAGTCCAGGCTGAGATCTGGAAGGTTGCTTCAACTGCAGCAGCAAAACCCACCTCACATGGAAGGCTGTGAGCACCAAAGCCACTGGAGGAGCTGGGAGAAAGGATGCTGCATGATCTAGGAGGGGAGAGTTGCAGCAGCTGGACACTGGAGGCAACATGTCCATCAGTATAGGACAGGAGGTTGTAGGCACAAAACAGTTGCAAGTGGATAGCTCAATATGAGCGGGCATGGTTGGGGTGCAAGAGTGGCCCACTGAAGGTGCCTTCCCCTGCAGGTCCCAGAGGCAAGTCACGGTCCTGAGAACCGGGGAAATAACACCGGCTTTTGGTCTGGCTGTCTAAAGAAGACGCATCAATGCTAAGAACTGGCCAGCTAAATACGGGCAAAAGCAAAACAGCTAAATCTTTACTAAAAGGCGGAGACAGCCAGTTGGGTGTGGGGAGGAAAGAGATGTGGATTTCTGAAAACAACTTCTCATGCCCAGCTAAGGGGCAGCCTCCCATTGACCCTGGCTGAACTTCAAAAGCTAAGCAAGGTTGTGTTGGTTAATACATGGATGAGCAATCGCCTGGATTTCTGAGTTTTGTTTTACTTTTTATTGCACACGTGGATTCCTCATTTATTTGAGCAGAATTACAACACGCTAACATTTCCATCAAGCAATGCACACCCATGCAAAGTTTTGATACTAATAGCCACCGCTCAATGATTCAACTAGGGTTGGGGAGATGACTTGAGGAAGTTCAAGGATACATCTGGGACAGGTATGGGAATGCAGGATCAAGGGAAGCCATTGAGTGGCTGAAGCGCCCAACCGAACAAACCCCGTGAGGGTTTAGTGTCATGTGTGAATGCAGGCAACCCCTTGTCCAGGCATCTCTGAGCCTCACCTATTCTGCGTAGCAGGTGTTTTCCAGAGTTTCACCCAGAGACTTTCCCACGGCACATAAAAAATGGGTGGAGCTTCAAACATACTGTTGTGACCACCACCTTGACTTTTTTGACCACACCCTGCAAAAGCAGAAACCCTTCCCCCCCACCCCACCCATCAAGCCCTGAGTTTTCCCCAAACCGCTCAGTTTCCTATTTTTAATGCCACCCAACCTCAGGATCACAGACGCACACAAAATCCGGGACACATCACGTTGATACAATTATCACTTCCTGGGAAACTTCTTGATTTGGCTTTATCGGAAATGAACGCCAAATAAAATAGATGGCTTGACTTTCTAGCCCCACAAAGAATCCAGCTTTTGAATAGCAAAGTTTGTTTTCTGGGTTCCCTGAAGGGCAGCATATTTAGTTTTTTCTTTCTCTGAGACATTCAATGTACAAATATCAGAACTATGGATTCCCACCACGAGGGAAGCTACACTGTCCAACCACCTAGACAGGCAGAGATTTTAAAAACCTGAGTAGTGGAATACTGTACAACTCCCTTTAAGGAACTTTGGCGGCTTCTAAAGAAGCATCATCTGGCTGCAAGATCCAAGAACCGTCACAGCTTTTGTGAAACCGATGCAGCGACTCAACTAGCTTTTCCTGAAGCCCAAACTCCCTTGTGCACCAAAGAGAGCAGCTTCGCCCCAAGAGGAAATTCGGAGAGGAGGACATTTTGCAGGGCCCGGAAGGAAAGTCTGTCCCCAGAAAGGACCACTCTAGAGGCGTGGAATATTTGGATCCCGAGTGGGAACGGGGCTTTGGGTCCGGCAGGGCAGCGCTTGCTGTTGCTGTCGGCCCTCTGTGTGGAAATGGCCGCAGCGCTGGGCGAAGCAGGCTGCCATGCTTTGCCCAACGGGGCAGCGCAAGGCATGAAGCCGACCTATCACTGGCCACCTCCCTGCCTACTTCGCCCTCGGCACCCTCAAAACCCCGGGCTTCAAAAGCGTAGCTTTAGCTTTGGAACACAGCATGCATTAAACTGGCCTCGGATGGAATCACAGGATGACTTTAAATTGGATCGCGTAAGAAACCACCGCCTGCCCCTCCGACAGAGCCGGCAGACCCCGACTCGTCAAAGAGAACACCGATTCTCCCTTGCCCCAGGCTGGAGGTGGCCCACTGCAGTGGCGCGAGCATCCGCTCTGTCCTAATTTCCTCCAGCCGCCGCCGGGGGTGGGTGGGGGATTCGGCAGCATTCAGAGCCGGTTCTGCAAAATGTCCTTCAGAGCAGCTCCGTGTCAGCAAGAGAAGATGTGGAAGAAGGAACCGGCCACGGTTTTTGCGGCTGCTCTGGGAAAAAAGCGGAGATCAGCAGCCTGCCTGTTCTAGTTTCTCTCCATTTCTTTTTTTTCAAATGCGCTGACATTCTTTTGCCGCTTTCACCAGTTTGCCATTTCCTGCCCGTGCATTTTTCCAAAAGCAGGCATTTGAAACAGCATCTTGCCCCGGGGTGCGAGGTTTCCACACTGTATGTCGTGTTTGCTAATAAACGCGGTTCTGTACTTCTCTTTAACGTACGTCTGCTTTTGCCTGTAGACATCCAGCCCGAAATCCGGAGCAGACCACAGAATGAACCCTCAGTGGCTTTCACGTTGTCTGCTGGCTTGGAATGAGTTTGTTGGCAAACCAAATTCATTTCTCCCCAGCCTTCAACTGCCCAGCTTTCAAGGAAATAGGGGCATACCCACAGCCCCTATCCAGGGACCCTGCTTGTTGTTTCAGGACCCTGCCCTGAAGAAAGGGCAATTTAAGAACCATCTGGAAATGTAGAGCAAACACGTTTGGTCTGAAAAGCATCACCCGCATGTATTTGTTCAAACGGTTGATTGAATAAATCGCAGTTGGCCGGAAAAGCCATAAACCATGATAATAAACCACCCTGCTGGGCTTCACACATTAGACCGGTGTTCCTCAACCTTGGCCACTTGAAGATGTGTGGACTTCAACTCCCAGAATTCCCCAGCCAACATGGCTGGCTGGGGAATTCTGGGAGTTGAAGTCCACACATCTTCAAGTGGCCAAGGTTGAGAAACACTGCATTAGACTGTCCCAAAACACAGAGTGCAACCAGGTTTAGCACAGAAGTGGGCAACTTCTTTTTGGATCTCCAAAGGTTGTGGGATATCAGAGAACGTGATGCCGCCAACATTGCCGAAGGTCAAACTTGAGGCTCTTTCTTGTAAGGATTAAAGCTTGCTTTAAGCACTGCACAGACCTAAGTCCTTTAAAATACACAAGCCAGAACAATTCATCTGATTCGGGGGAGGCGAATATTTTTGGTGGGCTCCTGCAGGCCCCTCTTTCATTCTTAAATCCCTTGCCTCAAACTTCCATGAAGTGAGGAAACTGGCCTGAGTGTGGAGGGTTTTAAGACCTTTATTCTGCACTACTCAAATAATTTGTCTCTACACATTCCAGGGGAGATCAAAGGGGCAAGAGTGGTGTGGAGGGTTACCTGGATCCAGTATGGGAAGAGTTACCCCCCCGCCCCCATGGATTAGCATGGTGTGCAAGCCCAGACACTCCAAGGAGCAGGACCTGCAACCCCGCCTGTGCCCATAGAGTCCTCATGCTATGGGGCGAGTCAGGAGACCTTCCCAAGATGTTGTGTTGTGTTACAGCTTGCAGAGAGGGCACCTTTGTCAAAGTGGCCTCCTTCCCTTTCTGAAGTCTCCTCTCTTCCAAAACAACTCCAACAGATTACACCGTGTTACAAAATCAAAGTATAAAAATAACCCTCTAAAATGGTAAGGCAGATGGTTTTTGAAAAAGCGACCTATCACTGCTGTTCATCCCCCTCCCAATACCGCCTTGATAGACAATGCCTGCCAAGTTCTCCAACCTGCTCCATGGCACAAGCCCCAGAGATTGTCTTCCAGCAGGGGATTGGGGCTAGTCCTCTACTTGGTTCGAACCAATTCCGCCCCCCCCACGCCAGATGGCTCAGCCTTTGAGACTGCAACCACCTAGACTACCAGTTTTGCAAACAGAACAAAATGTTTGCCTGTCCCCATGGAGTAGAAAAACAATGCTCAGAGCTCCATTTTCCCAGATGCAACCAGCGTCTCCTTCTATAGTGGAATGCACCTGGGGGAACTTGTACGATGCTCAAGACCTTCCCCCAAATCCTACGTGAAAGAGATTCCTGTGCCCCCCCCCAAAAAAAACAGTGAATGAGCCTTCCAAAAGCTGTAGCTGATCTGTAATTCTAATGTGGTAGAAGTGGGAAGTATTACACACCTGAGGATATTAATCCTCCTTACTTAATTCACTAACTTAATTAACTAATCTTAATATCAGCTCAATCGCATCCCATTCAGATTTCAGCCTGGTCTCATCCACGTCTTAGGCCCTGGCTTCACCCGCTTCTTGGATCACAAAAAGCCAAGTGCGGTCCTCAGAATGAAAAATGTTCCATGCCAACAGGGTCTTGTTGGACCAGATGGGAATGAATAAAAAGTTCCCTTCTTTAGACCTGGTTTACACACTGTCCTAACCCAGGGTTTTTCTTAACCGTGACTGAGCACACCCAGCTAGTTTGCACATTGGATGAAGTCTTCAGCCCTGAATTACAAACGTGCAATTGCTGGGTTCACACTAAATTCTGCGCTAAAACCAAAAGAACGATGCTGGGATTTGGATACGTGTGAACCAGTCATAACACCTGTCAGGCTTTCAGACAGGAATCTTTCCCAACTCTTTCTGGAGACCATGGGATCATAGGATGTAAGGGTTGGGGGGGACCTATGACCTTCTGCACATGCTGACCATGCTCTACCACTGAACTAACAGTCCTTTTGCCATCTGAACTTTGCTCTGAAAATGCAGCCAATCGGGGAGTGGACCGAATCTCAATGAAAACCTCTTTAGTTGACCCTCCACCACCCATTTCTAACTAGTTATCTTCTTTTTGATGTACAGGCACAGCTCATGCCACTCAGTATTCAGCATGCAGCAGATGAACCCAAGACAGAAGAGGCATCAGTGACGCAAAAATAAAGCAACCGTATTTATTAAAGTCCAACGTTAGGCGCATTTAAAGCCATAGAATGTCTCTCAAACGAAAAAGTGATTTTAAAATCAACCAAGTTTCTTAAAGTTGACTGAAAGCCGTTTGAAAACAGAGAAAAGCTCCTCTCAGCTATCGTGATTTGTAAGGGGAGGGGGAAAAATGATGGAATTGATTTCAGCTCGAAAACATCCATTCATTCTGCTTTTGTAAAACGTATTGGCCCCTTCCCATGACACGTTTAGCCAGGTCAAGATAGGAGCGCTTAGTGTGGCATGGAAGTACCGAAGAGTTAGCTGACTCCGCCGGTTAATCCTGAGGGGGAGGGGGCTAGGCAAGCCCCAGCCAGACCCCTCTTGCATAGGATTATTCTAAGAATGGAGTCAGCCGTGCTTTGGGTGCACCAAAGCCCTTCCATGGACCCCTTTTGCCTGCCTAGCTCTCCAAGAAAACAAGCTGGAGAGAAAGAGCAGCGGTGCTGGTTCATCCCAAGCCCCCCCCCCCCCCCCGCTCCATCTAAGCCAACAGGGTCGCCGGCCCATGCGGTCGTCCATCCTTGCTTCTGGAATTTCTGCAGAGGAGGCACGTCGCAAGACAGCAGTCTTAGACCTCTCCTGAACAGGGAGGAGAGCCTCAGAGGACGAAGGATCAGGGCTGAAGGCCGGAGCTGGCTGCCCCTTTATGCCAAGCCCTTAAGAGAAAGGAAAGAAGGGGGAAGGCTGAAAATGCAGCATCTCTTCCTCTCCCATGCCCCTTGCCAACTCTCCCCTCCGCCCCAGCATCTGCCCTAACTTGCTCTCCTCTCTCCATCTTGCCGGTGCCCAGAATCAGGGGCTCCCTCGCGGGGGACAGGGAGGAGAAATCTCCATCAGCCCCGCAGCCCCTCTTTCTCCTGCAGTTTTATCTGGCCGCTGTCACAGTCAGCCTCTCCCCTCTCCCGCCCCCCTCCCCGCTTGGCTGTGGCCGCGGATCAGGCAAGGGTGTGGGTCAAAGCCTCAGTGCCCGCGAGGGAAGCCGGTCGCTGCTCCTTGCAAGCGCCTAGGATCGCTTGCGCTGCCTCACTGCAGTGCGTAGTGGCTCAGAAAGGCGTCTGTGCAATTACTTGGACCTTGTCCCAGGCACGGACCCCAGAGATGCAAATGCACACCGAGAAAAACCTGCACAAATCTAGCACGCGCTCACACACACGCACACGCACACAGAGACCAGTTTTGCTTGCTTGCAAGTCTCCTCTCTTCCTCCTGCCCGTCCTCCTCTTTGCTCAACAATCCCGGGGGGGGGGGGGGGTCGGCCTCATTTTTTGCGCAACCTTCACCTAGCGAAGGCCTCATTTGCCACAGAGTCCCAGATCTGAAAACACCCGCACGGTTGGGACGGCCCCATTTCTTTTCCACGGATATTAATGGATCCTGCTTTAATATTTTGGCTGCTCATCATTTTCTCTTCCATTTTTTAAAAAATTCCTTTGCTTTTCAAAAACAGGCGTGCTGCAGCTGGGGGACTTTATAACCTATTTCTGCAATGCAAAAACAAAGAGAACCGACCTCATTGCTACAGGACAGGTCAATCGTGTAGGGCGGTGTTTGCGTGGGAGTGTGTTGCATCCCTGCCCCCCCCATCAACATGTATCAGTTAGTGAACCATCTGCTAGTGGTTAAGAGAGGCCTTTACACTGAGTAAGGAAGTCGGGAAGGTAAAAAAGTAATTTTCAATGGGGGCAAGCTGGATTCCTGATGACCACACCGATGTGTCCGTACAGATTTTTTAAGCTGTACAGAAATAGCTTGCTGTTGCCTTCTTTTAATTCTTTTTTTTTACTTTCCAGTCTAGTCTACAACCCTTGGTGGTCTCCCATCCGAGTACTCGCAAAGTCCCATCTTTCTCCGCTCCTGAAATCTGTCAAATAGGCACTGCCATCTAGCTGGGCAGATGGGAAGGACAGATGAATAACAAATAGCTCTTCTGGATTGTACAGTACATAATCCAGTGGACAGGAAGTTGGGACTCTGCAAAGGACAAGCACAAGATCAAGGGCAGAAGACATCTGTTGAACCCATCTGGGTATTTCTCAGAAGATTGGGGTAAATAGGATATCCTTGCTAATCAGAATTTCTATTGGTTCAGTCCTTCACATCTTCTAAAAGCATAACTTTTGAAGAACTGCTCCCAGTCAATGTTCATATTACTAAGCTAGACAAGTCTGCTCTAGTTTGCACCAACATTCTCACTTGCACTTTTGCCCAAGCCTCTCACTTTCATGGAAAGAGAAACATTTCTGATATTTTTTTCCAAGATAAAAAATTCAACAAAATTATCACGGGTGGGCTGAAAGCTGTTGCATCTCTCAATGGCAGGGTGGCTGAGGGGTCTGTGGGTGTGTGAAGGGCCTACTATTCGTGACACCATCTTCTCTCTGGGATTTGCAGCCTCCCTGGCTTCTCATACCTCCATAAATTCCCTAGGAAGTTCTTAAGAGGGAACGCCAGATGGCACTCTTTAATCGACAGGACCGGGAGCATGCCTCTCCCGCCAGATCGGATGGAACTGATAGGCAGGGATCAGGGAGAGGCGATCTTGCAAATGACTGTGCTCAATGCCAGGTGGGACTCGACAGGTAACCACCGGGACCTTGAACTGCACCCAGAAGCACACCGGAAGCTGGTGGAGCAGAAGCAGTATAATGTGCGTAAATCCAGCAGTGCACATATCTACCTGCTCTGCTGAATGTCGAGCTTCTGGGTGCGCTTCAAGGGCAGCCCCATGTACGGTGCATTGCAGTAATCCATTTGGGAGCTGACTAAGCCATGAGTGACTGAGCAGGGCCTCTCAGTCCAAGGAAGGGTGCCATGAGCACACATCGCAAAGCGGTGCAAGAGCCCTCCTGCCTCCAGCCGCCACCAGCTCTTTGAACAGGAGCCACGAGTCCAGGAGGACCTCCGGATTGCGCACCAGTGTTGTCTGGGATAGCGCAGCCCCAGCCAGAACAAGAGATGGAAGATCCCTAGAATTGGGGAGGGGGAGGGGGGCTACATCCAGAGTCACTCAGTTTTGCTAGGGTTCAGCTAAAGCTTGTTTTTCCCCATCCAAAGCCCCACAGCCTCCAGAAACAGGACAGAACCTGTGGACGGCTTCATTTGGCAGCTTCATGTAGATATTCAACAAGAATGGGGAGAGCGTTGAGCCCTGCGGCACCCCAAAAAGCAAGTGCCGGGGGCTAGACCTCCCCCCCATCAACAGCGATGGGAATTTTCTGGGTTTGAGCAATACCCCAAACCATAAATTAACCCTATGAGTCAGGCTTGCTACATATGGTGGGCTACATGGGTGTACACAGGGGCAGTAAGGAGAGGTAAGCGACATGTGTGTTACCCCATACTGCAAATTACACAGTTCGTGTACTCTGCATAATGTTGCACATAATTCTGGCTTGTTCCAGTTGCCTGCGATGTAGCCCAGCCGCCACTGTTTATGTTTCATTGCTATGTGAACCCAGCCACTGTGGCTGGTCAACCAGGGTTTATGTGACTCAACATTATGGGATAACTCAATCATGATGGCTTAGTCAACAAACCACAACTCAGGCCAATGTGTTGATGCAACAAACCACGATTCAGACCAAAGTGTCGTTGCATTCTCTGATCCAGTTTTGGATCAGAATTTATTTACAATGCCTCTCAGCGAATTAACCCCCATTTTCTGGCCCACCAGCAGGATTCAAAAGCCTGCACAAGGCTCAGGTTGTCAACCGACTGATTCAATCTAAGCAAATACCCTCATAGCAGGTTCTCAAACAGTGGGATGCAAACCCACTTCCAGGAGACTCCAGCCCAACCCACCTCACAGAGTTTTTCTTCCGGAAATAAAAAGATGGGAGCCCCCATGCCCAGACATGCCACTCACGCCAAGCCAAAAAGGCAATATGTAAATACAGAATTACTTGGGTAGCTCATCCAATAGTCCTTCCCCATGAATCCTGATCTTGGTTTATCGCCCATATTCCCTAAAGCCTACAGACAGATGCAGCTTAAGAAATGGATTCGGTTCCAGTTGCTAGTGGCTGGGTTTATTATTGCAAAATACTGGAAGACTAAACCACATCTTGGCTTAAAAATCAGCATGACAAGGAGCTTTCAAAAAAACACAACTAAGAGCATGTACAGTTGAAAGATAATAGATTGTCTTTGCCTGTATAAACACTGTCCGGGGTAGAAATCAAGAACCATAGATCAAGAAGGAACATATACAAATATAGTCTGGGTTCATATAGGCTAAGACATAGTTTGTTTACCCAAAGGGTAATGAATGAGGCACACCTAGCTGGGTTTGCACATACTCCTAAGTCATAAGCCATGGTTTACAAAGGCCAAGAGCTGGATTCTAAACAGACATCTGCAGGGAGAAGAAGAGACTGTGGGTTCTAATGGCGATAAAACCTATTTATCAATCCCAACTCACCAGACATACAGTGGTGCTAACCAACACACCTCCGAATCACACCAAATCAAGTCTTTATTATGGTCACAGACCAACTTAAGAGGGGCAAGGGATGGTATTCATTGAAAAAAAGCATAGGGGATCTCAAAATATACCTCCCAAGAATGATGAAAAGCGATCAGATATAAATGACGTGGCAGTCAAAAACTAAAAGGATATATAAAGGACAAGTCTAAACAAAGGGGTAGAAGCATTACATGGGTGTAGGGGAGCATAAAAGGTAGCTAGGATGTGACAGACTTTATCAAGTTACAAGTTACCCTAATATGGCAAATGTTCACTCTATAAAGTTGATCCCCAAGCTTAAGCCATCTTCAATGAAGTTTGAGCGCAGCTGCACAGAGCCTGGCAACACTGTATGGCAGTGTTTCTCAACCTTGGCGACTTTAAGACCTGTGGACTTCAACTCCCAGAGGCTGGCTGGGGAATTCTGGGAGTTGAAGTCCACAGGTCTTAAAGTCGCCAAGGTTGAGAAACACTGCTGTGTGGTGTAGCAGGGTTGGCAGCTGAAAACCACAGGGTGGTGTAAAATTGTCTTGGGCCTCCTGGGGGCTTATGTAGCAATGGTTAGATGGGGCTCGTGTGAACGTCTCTGTAGTACAAGCAGGAGAGAAGCACATGCTCTGTGGTCTCTGGGTGTCCAAAGTCACAGGGGCATCGTTGCTCCAAATAAGGACTGCTCCTGTATTGACCTTCAACGTACCTCCTCCTTTTTCAGAAGGAAGTGAAAAAGCCACCCTACTTTTACCTTGCTGCTCTGAGGATAATTAAAGAGACACCATGGATGGGACCATCGCATGGCCTCCGTTTGCCCACCTCCTACATCCTCTCCCCGAATCGATCTTTTCTGGGTATTCCGAACCACAACCTAGCCAGATGCAGACACCCAACCCCGAACCAGGTTGAAAAGACATCACACTTGTGGGTTGCGCCAAGGCAGCTGCTGAGTTTTCAACCGACCCGGTTACATCGTGGGGCCCTACCCCAGATGCCCGTATGTGGAGACGCTTAGACAGGACTTGCACAACACCTGCAGGACCAAATGGCTGCATTTGCACACCTGGCTAAGCTCAGCTAGACTCGCCTTGGGTTAGTTTGGACGCAGCTTAAGAGAGGAGGTGAATCCAACCGCCGATGCTGGGCACCAGGTTAAGCCTATCCGGGTCAGGCCTTTGTGCATGTTGCATGCGCACGCTCCCTCACCAGGGCAGAGCATCCCACCTGCGAGAAGGAAACCTGCATTGCCCTTCCCAAAGAGGGGGGCTGGGCTGGATCTGTCCCTCCATCGGCTGGGGAGGAGGGAAGAAAGGACTACAAAGCGAGCGAGGCTGATGATGTTGAGGTTCCTGCAGCACATGGGGTCGGCCAGCCCGGGCTGCACTGCACCGCCGATCTGCAGCCTGTTCAATTATTCAGGGGCTGACGGGCTCCTGACTGCCTTACGACAAGGTGACTGAGTAATTTCGGGAAGTTTTGCTGGAGAGACAATTCCTGCAGCTCTCCTTAGCCGAGAATAAGCGTCTTCCTAGAAAAACGGCCAGGCACTGAAGCAGACGCCCAGCTTGGCAAAATAACGAAGAAGCTCCTGGAAACAACAGCAAAGCAGTGAGTGGGATGGGTGGAGACTCCCAAGGTGCAATGGGGGGAGGACGTAACCTTCTGGGCCTTGGAAAGGCATGCCGGGAGCCGCACTCCCCCAAAACAGACGAGACAAGGACAAGTAATCCTGATGTATGTCTGAAATGCACGTTACATTAAACGCAGAAATGAGTGGCCTTGCCCAGTCACATGGCTGCACCTAGCTGACCTTGGAAGCTCAGTAAGGTCAGAGCAGCTTAGAACCTGGATGGGAGACCACTCAGAAACCCCCAAGGTTACAGGCAAGTGCGAAGGTCAAAAAAAAAAAGTTATCCTCAAAGAAGGCAAGGCCAATCCACATTGTGGCCAAGAAAACTACAGGGATGTATCTCCAGGGAACAAAAGTTGAGCTTGACCTGAAGAAGAATTTACTCCTTATTTATTTCACCTAATGACTGGATTTAGCAATTCACACAAGCTACTGTATATAAGCAGAGAGCAAACCCCACTCCCTTCTAGCACTGAAGATGTTACCTAGCCGAGTAACAAAATGTTTGCAAGAAAACAGCCAAGCTCAGAGAATCCCGAGGACTCCACAGTTCAACCCTGAGCTACAGAGATTCTCTTCTATTGGAATTCACACTGAGCCATTATCAGGTTTGTCTGGGTTTGGGTTTAGCTTATTCCATAAACCAAGTTATGATGGTTTGTAAACCAGTTTATAGTTTAGCATGACGTGTGAACTGATAAGGATCCACGTGGGAGGCAGGGGGATCTAAAGACATCAGGACGCAAGTACAAAATGGCAGCATTTGCGTCATGAGGTCAACGCACATTTGCCGTTTCAGTTTTCCGCAGATGCCACTATGTGAAACCAGCTAACTGTACCTTATTCCTCAAACTGTGTTTAAACCACCCATGACTTCATGCAGCATGAAAAGCTACACAAAACAATGAGGCCCCAAATATTTCATAATGTTTGTATCATGTGAAAAACGACGATTTAACAGTAACTTCTGGAAGAGGTCTGGGCTGAAGAGGAATCATTGGTTTGAATGACACCAATTCTCAGGAATTTGACTTCATAGATTTATATGCCCTCCCTTCGATTTATACTGTCTTCCAGCATGGCTAAGCACAGCTCTAAAACAATATTAAACAACCACTTACAAATATCCATTCCAATTATTGTTTAGTCATTCATTCACTTCTGACTGATGGATATCAGTTTACCAGGACTGTCAGTAGCGGCTGCTTTGAGTTCTTGTAACCTAGGTGGTTGTGACCTCAGTGATTGGATCTAGCCACCTTGCTTTCTGTTGGCCTCTGTAACAGTCTGTGGGAATGACCTTGGGAGACAGGAGGAAGAGCCACAGACTGGACAACTGTCATGCAAAAGGTATCTCAGCCCACAGAAGGAGGGAGAGCATGGGAAGCGTTTCAGAAGGGACCCTCCCGAGTTTTTCGGAGAGTAAAAGGAAGAGAGGGGAGAAACACTTTGAGTCTTGCAAGATTCTGTTAATGTAATTTTTGTGATGGAATGGAATTATGAAGGCCAGGCTCAGGGAGATAAACATTTTCTTAGCTCACCGGAGGAGTGTGGGAGCAACAAGAGAATGAGACTGGCACCTCCCTGAGGAATTCACACTGTTGTGGCTGGCTGGCTTGGGAGCTGGGGTTTCAGTCTGGGAAGATTCTTGCTAGAGGTTGTAGCTAATAAACATAGCTGAACTGAATCTGCATTGTCTCTTGGAGTTCCTTGGGCTAGGCCAGACATTTTACAATAAAGATCAGGTTTGTACTCATAGCTGTGCTTCTGGTTTGGACTACCTCAAAGGGCTAATATCAATCTTGCAAGACTGAAAGTATTTCTCCCCTCCTTTCCTTTTACTCTCTGGAAGAGAAGAGTCTCTTCTGAAGCATTTCCCACACCCCTTTTCCTTCTGTGGGCTGAGATACCTTTTACATGATGGTTGTCCAGTCTGCAGCTCTTCCTCCTCTCTCCCAAGGTCATTCCCGCATTCCTTTTCGGCTGCCTTCCATTTTTCCAAGGGCTTTCTCAAACGGCTCTTGCTTTTGCATCATACATCCAAAATATTTAAGCTTTAGCTTCATTCTCTGTGCTTCCAGTGACCAGCGTTTTTTTCATTGAAGACTGAATTATTCATTCTTCTTGTTTTCTGAACCATTTTCTCCAGCGCCATAATTCACAGGCATCCATCTTTCTTCATTTAGTCCAGAGGCATCAGCCGAGGCCCACGGTTTTGCTAGAATGACAAAACAGGCACTGCAACGTAAGCGCTGCCCCTTATGTGCGTGCGTGCAGCATCATGACGCACATACAAAAAAGGAAGAGCTTGTGTTGCGATGCTCGTCTCGTTATGTGCCCCCTTATCCTCCCTGCAAGTAACCGTGGTTTATTAAAGGTTCAAAATACAACAGAGGAATTCTGGCCCCGAGGAGCTTCAGTCGAGCAACGTTAAGGAACAAGGGAAATGCCCATGGCTGGAAAAGTCCCACTGCTAATAATTAAGACACCGTATTGTTCATTTCATTGTAACTGGCTTTTAAAGAAACAAATCTCTCTGTCAAAAGTCTAAAGCAATGTTTCTCAACCTTGGCAACTTTAAGACCTGTGGACTTCAACTCCCAGAATTCCCCAGCCAGCAAGGCTGGCTGGGGAATTCTGGGAGTTGAAGTCCACAGGTCTTAAAGTTGCCAAGGTTGAGCTAAAGAGAGTTTCATATTACTCAACCCTAGATGTGAGTGTCTTTATGAGATAATAAAGGAGATAAACCATAATTTAGTAATGACATAATTTTTCTTCCTTGTTACAGTAAATCACGAGACCCCAAATCGATTTTTTTTTAAAAGCAAGAATGCCCAAATTGCAGCCTCAGCTATTAAAAATGGTTTTGGCTGGTGAATCAACGCAGTTTTTGTCGGGGAAGGTGTCAATGAACGCTTGCATAATCTCATCGAGAATCATCTTCTTAGCCTAATGGAAACAGCAGGGGGATGAGTTTACACGAGGACAAGCAACTGCTGAAGCTCAGGACCATGGATAGATCTCTTGGGCTCAACTGGGGTCTCAAAGCTAATTTTCTAATGGCCTGCACAGAACTCCAACTTCACTGACTCACACAGTGACAGCATCAGACCAACCATATCTGGCTCAGGAACCATGCAGGGTTGGGCCAGATTGATACTGGGATGGAAGACCACCAGGAAAATCCTCAGCTGCTGAACTGGTTTGACCTTCTGGAAGGAGGCCCTGGCAAACCACTTCCATATGGTTGCCAAGAAAACCAGCACAGCGATGTCCATTTGGTCAACAGGAGATGATCTCAGCTCAAGAGAGATTCCCCCCGACAAAGACTCTCTTGGGTATCAACAGCAGAATTCAGACGTTGAGCCAAGTCAAAGACGCCCAACCCAAGGTCACGGTCTTAAGCATGATATCTTCCAGAGGCTACCCCAAGTGGTCACTAAACTGTAATGCTTAAAGTATCAGGCAGGAGAAATAACTAACCATTTAGTCCTTATTCTGGTCTCACCCACTATTTTTGGAGGACAACCCCTGGCACTACTCAAAAACCAAGCATGCCCTTGGCCCAGAAAACATCTGGCCTTACGCTTAGCTATGGATTGCTTAACCACAACTGACGAATAAACCAGAAATTGCCAGCTTGAAACAATACGCTGAGACTAGGCAAATGATATTGCTGCTGATTAGGGCAAGAACGAGCTTCCTACATTGCTTAAACCATAATCTGGTTTCTTTGACTTAAAAGAATACGCCCAGCCATTAAGGTTTTCAAATTATGGTTTAAAGCTTAATCTGTTGGGTGAACCCAATCCTTATGACATGCAACAAACTATAGTTTAGCCTGGCATGTGAATCAGCCCAATCTTTGTCTAAACTAGGTGTCCAAGGTGTTGGGGCTACAGGGCAAATAATTCACCATCCAGTTGCCCATCGGCAGAGAACACGGAGGATTATTCACTGTGTGGAACCACCACCAAGGAAGAACGGCTTCAGCAGCTTCATTCAGTGATGCAGGGTGGATATTTTTTTACCCCAAAATAGCCCAGCACTGTCTGTTTTTAGAATAAAATTAATTAGTAACATAATGAACCTAAATAATGCCTGTCAAGTTAGCTAGCTGGAACAGAAACACTACTAGACAGATATAGAATTAAAATTGTAACTTGTTTTCTTCCAGCTCGCTACTGCTGGAAAGCAAGCGCGCCCGTGCCGCTTTCTAAGCGTGGCAAAACCCATACGGTTCACCTCTTCTGAAATGGAAAGGAAACCTGGTTGGTTTCGAAGGAGGCCCACAGCCGCTTCCAAAATGCCGTTTTGCGAGTATGCCTGCAAGAGGTCCACGGCCAGCAAGGTGTGGGTCTCTCCAATAAATCAGATCCGCTCTGCCCCACCTAGAGGGCTGCAGGCAGCGTCTCCATAGTCCGGCTAAATTAACTCGAAACTCATTGGTTGTGACTTTCTGGATTGATGGATCTCTGCAAAGAGGAGTTTTGAAAGCTTACTTATCAGAGCAATCATAAAGAGGGATCAGGAGAAACCCCAGGGCTGTAGAACTCTCTTCAAATTAAGAGCAACAAAAATAAATAGCAGCACCATTTGAAAGAATGGATTTTCCTCTAGCCATCTGGCTGCCAACTTTAGCATTTGGCCAACCAGCTTTCTCTCCTTTTTTTCCCCCTTGCACAGTCATTTCCAGGCAATAAAAATAAACGCACAGATACACTTATTCTGAAATGACATTCACATTCACTTTAGACAGTGGGAGCAGGGGGGAGAAGAGAAAGAGGGTGCGGCTCCAAGTCAGAGGACCAGCTTTGTCTGCAGAAGGTCCTAGGTTTAATCTCCAGCACCTCCAGCTAGCTACAAGGGACCTCTGCCTGAAATCCCAGGGTGCCACTGTCAGCCGATGCCCACCAGCCGTCCTGATCAGATGGTCCACAGATGTGTTGGCCTACAAGTTCTACCATCTCCAGTTGCAAGGCCATTGAGTGCTGGGAGTTGTGGTCCAGCACAACTGGAAGACACCATCTTGAGGAAAGCCAGTGTAAACAATGCTTTGACATGATTCACACGACACCCTCCATGCCGTTCAATCACAAAAAAACCCAATCCCATTTTAGACTTTCATCTAGGATGTTGCATGAATTCAGCCAGAAAATAGAGGGTGATAAGAGGTTCACATAATGTTCTACGCCTAAATGTGGTTTGTTGATCTGTTGTGTGAACCCAAAGCCACTGTGCTTATAAATTACAGTTTAGGACTTAACGCTTTATATTCCTCTAGCCAACTGGGGCTCAGTCAGGAAAACGCGGTCAAGCAAACCAGGGCTTTGTGCAGGATGTGAACATGGCCTCTTTAAGTATCTTTAAACAGCTGATGGTCTTTCATGGAGGAAGCAGACATGCCCCAGCAGAAAGGGCGGAAGGGAGGGCAGAAGGGAGGGAGGGGAAAAGGAGGAGGGAGGGAGGGAGGGAGGGAGGGAGAACGTGAGGGAGTTTCTGGCTAAATGTTAAACTAGAGGTATTTGTGGAAAGGTAAAAAAAATCAAGATGGTGGCTGCAATCACATGACCAGAGCCCCGCCCCTTTTCAATGCATTGCTTGTGCATTTAAAAATGGGACGGTGTTTTGACCATGTAGCTACAGAGCTATCTTGACTTCCTGAGATAGCCTACTGTAATGCAGTGTTTCTCCAACCTGACCCTTGAAGATGTGTGGACTTCAACTCCCAGAATTCGCTGGGTGGGGAATTCTGGGAATTGAAGTCCACACATCTTCAAGTGGCCAAGTTGGAGAAACACTGGTCTAATGCTTCTAGCAGTAAGAACTAGAAAAGGGCTTTAAGAGGTTGCCATCCCATCCTCTTTCCAAAAGCATTAAGGAGAGACAGACCAGGCTCTCAAACTCAAATCTTCACGAATGCCTGGCTCTTTCATCAGCAGATCCAGAGCGGCGTCACCCCATCACACCACTAGTTCCACGCCTTTTCTCACCGCTTGCGACGTCATGATGCACTTATAAAAGGAACAGGGCACGAGGCATGCCGGTGCCATGCTGCTTTTGTCACTTGGGCCCCCTCTGACACCCCCATGACACCTCTGGCCAAAGGGGACCTAGTTTGCTAGCCCAGGGGCTGCAACCCTGAAGCTGTTTCACGCATAGATACACCCCTCTCCAGTACGCTGAAGACAATCACAGCATGCCATTAAACGTTTATTGCATGAGCCACCCCACTCCTGGTTGTCTCCTTCTGCCCGTTTCTTGCTACTGGCTTCCTCCTTGCCTGGCAGAGAGACCTCTGGCATCAGGCAGCCAGACCTGGCCCTCCTTCTCAGCCACCTCCTCCTTGGGCAGCTCACCCCAATTGCCTGGCCAGTCCCCGCAGGCCAAGCCCTGCCTCTGCTCAGACAGACCAGCCCCTTCTCCAACAGCGCTCCCCACGGAGTGCCAGGCTGAGCAGGGGGTCCGGGGGGAGGTGCTGGGCAGCCTCCCTAACCCTCTTTCCAAAGACCAGCCAGGCAGGACCTTGGGTTGCTACAGCCAGGACCCATCTCTCGCACCCTGGCTTTGACGGGCAACATCCTCGGAGCCAAGAAGTTCTGTTGCAAGTCACAGAGGACGACTTGGAGGTCAGTCGGTCAGTCGGTCAGTCTGTCTATCTGCCTGTCTGTCTGCCTGTCTATGTACCTGTTTGTCTGTCTGCCTGCCTGCCTGTCTTTCTGTCTATCTACCTGTTTGTCTGCCTGCCTGCCTACCAACTCAATTACCTATCTTTGATTTTTACCCTGCTACAATCTGATGACTTTCCGCAATTATAACGTCACAACAGAATTTCAACCACACACAGTCTAAATCAAAACTGAAGCGGGCTGGGATATGGGAAGAAGTGATTTATGTAATATAATACCAAAGGGAGTAAAGAAATACTAAGTTTGCTCGTACAGGTTGTAAAGAAGATCACCACCCTTCTTCTAATAATCTTTTTTCGTTTTCTCTCTTTTTTCTCTTTTTTCTCTTTTTCTTTCTGCACTTTTCATTTTTCTTTTCTCTATTCTTTTCTTTCTTCTTGATTTTAATTTGCATCATTTGCAACAATTTTACTACTGTTAAAATCTCTAACAAAAAGTATTTTAAAAAAAACCAAATCAAAACCGAAGGAGAGAAAAATCGTAAGAACAACGAGAAGTGCAGGTGATGTTCCTGAAGGGCTTTTTCAAGAAAGCCCCTTCTTTAGCCACTTTGTAAAAGTAACCGGGGGGTCCCATGCGATAGCACTGGTGCAGCTCTGAAGACGGAAACATACGGCCCGCAGGCCGTGAGTTTCAAGGGTCCGGCACTAAGCAGGGGGCTGAACTGGACGGTCCTTCCAACCTCGCAATTCTGTGTCTTTTCATCCTCCCTCCATCCTATTACTCAATTAAAGCACCTTGTATCTTTTTTAGCCAAGGGTAAAAAAAAGCTTACATAAATAATTCAAGGATCAAAACAATCAATATTCAATATTGGTAAAAGGTAAATTAAGCAGCAGCAATGTCAGAAACCGAAGTGCATCCTCGATTGGCATCTACAGATCAAACTGGGGATTGGGGGGCACGTTTCTACCCCCTCCAATGTCCAGCCATGGAGAAGCCTTTCCTGAATGTTAATCCTAATTTTGGAGGTGGGCCGGGGTGTATGTCTCTTTTAAGGGGCAGGATCACATGTTCCCCCCAAACAGCCAATTGTTTTTCCTTCTCAATTTTTCAACTGTTGACCATGCTAGAAAACAACTCAGGAATAGGAGAACAGGCTAACTTATCCAGATATAGATATAGATACAGATATAGATATAGATATATAGATAGCAAACCTGGAAAATTAGAGGCACTCCTCCAAAGGGGAGAGACAGAAAGGGGACATTATTGTGGCAGAAAACCAGAAGGGGTCCAGCAGCACCTTTTCCAGCTAACAAATTGTATTAAAAGGCCAAAGCTTTTGAGATCTGATGAAGCGAGCTGCAGAGCACAGAAGCTTCTGCCCTTCGGCGAAGGCTCCTTCTGCTCCCCGGTGCCTCTGTGCTTAGCGGCTGGCTCTGCCCTTGGCCACCCCTATCTGGGGCCTGGGCAAGCCTCCTCCAGCAGCCATTTTGCGAGAGCACCCGCAAGATACTCTCCAACTCAAAAAGCACCCAGCAGCCGCTCCGAGCTGGCATTCAACGGGAGCAACGGCCTAGAAAAATAAATGGACGGACAAAAACAGGAAGAAAAAAAAAACAGGAGGAACAGTGTTTCAAAGGCATAAAAGGAGCATCACTACACCACATGTGCGCACACTATAAAACAAGTGGATGTTCTGACCCACAGGGACCTTGGACTGCAATTACATTTGCACATTTTATGCTTATAACCAGGGGTGCCTACTGGTCAAAAAAGTCAAGATGGTGGCCAGGGTAGAGTTTCAAGTGCACCGTCATGGCCTCCATCTTGACTTTTTTGACCACACCCAGCAGACCCCCCTGCTCATAACCTTCGACGAATGGCAGGTGGAGAGCAAAGACGTGATACCACATCAAGGAAAAGCATATCCATTCAATACTGGTTTCCTGCTGAGAGTCACAGCAAAATCATTCTGATTGCACTACTAATATTAGAAAATTTGCTACTGAATTTCAGAAGGGAAATGGCATGTATTGTTTCCAAGAAAACTACACAGGCACGTTTAAATCACCAGGAGTTGAGATCAAGTCAAAGGAGACATTACGTAGGTCCCCAGATAAGGGGCAGCACCTAGCTAGCCTTGCCTGACCTGAAGAAGCTAACCAGCGGATTAATACAGGGATGGGAGACCACCAGGGGATGCCAGGTTTGTAGGTTAGACTGAGAAGTCCAAAAAATCCCAAAGGCAGTGCCAAACCCTTCTTTGTACCTGCCAAGAAAATGAGCAAATGTATCTATTAAATACAAGGAGTCAAGGTTGGCCTGAAGGTGACTTTACCTTAATCAAAGATCAAGAGTTACTTTAATCAGTCCTTTCTGGGGTTGCAAAAGAGAGTTTGGGTGGGCAGCTCTGACCCATCTCTGATGCAGCACCTCTTTGGAGGCACACCTGGAGAGGACTAGCTGGGGAAGAAAGGACCAGCGGTTGAGAAGGAGGGAGCTACGCCTCTGTGCTACTTTTAGACCAGCAGTGCAAGCCCCAGGCCAACTTAACTTCAGTGCTTAACAAAGAAAACTTACTCCCATCAGTGCACGGATGCTCCAGCAGATTGTACAAATTACTCAGCTGCAAAAAATAAATGGAAAAGCTGGCCGGAGATCATGAACATGTTGCTATGACATGAAGAGGTTCTGTGTCTCCTGTGTTTCTCCTGACTCTTGGGAGTCCTCTGGAGCATTAATGACTTAATTCCCTTCTTCCCAAGCCCAGGGCCTGTTCCGCACCCAGATGCCTCCCTCCGACAGATGCGCGAAGGGAATACAGTCTTGCTGACGACCGCTGGCCAAGAGTCCAAGCCAGCTTCAGTCAGGCTGAGGAGGGCAGGGGTACCTCACACTAAAACATGGACCACGCAGTCAGGATCCTGAGGCGATACAAGACATGGTGAGGTATCTGAGCAAACGAAATCCTAAGGCAAAGCATGGGATTAGCAGAACACCAATCATTATAATGGGCCTAACAGAGAAAAAGCAAAAAGAGCAGGAAGGAATATGGTGGAGGGCAGGTGTCCATCCTGAAGTGGAGAAGCCACATAACCCTTCCATCCTTGGGTCTGCAAATTAAAGATTCCCGTAAGATCAGCCAAGGTCAGGAACTGTGGAGTCCTTGGTGCTCTCTGAGCTTAGCTGTTTGCTTGCAGACGTTTCATTACCCAACTAGGTAACATCATCGGTGCTGGTGAGTGTGGGGTTTGCCCCGTTTATACACAGTAGCTTGCCCTGCCAGTATTGGTGGGGGTGTGGTTTTCTCCTTGGTAGTTCCTTGATTAGGGCAGTTTTCAGCTTGACTGTTCGTCTGGTGTCAATCCCTGCTTATCTGGGTGTAGGCTGCTGGAGAGGACGTATTCTGGTCTTTTTGTTTCCTCCTTAGCTTTTTTATTGTCTCTTTTGAATGGTTTGTAAATGTGATTTACCTTTATGTGTCTATTGATGGCTCAGGTCAGCAACCTTTTGCCTTTTCCTTCAATCAGTGTCATCTTTCAGAAGCTAGGAAATGCATGTTCTCCATTGCAGCATCTGCCCTCTGGAATGAGGTCCCCTATGAGAGCCACATGGCTCCCACCCTGATGACTTTAAAGGCCTGGCTTGGGATAGGGTGGAGGGAACCCCCTGTTATATGTGTTTGTCATATGTTTGTATGTTTTGATGTTAGTCGTCCTGATTTGCCTTAGTACCCCCTAAAGCAGTGTTTCTCAACCTTGGCCACTTTAAGATAAGTGGACTTCAACTCCCAGAATTCCCCAGCCAGCCAGCCAGGCTGGCTGGGGAATTCTGGGAGTTGAAGTCCACTCATCTTAAAGTGGCCAAGGTTGAGAAACACTGCTCTAGAGAAAAAGAAAACCCCAACTATTTTAGAGTATTGCCCGAACCCTGGGGTCTCCTGGACCCCAAACACCAGTCAGTTCATCCCACTGTAGAGGCATCCTCCACCCCCATGCTGCTCTGTCTAGATTAGGGGCTCTTAACCTGGGATTTCAGGAAGTCTGTGAACGTGGATGGAAAAAAAATACAACTTTATTTTCATTAGCTTCTAACTTAACTTTAGCTGATCTTGTTATGGATTTAATAGACCAGTGTTCTTCAACCTTGGGCACTCTAAGATGTGTGGATTTCAACTCCCAGAATTCCCCAGCATGGCTGGCTAGGGAATTCTGGGAGTTGAAGTCCACACATCTTAAAGTGGTCAAGGTTGAGAAACGCTGTAACAGACTAATAAAGAAGCATATGTTTTACTATATTGCATAATCATTATTTTTTTAATATTTTAACTATAATCGGGCATATTGGTTTCCCTTGTAATATAATCTGCACCTATGTATTTTATTATATGCATTTAAATACATTTTTCTGAGACTCTCAAAGTGCTCCATGACACAGTAAGGTTAAGAAGCCCTAGTCTCAACACTTCTTGGCTAGCTTGCAGACCGCATCCATTCTTCTGGAGCTTCAGCTGGTTGTCTCACTGCTGGGATCCTCCAGGCCATTCCTCCGAACTTTCCAAATTTTCCGACTGGCCACTCGCTACAGAGCCCAGAATGCTGGATTGGAGAGGCCTCAGGCCTGATCCAACTTCAGAGGCATTTCTGTGCCCTTCTCAGCTTTCCCACTGCCTTCTGCTCTCCAATGGTTGAGGAGCAGGACCAGAAGATTCTACCCCAAAGGGCTAAGTCAACACTTGGGTGAAAGTAGAGAGAGAGAACAGCCACTTTCTTTTCCCCAGTCACCCCCATCCCTTTAAATGTTTCTCACTGGACGCTTTGCCAAGGTTAATGCAACGCCAAGAACAGATCTTTGCTTATTTGCTCCATTCTCAAGGGAGCCAGCTATAATAACTACTTTGGGAAGATCTCTGGACTGGAGGAATTCACTCCGTGCCAGAGAGCCAATGGGCCTTCGTCACCTTCAGGACGTCCTTAAAACCTGTCATTCCTTTGTATCGTCAATTACCATCACGAGCCACTCATAATTTTAATAAGATCCCCTGACAACCAAGTTTATTGCTGGTGCCAGTGGCTATAAGTAGAATCTGCCAGCCTCACAAAGCACAGCAGAACCCATGATGGGAATTTAATGCCTACAAATAGGATGGAAACCCAGGGGACTGTCTCTGGCTGGGGTGCCAGTCCATCCCTCAAGTCACTGCCTATTCGGGAGGTGAGAAGACCCACTCTGCAAGAATGGCCAGGTGCAAATGATATTCCACTTTCACACATACCTGTATGATCTGGCAAACCCAAAGTACGACTGTTCCTTCAGACCTCTAAACTGCCTTCCCTTTAGAACAGTGAGGCAACACCGTCTCCTCCAATTCGTTCTCAAAACAACAATCCTACCTGGTTGGTTGGGCTCAGGAAGAATATCTGGGTTGAAGTCACCAAGAGATTTTTCATGGCTGAGGGTGGGCTTCGGCCTGCACCTCCCTGGTCCTAATCTAGCATCTGGACCTCTACACCATGCTCTCACACAGCCCATCTGCCCAAAACTATCCAGAGTAGCCATTAACAGTCCATCAATGGGCACCCAAATGACTGGATTTGAGTCCCTTTTTTATCATCATTGCTGAAAACTGGTGGCGTGATTTCCCCACCTTTGAAAGCAACAATCACGCGAAAATGGAAGGATAATCCTTAAAATAAGCTTAAGATGATTGTCTTTAACTAGCCCTTACTCATGGGGGAAAAACCCAGAACGTCTAGCTCCTAGAAATCTGCCCTACCCACTGTGCCGCTCTGCCTTAGTCACAAACCACTCGCCCCTCCAAGCCTTTTTCGGCTGCGAAGGGAAAAGTCCGTAGGGCGTTCCAGGGAAGATACTACAGAGAATCAGCTTCTGGGATGAGGAGCAATTTTTAAAGCAAGAAGATGGGTTTCAAAACAAGGTCCCTACGGCTCAAATCTCCCTTGAGATTTATTATGGCTATAGCTCTCAGACCTGTGAGCCAGTATGATCATTAGGATGGAAATCCTGGGTCTTGTAACCACCTCTGGAAGACAGCAGGTTGGAAAGCACATGTTAAGGCATCATCAGCTCCCCACATGGAACAGCAGACTCTTGAAGATCACAAACTTCCTCAAAACCAAGAGTTTTCTGTTCCCTCCTTCCTTAGCTGCATTCTAAATCCACTTTTTCCTTCTGCTGAGCAACTGACTAGGACAGTGTTTCTCAACCTTGGCAACTTTAAGATGTGTGGACTTCGACTCCCAGAATTCCCCAGCCAGCCTGGCTGGCTGGGGAATTCTGGGAGTCGAAGTCCACACATCTTAAAGTTGTCAAGGTTGAATAATGCTGGACTAGGAATTCACTTTTCTGGCTTCAAAGTCTGTTTATTTATATATTAGTTAACAGTCACATCCCATCTTTGCTCCAGGATGTTATGCAGCACTTCCCCTTTCAATTTTTCCCACACCACCACCAACCCTCTGGAGTAGGTTGGTTGAAGAGAAGGTAACGGGACCAAAGACCTCCAGGGAGTTCCCATGATTGGAGATGGCCTTGAACTGGAGTTTCCCTGTTCTTAGTCCAACATCTTAATACACACACCACAATGGCTTTGTGCTTATCCGTCTCCTTCTTAGTCAACAGAAGAACATTATTTTATGTCATTTTCCAGCCAATTCTGCTTGAACAATGAATAACAGCCATACTGCACCATCTCCAGGTCTTGAAGTAAAGACGAGATGTCCTCTGTAACCAGGTCAAATGTTCAGGTCTCCCTCAACCTCAGGGCTTGGGACTGAGGCTTTCTCAGGGCAGGGAGACTGTAAGCACCATCCTACTCTAGAACAACGCGGCACAGTTTCTGTACACACCACACAACTGTTTCAGATTGCAACCTCCTTGTTTGGTCCCACAAAATGTCCGTTCCGTTTTGTGGCTTAAAAGGATGGGCCAGCAATATCGTGCTAGACCCATCTGCTTGATTCATCTCCAGCATGAAAAGAATTAAAATAGCCTAAGTCCCTCTGGGACTTATGGTAGCATGAACCAGAGCATCAGTCCTTCAGTGATGGAGCATTTCACGAGAATCACAAACTGCCATCCCCACCGACGACTCCACCCTCTCCAACCCCAGCAGCTACCAGATCCCCATGGAGAAAGCAACCGGATCTTATGCAACTGAAACAAAGACACCATCTGATGATTTTACTTAGAAATGCAATGTACAGCTGGAATCCCCGCCCAAAAAACCCACCTAGCTGCAATGTATCAATCACCTTACCTATCAATATATTGATCACCTTAATATTAAACATAAAGCATCCTCTGCATGGAATACATTTGAAATGTTGGAAAAAAGACGGTACGGCTAAGTTGCGTGCCATTTTGACAAGCAGGGAGTGAAAAGATGCTTCAGCAATTTGGGGGCATGGACTCTCCTCTAAGCCCCAAACTGCAGCTACTGAAATGTTTCTAAGTTGCTTTTCCCATCCCATTACTACAGCACCCATCAGCCCCAGACAACATGGGCTGGGAACGTTTAAGTTGGAGAATAACTGAAACAGCAGAGAGTCCTGACCTCTGTAGCTGGATTACCCCTTTATCCGAACCCAGCAAAACGGCATAAACACTTGTGTGAGTTTTTGAGTTCTCCAGAATTCGTCATTAAGTAAGATGATTTTTTTAAAAAATCAAAAGCCGGAAAGTCCTAAAATTAGCCCGAGGTGTTTCAGCGATGAGTCCTGCAGTTCAGAAGAAGGTGGAAATGTTAAACTTCATTGAAAACAACTGGAAAGTGTTTTTCTACACTGCGTTGCATTTAACATTCAGGGCCAACTCCCCGGTCCCAGAAACACCGATGTCAGTTTCCAATCTATCGCTTGCCGTGGGCAAAATCCTGTGGGGACACCTCCGTGGACCCCCCGTCCTTTCATCTGCAGATTAGCACGGATGGTGGTCCAGTTCACAAAATGCCTTAAAACCTATTCATTTGCTCAGCAGGTATTTTCAGAGCAGCTGCACAGCTGGAGCATAAGCTGAGCTTTAAGCCACAAAATAAGGAAAGCAAACTTTGTAGGAGCTGGAAAAACAGTTTAACTGACCTGGATGGGTCTGTTATGCAAACCCTATCCAGCAAAGCTGCTGAAAAGCGTTTAAAATCCTTTCGTGGGGAAATACGCAAAATTAACAACTGTCCTCTCATTACCGAAACATTTTCTCTGCCATATTTTCCATTCTGTCCATGTTTAACTTTTCCCATGTCCTCAAATCACTGAAAGTTCTTGCCCTGACGTGCAACATCCTGAAGAAACTGGGTTAAACCCAGAACACAGAGAACGTCAACCTGCATTGCAAGGCGTTTATAAGAGCAACAGAACTAAGAAAATAATTAAAAGCCAACAGAGTGAATCACCTGTAAATCAGAGCAAAGAACAGGCTTAGAAGCTACTGACTGCAAAAACAGCACTTCCAACAGCTTCTTCCCAAAAGGTGACAATCAAATATTTCCAAATTTGAGTCTGAAGACAACTGTGTCTCCCCTCTGTTTCATTCTGGAAGATGATACACTACTTCTAAATATAGACGATCCATTCAGATAATATGGAGGAAATCTGGTCTGAACCTATTTAATTCATTTTTAAAGCCATCTTTAACCACAAGCAGTCACCACAGCTTATGCCAATGGATTCTGTGTGTTAATTAGGAGTTGTATGAAGTTGACTGCAGTTGCAGATCTCTCCTGAATCTAATGATGGTCACTTTAATTGGGTTACTCTGGTTTTTCTTTCTTCCTAGCTCTTTTCCCGCAGGTGCAGGATCTGCTTTTTTTTTCAGATCAACCAAATGTCGATCCATTGGTTGCGACAGGAATGTAGCATAATTGGGAAAGTGTCTCTATCTACTTCCTCCACCTTTTTCCCATCCCTATTTTTATCACTGCTATTATTACTGCCTTCATCATCGGTAGTCATGGATCATGGCAAAATAAAACCCAGAGCCACGATATAGGTCTGCATAAAATATTGCATCATTTCTTTGCAGTTAGGCAAAAAAGGGGCTATCGAACAAGAAACTTATGGTGGATAAGTCACACAGCAGAAATATCACAATACCTTCTAACGTTTTATCTAGGTGAAATTTAAGAGGAGGAAGAACACATCTGGTCCAATTTCATTCATGCCATTCAGCTTTTGATGAAACTTCCCCACAGTTTTTCTTAAGCTACAATTCTTTCTCCTTTCAGGGGTACAGCCATAGAAGACAATTAGATTAAATACAGGGAGTCCCCATTTTAAGAACGAGTTCTGTTCCCAAGGTCTGTCCTTAAGTCGAATTTGTACGTAAGCCGGAACAGTATTATTGTATAGCATTACATAAGTTGTAATGCGTAATGAACTCGAACCGTTGTGTATTTAACTCAAATCATTGTGTATTTAACTTGAATTTTGCTACCATAGGCTCCGTTCTTAACTATGGGTCATCTGGAACCCGGGCATTCTTAACCTGGGGGACTCCCTGTGCTGTTTTTCTCGTCATACAGAAGGTACAGAACAACATAGAAAGAGCAGAGAAATTCTGCTGTACCGTTACACAATATTCATGCAGTGAAATGGAAGAGAAGCAATACATGAATATAATCAGAACATTTCGCTGTAGCTTAAATATTAAGACAGCATACGTTTTTATGGACTGCAATTTAATTCATCAGACGTAAAAAAAAATGTAATAAAAAGAAACTCTGAATTACAAGCACACAGCCTTATATATCTGAAAGTCGAGAGAACCTCTCAGGCGCCTATCAAAATCATTTCTGCTGCAAAAAACTTTATACTGTATAAAATGGCCACACTCTGAGATGGTCAAGATCTTCACTGCTTTTGATGGGGGTACAGTACAATTCCTTCCTTTACAAACGGTTTGGTGTTCCTCAAGGCAGAGAGAGATTTTGAGAAACGAATCAGTGGAACTCATGAGGTCCAAGCAAGTATAAAAGGAGCACCAATCTACAGCGATCGTGTTCAGGATACAACTCTGCAATGAAACGGCTGGCCAATGACTGAGGTTGATGGGACTTATAGTCCAACCCTATCTGGAGGATAGCAGACCAGAAAGATCTGGACAGGACATATCCAGTTACCATACAAAATCTATATAAAACATAATATAGTTGTTGTTGTTGGGATTTGGGGGGGGGATGCTAGCATTTCTGTCCCAAATTGTTTGCATCCCATTCCAAGATACAAAAATGAAAAGCAAGTAACTTTCTTGAAGAAAAATAAATAAATCTAAATTGCATTTGTGGATGGAATTTGCATGCAACACAGCTCATCAATTAAACAGCAAAGCATCCCCTTAAACACTAGCAAACCCCACTGTTAGGGTGCAACAAAACTCCGTTGTGATTAGTGCCAAGGACTATTTCCCTAGCAACTTTGCAAAGATGGCCGGGTGAATGGGTATACATAAGCCTGCTCTAATACAAAGGACATCTTCACAGACTTGAGATCACAACCTGGTCAAGCCTGGTTTGTCTCAAGTGTTACATTCCTAAGAGAATTCTGGTAAAATCCTGTCCATCTTTTCTTTCAGCCGCTTCTGTAGATGGAGCTACGTCGGACAGCTGGAGCAAATCCAGTGTTATGTAAAATGATGTCTTTATCAGAAACCAACAAGGCTTAAACCGTGGCATATAAGTTTCTAGGCTAACACACACATCTAGCTGGATGCTACCACCAGAGAAAAAAGATGGAAAAAAGATAGAGAAGGATTTTAAAGGCTGCGTCCTAAAGAAATGCCTATTTTTTTTCCTTCTTGCTCCTACCAGATAATCTGTAAACATCCAGCCTGAAGAGCTGTTTAGTGGAGGACAAAAACTCCCCCCCCAAAAAAAACCCAGCTATGGACAGGACAACCTTTTCCTCGCATCCCAAGGAATCGAGAGGAAGTTCTCCTGCATGGAAAGAGCAGCTCTGGGTCCAGCTGCGTCAGAGGTGTGGGGCTCTGGGGGTGAGGTCAAGGTCCATACCTGGCCTGCAGGGTGCATCACTAAGTAAGTAAATGTGGGGGCCTGCTCTCCAAAACGTAGGGAGGACACCAGCAAAGCAAAGTGCAGTTTAACTAAATATGACCTTCAGTTAATTAAAGAATTAGCATTGCTCCCCACTGGAAAAGCTGCTACCAGATTCCTTCTGGGGGGGTTTTGCTACCAAAAACTAACATGGATCTCCTGCCTTGTTACTCTCCGTGCATTAACAATTTCCCTTTCTGTCCAATTAAAAAAGCACATTCCTAGCATTTGAAGGGGCTCTGAGCACACACACACCCCCACTGGAGAATGCATGGGGCCTTGGACCTTCAGCGGCACGTCCCTCATTTATAGGAATATCTAGAAAAAACTCGTCCTTGGTCCATTATGGAAGCTGTTCTGGCTACTTTTTCCCTATCCTTTCTGGAAATGCTAGAAACTGCATCCCAAACCATCAAGTTACACTTGGGAGGAAACTTCTATCCCCCCACCAAAAAATCCATCCTCCCCCCTCACCAAATATGCCTCACCTCACTTGACCTCTGCAGACTGCATTACAAACCTCTCGGCTAGCTCTCAAAATGAGGCTTGGTTCCTTCTCCCATGAAGGAAAGAGGTTTAGATGGACAGGCTGGGAAGGGGCTGGGTACAAAGAGCATCCCTGACTCTTCACCAGAGGGGAGAGCTCAGCACCCTCCCGCTTGGCTTGCAGGCACAGGACCCTCTAGAGTCAAGCAAACGGCAAGGGAGCCTAGGAACAAAAGACCAAACCTGTGGGACTATGATTGCAAGCCATTTCTCCCTAAATGGAACCTCCAGGGGCAGGGGTAGTCTACCTCCGATCAGCAGCTGCTGGGAGCAAGTCACAGGGATGGCCCCTTCCCTCTTTACCTCCAGCTCTCGCCTTCCCGGAGGCATCCAGGATGCTTCCAGCAGAGCCTGAGGCAGACTTCCCACCCGGCTTGCGCTTCGCTGTGTCCGCACAACGCCCACACTCGCCGTCCCCCCCGGGGGCTGAACTACAAACGCCATCAGCCCCAGCCGGGAAATGCGGTCCCACGCATCCCGAAGACATCAGGTTGGAGAAAAGCCCGAAGTCGCCCAGCCGGGCGCTCGAGGGGGGCCGGGGCCGGGGCCGGGGCCGGGGCCGGGCCGGCTGCTGGTCAGCTCCCTTTCCGGAAGCCGCCGACCGCCAGCCCGGCGGCTCCGGGCAGTACCAAGGGGGTCCCGAGGCCTCCCCGGCACCCCGAGGTCTCCTCCCGCAGCCCCGGGCCGCCGCCCGGCACTGGCCCCGGAGGACCCCCGCAACGCCACCCTGCGGCGCCCGTCCTGCCTCGCCGGGGGGCCTCCCGCCACTGGCCGCGCCCGGCAGCGGAGCGGAGCGGAACGGCAGCGCGGCGGCGGCGGCGGCAGCAGCGGCAGCGGCAGAGCCGCCCGCCGGCCCGCCCGGGGCCGCGGCGCCGCAGCCCCCGAGGGGGCGGCCGGAGCGGCGGCGGGCCGAGCCGCGGGGCGGCGGGCAGGGCGGCCGCGCAGCGCGCAGGCGGGAGGAGGCGGCGGCTCAGCCGCGGCGCCACCCAGGCGCGACCCCAGCCGGGCGAGCGGCGGCGGCGGCCCGCGGCGACACGTGGCCCGGCGGCGCCCGGCTCACCTTCTTCTTGCGGTCCCGCGAGCGGTTCCGGCGCTTGCGGCTGGACTCCTCCTTCTCCTTCTGCTCCTGCTGGGCCTGCGCCTCGATGTCTTTGATCTTCTTCAGCTGCTTGGCCGCCTGAGCCATGGCGCGCGGCGGGAGGCGCGCTGCAGTCGAGCAGCCCCGCGCCGGGCAGCCTCTCCGCCGGGGGCGCGGGCCGGGCGCTGCGGGCCGGGCTAGCGGCGCGGCGGGCGGGGCGCGGCGTCCTGGCGGGGCGGCCGGAGGGGGGCGCGCGGCATGGCCGGCGGCACGGGCGCCTCAACCCGCTCCTGCCCGCGGCGGCCCCTGCCCGGGGCGCGCCTCCGCCTCCCGCTGCTCCTGCTGCTGCTGCTGCTGCTCCTCCGCCGGGCGCCGCTCGCAACCTGCGCAGCGCGGCCAAAGCAGGCAGGGCGCCTCTGCTGCAGTGGCGGCGGCGGCGGCGGCGGCGCGTCTCCCCCGCTCTGTGCCCCCGCGCGGGCGCGAGCCGTGCAACGGCGGCGGCGGCCCGGAGCGGAGGGGGGGTCCGGCCCGCTGCAGCTGCGGCTCTGCTGAGCAGAGGCCGCCCACCGACCCACCCCGCCCCGGCGGCAGCGCCCGCTTCCCCCTCCGCCCTCCGCCGTCGCCCCTGCCTGCCTCGCGGAGCCGCTTCGCAGCCCAAAGCCCGGAGGGGTGAGCGGAGCGTGGGCTGAACGGCTGGTGCGGCCCCGGCCAAGCGGGTTTCCAACGCGGTAGGGCCTGGGCGCAGGCAGGCGAGACCGGGGAAGGGGAGAAGGCAGTCTCTGAGCACGTGCAGAGGGTGCTTTGCCCTGCCAGCGTTTGAAGGTCCCGGAAGGGCAAAAGCAAACGTCGGGTCCGGCCGCGCAGCGCTGCTCTGCTCTGGACTCGCCAAGGCCCGCTCAGCGCCTCGGGCGCCCGGCTCCAAGCGAGCCGCCTCTTCCCTCCCCCGACCACATTTACAACTTCAACATCGGTAGCAACTTTATGCCTCCCCCCGGATGGTTTGATCGCGGGATTTTCAGCTGCAGCAGACTCGTTGGGGGGGGGTCTGCGTTCCATCTTGTGCAGGATTCCGAAAGTTGCGCTGCGGGGCAGAATCCCAGCCGGTTTGGACTTGTGTGTGGACAGAGCCCCCGGCTCATCTCAGAGCCCAAATTCTGGAGAAGCCGTAGAAAGAAACTGCCCTGGTGCAATAGAGCAACCAGGGCCACAATCCTAGGACTCCTTTTCGAAAACACTGTTTATCAGAAGTAAACCCTGCTTAACTCAGAAAAGAATATCACACGCTCAGCTGCGGTTTAAGAGCCGAGACTGAGCTACGAGTTCGGGTCTATGGTTCGCTTAACGGTGGTTGGCATGAAGCCACTTCGATGGGTTTGCACGCCACACTGAACCGCAGATCCACCACTCCAGCCGGGTTCACGCAACCAGGCCACAGTGGGGTGGTTTGTCTGTCTGTTGAGCAACCAGGGTTGTGGTTCTGTGGTTTTTTTGGGGTGACCTCAGGCCTTCAGATTAATTCTGTTAACCAGGGTAGGGGATTCTACGACGCCAGCTCCTTCAGTGACCTTCAGTGGGGGACAGATAATACGGGGGCAGCTGGAAAAACCAGGCTGGAAGAAGGCAGTGGCAAACTAGTTTTCTGTATTGTTGCCAAGAGAACTAGGTAGGGGTGTCTACAAAGTTACAAGGAGTTCAGCTTGATTTGAAGGGGACGTTATGTTTTACTTCATACGGATGTTGGGCTTAGTGAGATCATGTTTATGAAGGCTCTAAACCAGTGTTTTCCAACCTTGGCAACTTTCAGACGTGTGGACTTCAACTCCCAGAATTCCCCAGCCAGCCATGCTGGCTGGGGAATTCTGGGAGTTGAAGTCCGCACGTCTGAAAGTTGCCAAGGTTGGAAAACACTGGTCTGAACCTTCTGAAAAGAATGGTAATGTGCTGATTGAGAAAGAGTCCTGGGTGCAGGTCATATTCCTGAAAATCCCATAGCCTCAAAGACTGAGGATCGTGCACAGCTTAATTAGAGGGGGAATTTGGTGCTCTCGGTTTTTTTCCCCCTTTTCCTAAAGGAAGGAGTCTGTTTCTTGTGTTTCGGTGAGTGCAGGCGAGCAGACGCTCAGCACTTCTCCAGTGCTGCCGCTTCTGAGATAAAGAAAGGGAGCTTTTAGTCCCAGGGTGAGACGAACAGAATCCAAAGGCAGGTAGATTTGCCCACCTGGGAGAGTCCACCTTCCCAGTGCGCCGAACAGTTTCTTGGAAGCAGCTGTTGGAACCGCAGTCCCCCCACATCTGCAATCATCCTCGAATGCAATTGTTTGTGTCCAGGTTTTTGCTTGGTTTTGTTTGGAGTGTAGATTGCATGCACAGACCCATTTAATGCCCAGCAGAAAAAAATCAGGCCTCTGGTAGCACCTTTTCCAGCTAACAAATCTGATTCAAAGGCAGAAGCTTTCCTGAGCTGCAGCTTAGCGCGTCGGATGCATAGAGTAGCTAGACTGGTGTAGGATTGACACTGGGGTGAGGTGGGGGAATGTCCAGCGTAATTAATCCCGAGGATCTTGTCATGTGGTAAGGCAAGCATTTTCCAGGTTCCAGAAGCGTAAATTCCCCGCGGCTGGCAGTCCGTAAAAGAGACCGTTCAAAGGATTGTGAATCCGTTCAACGGCAGGGGAGTGTCATGACTAGGTTTGCGGATTGCATGAAGTGGTGCCTTGAGCAGAATTTATTGGATAAGGCACAATAGTCCGGCTCACGCAACACACTGAGCCTAAAACTGTGGTTTGCAAACCACTGGCCGCTAAGCTGTAACAGGATTTGCTTGATTTTGTGTGCATCCAGCCTGCATGTGTGTTGTTTAGATTCTTAAATATCCATAGACCGGAAACCACACAAGCTGATTCAGATAAATCCCCCACATGTCAGGGAGTTTTCATTAGCTTGCCTGTGTGCTTTGCAGACTAGCTGGTGCTGCAAAAATGGGGCAGCGGCTTAAAATCAAGGACAAACTTGTATTAATGACATGGGAAGGAAGAGACGCCTTGAATTTTCCACCAAAACGTGCTGGTTGCACCCAGGTGAAATTGCAGGTGCGTGCTTAGTCCCCTGCTTGGAAAGAAGAGGAACAAGAGCTTCAGCGCCTCAGTTTGTTCATCACAAAGCCTGGCCTGTGATGCTACTCAAGGGCATTGGACTGGAGGAAGAGGAGGAGGAGGAGGGGGAAGACGGGTCTCAGACTGCCTCCAGCTGCTGCCTCTCAATAATTCTTATTTTTGCCACCCTTCACTCCCTATTCCCAGTTTGCTGTAGATGGGGGGGATTTAGCTTAAACACAGCCAAAAGCAGAATTGGTGGATTTGTTCATCTAGGCAGAAATTAGCCCCATTGTGAGGCAGAGTTGGGGTTGGACCTTTTTTAAGAACCTCCTCAACTTTAACAAGAACTTAGGAAAGAGACACCAAGGAACTAGACCTATTGAATCTGGCTACTGCTGGTGAGTACAAATTTGGTTCAGTTTTATATGAGGTCCCCCCCCCCCATCAGAACTATCAGTGTCACAGATATCTTAGTAAATAGGAAGGAACTCAGGTTGGGAAACAAATGTGGGAGAACATCCAACAGACCAAGTTGTCCATCCTTATCAAGCCCTGCTGTGAAGGATAACTTCAGAGCCAGCAGGTATTCTGAAGATGTCAGAGGAGCCCAGATCAGGATTTGGGGTGGGGGTCCCAAACAGTGCCAGGAATGTTAGCAATCCTGGGGGGAAGGCTACATGAGGAAGTTCTTCCTGATGCTTTGGTTCCTTCTGGGCTTCCTGGGTTCTGTGGTGAAGATCAGAAGACCATCATTTTAAGAATAGGAACAATGGCTATAACTCAGGGGTGACACTTGGAGTTGCCTATGCAGACAGTCAATGGGTTTGAACCAAACCTTGAAGCAAAATAATTCCAGCTTGATCCCTTGGAGAGCCTCAGTCAGCCTGATCCAGGGATCATAGCCAGTGACCCAAGGACCAGAGTCATGTTAAGGCAGGGCTTGTAGGAAATGGGTGGGGAAATGGTAGGTCCTGGGCTGTATGCTGCTCCCAGGGTTTTGTGAGTCTTGGGACCCCCTCTATGATGACTAACAAAGATTTATAGCAACTAGTTACTGTTTTGAAGGGGGAAGTGGATGACTATTATTGGGGCATAACTCAAAAAGAGCCCCAGCTCTACCTCCCATGTTAAGAATGGCCTCCCAAAGGTTGTCCACCCTCGGTTTTAGCCATGGTTTGTTGATGTTACAGTTAGGTTGGAGTCGCTGAGCAAGCAACTCCTGACTTACAGAACAGACATTGAGGAATAAGGCAGAAAGCTGAACCACGTTATGTTTTACTGAGTGTGAACCAGCCAGTTTCTAGTCAGTCCCTGGACAGCTCCAAGGGACTGAGCAGGAATAAGTTCCTAGACAAGATGCTCTTCCCCCCCACCATCAGCCCTTGTGTTGATTAAGCGTTGCAGAGACGCAGCTTTGGTGTGTTTGGCTGTATTTAAAAAAATAATTGCAGGGTGCTTTTCTACAGGAATACATCAGTGTGTCTGCAAAGTGAAGCGCAAAACAACGTTGCACTGTTAAACTTAACACAGTCACACAATTCCAGTGGAAGAGCATATACGATATGTAGCTCAGGGTTGAACTGTGGAGTTCTTGGCGCACTCTGAGCTTTGCAAACATTGCATGATCCAACTAGGTAACATCATCTGTGGGAGTCACTGATGAGGTTACCTAGTTGGGTCATGAAACACCTGCAATCAAACAAGCTCAGAGAGCGCCAAGAACTCCACAAACACACAATTATTTTCTTGCTAAGTTTGTTTCTTTGAGGGAGGGTATATTTTGATTAACCCATGTGCACGTAGCTGCAGTGTGGAAGGGGAAAGCCATGGATGTGATGAAGGAACTCAACATCCAACTTAATTTCCATGCCTCACTATCAACATTCAACCCTCCCAACCTGGTGTGCTTTGGATTATTGGGCCAGCTCCTGTTATCTCAAACCTTCGATCTGAAGGCCCCCCGTTTGCAGAAGTTTTTTATTACGTTCAAAAGTTTCATATTCATACTTGATTCTACTTCAGAGTAGAGGACAGAACAGAAAGACAAGTAGGGCAATGAGTGGGACTCTGCTTGCCTGTCCAGTCTTCTCAACATCCAAGTCAAATGGATCGTGCAGGATTGAGATGCCCCATGACAGGTAGGAAGGAGAAGAAAATCTTTGCCACCTCCCATCAGAGCAGAAGGCATTTAGAGCTGCGGTTCAAATCTTTGCTTGCGAACCAGCTCAGCAGTTGGATCACTCAAAATTAGGCTCGTGACAAATGTTGTAAACATCCTCAGCGTGTTGAATCAATAGATATGCATCACTGGAGGTTGCTCTGGGCTGCCAAAAATTGATTTGCCAGTGAGAAACCACTTACTAGCAAAAAATTAATGCACAATATGTTTCTTAAAGAATAAACCCCGAACTGAAACCCTGTTTTTCCTTGCCATCTTTTTCATAAAAATGCAGATGTCCCTAAAATTGCAGATCTGAGTGATGTTGTTTTTTAAAGAATTGAAATAACATTGGAAGCACATTTGACGTCTAGGGTGCAAAACCTACAACGGGCTGCCTGTAGAATATTTTAATGCCTTTCTGCATTAATGGCTTGTGTGTGCTTTGTAGCAGGAAAAGTAAATGCAGAGCATTCGTGCCAAAAAGCAATGGCTTGTGTGTTGACTGAATATGTCTGCCACACTCTCTGTCAGAATTGACTGGATGTATTTAAATGCAAAGTACTTTAAATCCTTCTGTTTGTTAGAAATAGTGGTCAGAGAAGAGGTGAGAGCCAGCCAGATGTGCTGCAGAAAGGCCATCTTTCCTGCAGCTGCAGATTTTAAAAAAGATGTCTAGCACGGTGAATCTTACAGAGAGGCAGCAGAGAGCTTCATCTCTAATTTGCAGCTTTGGGCTCAAAGGAGGGTTTTATTATTTCACTTACATGTTCTTCCTGGTACACTCCTATGCCCTGGTGTAGCTCAGGAATGGTTTACTTTATCAGAAGAATAGATATGTGGGGTTGACACCCCAGACTTAATAACTGTTGATAAGAAAGACCAAAAAGTCTGGATGGTGGACATTGCAATACCTGGAGACAGCAGAAGAGAAGAAAAAGAACTGGAGAAAATCACAAAATATAAAGACCGGCAAATAGAAGTAGAATGACTATGGCAAAAGAAAGCAAAGATAGTCCCAATAGTTATAGGCGCCTTGGGTACATTCCCAAAACACCTGGAGCACCCCTTGAAGACCATCAGGACTGACAAAATCACCATCAGTCCATTGCAAAAGGCAGCTTGACTTGGAACAGCTCACATCCTGCGACGAAAGCTTTAACACCATCAAACAACATCTGCCTATCCCAGGTCCTTGGGAAGGACTCGATAGGTGGACAAAAATGCCAAATCCAGTCTAAACATCTGGCTGACTGTGCAACCAACCATCATCGTCATCATCATCATCATTTATATGCCACCTGACTCCCAGTGACTCTGGCAGGGTTTACATTTTTCCAAGAGTTACTCAAATTCTGTTTCAACCAAGCAAAAGACTGGAGCTCGGGGTGACGGTGGGGGAAATGGCGCTTTGAAATTCTGCACCAATATCGCGGGCAGCGAAATACGGCTGGGAATTTCATCAGGGGAAAGAGAAATTCTCCAACAATTGTACAAACGGAAGAGCGGCCCTTACGGGGATTCGCCATGTCCTTTTGCAGAGGCTCCTGGGAAGAATTCCTTTGGGATTGAGTGAAAATATGGGAAGCCAGAAAGGCTGTGATCCACCAGAGAGGAGAGTCAAGAGATTCAGATACACACGCACACCCCCTTGGCTCCCTCAACCTACGCTCATGCAAGAGCCCCAGAGTGCACCCAAGGCAATTTCAGCAGAATCTCTTATCTTTTTCCAAAAATTATTCTCAGCCAAATGGAATGAGAACTGCTAGGAGGAAAAGACAGGAATGATTTGTTCATGAAAACAGCTGCATAATCCTTGCCTAAAGGTAATTGTATTCCAAGAGAAGAATCATCCAGGTTGATCCTGACCCTGACTCCATGCCAGCTCATCCTGAAGTTGGAAGTCGTCATCTGCGTATCAAGACACGTTCCTGTTGCCCCAGCACCCTGAAGCTATGGCCAATGATTCCAAAACCCTGGCCACACCCAAGGAAGCAAACCGGTCTGACTCCTGTTCGCTCACTTTAGGGATTGGCTCTGTTTTTTAAGAAAGTGGGGTTTTTTTAGATGGGAGAGTTCAGCCTGGCACAGAGAAGATCCAAAGTCCATTCCTACCTTCAGTTCAATAGTTTGGTGCCAAGCAATGGGCAAACCTCTCTGAGAAGCACCAGCCATTTGGATCGATGAACCAAGTATGTTCTTTAAATAGGTTAACCTATATACAGTATATCTTTTTTTTTTTTTTTTTAGTCAATGTTGATCCTGGGGACTCCCAACAAATCTTTGCAGTTTTCTAGGCAAGATTTTGGAAATGGTTTGCCCTAGCCACCTTCCTAGGGCTGAGAGGGAGGGACTGGCCCAAGGTCACCCAGCTGGCTTCGTGCCTAAGGCAGGAGCAGAACTTATGGTCTCCTGGTTTCTAGCCTGATACCCACTACACCAAACTGTCTCTCATCCATGCATACCCATTGTGCCATTCCTGTTAAGCCACATCAGACAGCACAGCGAAGGACTAAGGATGAGTAAGTCAAAGACATGGAATGAAATGAAGGGCCCAGCTGAGATAGGAAAAAACAGAGCTAAAACGGATCTACAACAACACTACTCACTTTCCTACTCCATACTTTTCTACCCTCGCCCACATCCTTACTCCCATCGTGTCTGCACCCACTTCACACCAAGCCTTTGTTCTTCAAACTCCTTGCTCCTTTCTCTTTCTGAATCTCACCTACTCCATCCAACCAGTTTTCTTAGTCTTCCTCTTCCTTTCCACACATTCACTCTTCCTTCACATATTTGTTTTGCAATTCAGTCCTCCTTCATTTTTCTTACATGGCCGAGCCACTTCAATGTATTCCTTTCCTATTAATCACTTGTTTTTGCATTCAGCTCCCATTCATTCAGCACCCATCCATTCCTGACCCATATTTCTTCTGGTCTGAGTAGACACACTTCTTAAGTAATCTCTTCCCACTGCATTTGGCTGACTTCTAAAAGAGTCATCTCTCACTGCCACATAATGAAGGGTTCTTAGACACAGTCATCATGGCTTGTTTTGACAAGCATTCATGCCTTGCAATAGAACAGATGCTTCCCACTACTCTAGCATTTACGTGTCTTGAAATTTCTCCACCTTCCCATCTTTAGTATATTGTACATTCTGCCAGGATACAGAAATTCATTTACTTGTCTTGTTTTCTGCCATTTATGTATAACTTGCATCACTTACTCCATTTCTCTTGCCAGAACCAACTGCTTTGGACTTCGATGTTTTAATTTTAAGATTCAGACTCCTTGTTGCATCATACAATCTATCTAACATTTACTGCAAATCATTTGGTTTCTCAGCCAGCATTGTCTGCCCACAGAAATACAGGAACATCCATGGCCCCAACAAACACATCATTGTTGTGTTATTGCAGAAGATATGACAAGGAGGTATAGCAATGTGGCCCACTTTTTCTCTCTGCATACATAAGACATGTACAGAGAGACATAAAGTGTAAGCCATAAAAAATTCTACCTTGTTTTTCACTAAAAGGTTACGTTATAACCACCTTCACCTCTGTAGTATCTTTTGAATGTCCTATCTGTATGATAGCTTGAAACTAATTGGTAAAGATGATGTTTATTCTAATAATATTCCCTAGTTTGATACCTGGAGAGGGGAATGCAGGTACATAGATGCCAAAGATTATATTGGCCTCTTGGATTTTTAATCTTTTTTCTATCTGTGTAAGTGTGGTTCTCTTTTTATAAATTTTAATTATGTATTTATGGTTTTAATTTGATGTAAACCGCCCAGAGTCCCCCATTGTGGGGAGATGGGCAGGGACAAGCCTACTAAATAAATAAATAAATAAATATCCTATTTGGAATGTCTCCTCAAACATTTGGGTTTTATCCAAGTCATTGATAAGATGTACCATCAAACCATCTCCAGGCACTGTGTTATTTACACTGTCTATACTCAATATACAAAAAGTAGCAAGAAACCCCAGATATTTTGAATTTCCGTACAGACCTGCAGATCCCAGAAGGTGCTATGCACATTTGAGAAACATGGATTTAGGGCAGAGTATGTTAAAGTGAATAGGATCAGCTAGCCAGCTCCAGGGAGTCTGTCCCCTGCATTCCTGTGCTTCCCGACAAGCCGAAGGGACCTACAGAATCTCTTTTTCCTCTAACTCTCTTAATCTACAGGTAAATAAAAGCCTCCTTGGCATTCACCCTGGTATGCCAACCCTTCAAGGTAGGCCAGGTCCAAAAACAGACACCGCAGGAATTTCAGGAATGCTACTTTATGGCTGCAGGTTATATTAACCGAATCCTGAAGGTCTGTGATGGAGGACTTGGATGAGGAGATTCAAGATCATGGGGAGGAATTTCAGGCATCTCCTCAGCCCACAGCCTGAGTGTGTGAAAGTGAAGAGGATGAGACTGGCACCACCCTAAGCAATTCGTAGTGTTTAGTTGCAGACTTTGGGAGTTAGAGTTAGTCTGGTGAGATTCTGTCTAGCAGGTGTAAGCTAATAAAGTAACTGAGCAATTCCAGAACTGTCCCATGGAGTCTTTTGGACTGAACCTGACAAGGTCTGCCTGAAGCCTTTACTGCCCCCTTTTTAAGGATCTTAAAGGTGGGTCTGTTCTGAGTCTCCGCTCCTTCTCAAGACCACAGCTAAATTCCTCTATAGCAGGGTTCTTCAACCTTAGCAACTTTAAGATGGGTGGACTTCAACTCCCAGAATTCCCCAGCCAGCCACCCATCTTAAAGTTGCTGACCCTGCTCTATAGCTTATTTTCTTTGAATCCTACAACTTCTTCAGTACTGGCTGGCCACTGATGCCAACACAATCATAATTCTTATACATTTAGGTACAAATATGTTAAACCCCCATGAGGACATCAGACAACCTTGTCTCCTTGTCCAATCCTGAACCGTTCACGAAGCATTCCAATTTATTCTTCAACAGGCTTTTCTTCCATTACGTACTGCTCTTACCGAATTCAGCAACTAACCTTCAACTCCACATTCACCCAAAGCATTCTGTAATTCAGTCCTGTTCACTTTAACATACTTTGCCCTAAAACCATGTTTCTCGAATTCAGGGACTTTAAGATGTGTGGACTTCAACTCCCAGCGATTTGCCCAGAAGTCTGCTCACCTGGCCAGAAAAACAGATTGAAAGTAAGCAAGGATGCCGGAGGCTGTGGAGGGGAAGTGGAGGGAGGTTGGCAATTAAAGAGGCAGAGGTAAATGGAGTAGGGAGGCTGGGGGGTACTTGGGAACACAGCCACAATTTTTTTGATACCTGCCTATGTTACTTATCATCCTCTTTTTTTTTAATCTGTTCAATTGTGTCTGATTCTCGGAGACAGCCTGGACAAGTCCCTGCGGTTTTCTTGGCAACATTTTCAGAAGGGGTTTGCCATTGCCTCCTTCCTAGGGCTGAGAGAGGGGGACTGGCCCAAGGTCACCCAGCTGGCTTTGTGCCCAAGGCAGGACTAGAAACTCACAGTCGCCCGGTTTCTAGCCTGGGGCCTTCACCGCTACCCCAAACTGGCTCTATCTTATCATCCTTTACTTGTTTTTGTGCCTTTGACTTAATCTTGACTTCTGGTGACTGGCGGGACAAGTCCCTGCAGGTTTTTCTGGCAACCTTTTTTCTGGGGGGAGAAAATGGTTGGTCCTCGCCGCCTTCTCCCTAGGGCTGAGAGGGAAGGAATGGCCTCAAATCACCCCACCGACTTTATGCCCAAGACAGGACTGGAACTCGCAGTCTCCTGGTTTCCAGTGTCTGGAATAGTGTCTTGCACACCAGTTGGAAAACACACCTACTCTTTCTTGGGACGCTTCCAGCCATGTAAATTGGAGAGTAGGCCCACAGGGAAGCCCAACCAGTGGGCACTGTCAGTGTTCAAGGCTCTTTTGCAAATCAACTTTCACCTCCAAGTAGTCCAACACGGAAGAACAGTTCGTGAGTCAACTAGGTTGACCAAACTGACAAACACAAATTAAATGTCTGTTTTGCTGACTCACAACTAATCACACACACACACACACACACACACACACACTGCTGTTTCTCTAAGCAAAGGCACAGGATAGCTTGCCAGTGCAGTTAGCCAGAAAAGATGACAAAAATAAATGTAACCCTCCAAAACAGCTCCCCCTAAATGTGTCTGTCCAGCTGCGTTAGACTAACCTGCTGTATTCCCAGCCAGCAGGGGAGGGGGGTCCAGCACATCTGGAAGTGAATTCAGCAGCTGAGCTGCTGGGGAAAACCTTGTCAACTTCCCCACATTTAACCTGTCCACCACCCCTGCTTCCAGCGTTTACAGAGACCTGGAATTCGTGCGTGTTTCAGCCTGCTTTCGAGGATGTGTTTTAATTTGCATCTTGATCCAGATAATGATTGTTTGATTGTGCTTAATTGTACAGTGTTGAATTTAGATTTTACACTCAGTCTGAACTGAATTTTGACATATCTGGAAGCATCTTAAAATTCTTGAGAAAGGGGAGATTAGCACAAATGGATAATCGGGGACAGGGCTGCTATCCCACGGCTGGGTTGTTGATAGCCAGAAAGCAGGTTAATGTCTTTAAACTCAACTTTTAAGTGCATAAACAATTCAACAATGTGATTGTTGACCCAACAAGCAACTTACTTGTGCAAATAACACAAGTTCTGGTGACCAGCATAAGGTCACCCTTCAAATCACCAGGGTAAATGAATTTTGGGTTTCACAATTCAAGTTCAGTTAAAGCTTTAAAGACATTTCAGTCATATTAATACTTGGCATAGCTCCTTAGACTCCTGATAAGACAGTGGAAGTAATTTATAAATGTGAGAAACAATACATTAAGGGTGTATTAAGCCTGTAAAACAATGTCAATTAAAATTATATTTGAATGTTATTGAAATAGATATGCTAGGCAGTTACCCTCCCAGCTGGATCTACAGCTCTTCAACCATGATTTTAAAAACAACAAACTAAATTTTTTTAAAAATGTGGGTTTTGCAGAAAGGCAATTTAAATTTAACTCAATGGGTCAGGGAAAACATTTAAGACAGATATTGAATGCTTAGAATTCTGTCTGTTGAAGAGCATGGATGTTCAACTTCCAGTAAATTTTCAATCCTCGTGATTTTCACTTCACGGAATTAAATGTGCTGCTTATTTTTAAATGTGCCAAAGGTTCTGTATCAGAAGGGGTTAATGGGGGGGGGGGTTACATTATACTGTTTGCCTGATCTACTGCAAGTGGCCCTTTTGTTGATCGTGCCACTAAGGACTTTTTAAAAATTATTTAATAACATCGAAGAAAGTTGGGAGAAATGGAAGGAAAGTAAAAATAAAGCAGCACCAGAACAAGAGGAACAATTTATCTAGCTTCTCGTACATGTGCACATGGAGACTTTACAGAGCAGTTTCAGTAAAGGATGACTATGGTTCATTGTTATCATCCATATATAATCTGTCCATAAGCAACCCATTTATAAGTCTCGAGTAACATCAAATCTTCAATCCGCTGGGTAATTGGGGACATAGATGTATCCTTCCAACGTCGGAGAACTAGTCCTTGGCAATAAAAGAGACACGGAGAATCAATTTCTGTTGTCCAGCCATCAATTTCCATGAAATAGTTGTGTAGTTTGACAGAATATGGAGATCTTGAGACGCCGCCTTAAAGCTCACAGAGGCAGCCCAGCGTTACACACTGTGGCCGAGTTGGCACCACACATCGGTCTAGCCTCAAAGAGGTTGGGTCGTTTGTGGTTCAGTGCGTCATGGGAAGTCAACCATCGCCTTAGAAAATTGCATGAAATCAGACTGTCTTCTTAAGCCACCATATGGTGATTGGGGAAGAGGGCATAACATTTGATGAGAACACAGCCATTGCGGTTGGTTGAAGTGGGTTTAGGACTGAATGTGTGGCATGAACTCAGCCTTTGATGAGACTGGCTTGGCAGGGCTAAGGGAAATTTTGGTTTGTCCCATCCTTTGCTAATCGGATTGTCTTCTTTTTTTTAAAAAAAATGGAAAAGTCAGGGCTTGAATGGAGATCTTAGGCTTGTTAAACCAGGTTCTTTCTCCCAGCTACGTTTCATCTCCTATCACTTGGGGCTACTGACTAGTTGGGAAAGGACTTCAAGATGCCTGCAGGAAGAGTGAAAGGCAGCATATACGCCTAGGGCAGTGTTGTCCAAACTTGGCCACTTTAAGATGAGTGGACTTCAACTCCCAGAATTCCCCAGCCAGCATGGCTGGCTGGGGAATTCTGGGAGTTGAAGTCCACTCATCTTAAAGTGGCCAAGTTTGGACAACACTGCCCTAGGGCTATCTGAAGGTTTCGCAAGCACGTTGTCTTCCTGATACTCACGAGTGCATTAAGTTAATAACAAAAAATGTGCCCCAGAAGGAAAAGCAGAATAAAGAGCAAACAAATACAATTAGTGATGTCCCCCAAGCAACCCCCATCCTTCTTTCATAATGTGCAATCTGGACTTTGGAAAAAAAGAGAATTGTTCCCAGGGAAACAGCGGAGGCAGAGTCGTAACTCTAACCCTTAATTCCGGATTAAGGGGTATCTGTAGGGAGGGGGCAAAAAAGTCAAGATGGCCGCAACCATGAGATTACAGTGCGTGTAAAAGGGGGCAGGGTTATGGCCATCTTGACCTTTTTGCTCCCTCCCCTGCAGACACCCCTGTACAGATCTAAATATTGCCCTGTCCCAAATGTTATTAACTGGATGAAGTGTGCTGGCCTATCAAGAGGATAGGATTAAAGTTAGGAACAGGCCGGTCCAAATTTGTTCATATGTACAGAGAATGAAACAACTGGGAATAAAAATGTATTTTTCTGTCACTTTTCACCCCCCAAGAATTACAGTTAAGGGAGCAAGAAAATTGGGGGGGGGGGAATTAAGGATGCTTGCAGAAAACCAACGGCCTGACTGAATTATCCAGATGTGTTCATTGCCGTGGTCTGCAGACTAGCCTCCTCCAACGAGGGGGGGGGGCTGCAGATACATTGGACTACAATTCCCAGAAGTCCTGGGAGCATCTAATGATGAGGGAGGGGTGCCAGCGCCATGCAGGCAGCTGGTGCGTGAAGCGCTGCCTCCCCCTGGTGGCTCCAGTGCAGCTGTGCAAGGATGAGCAGTCGGTCCTGCTGCAAAGGGAGCTCTGTGCACCTCGAAGTCCGGCAGGAAATGGAAACGGTCCATCACTGGCTAAAATCCCTGCAGGACGTATGCAGAAGGCACCGTGTTGGACTTTTAACTGCCATGGTCTATGCTGGCTGGGGAAAATGGGCACTGGGGTCCATCCCCACCTCTTCTGGGAGGCTAAGTCAAGTCCCCCCCCCCCAATTATCTGGTACTTCAAGATTTTAACTGGTGCTGCCGATTCATACATGCAAGCCTTGTTTCGTAGCTGAAGAGGAGAATTGCTTACTCACAGTCCTGGGTTGCAAAGCGACGTGGTGTGAAGGGAGAGGAAATGCTGGCCAGTATTTTCATTTTCGAGCACCAAAAGCAGATAATTCCCACCAAAATAAGTCATTGAAGCCAGGGGTTCCAAATAACTTTTTACAAAAGTTTGTCCGGGGGAAATTATACATGAAAGGAAGAATGAGGCCCTGGCAGGTCTTCTTCCCCCATGCATGCCCCCCACCCGCCCATAGGGCATTGGTCTGTCCTTGGGCCAGATGGCATTGCTCCTGTGCTTACACTTCTGTTCCCTCAGAAGTAATGGCACCTCCTGAACAGCCGTGGAAATGGAAGGGAAGCTGTGGTGGTGGTGGAACGGCAGCTTTTTCTACTAATAAATATCCCCGGAGCTATATTGCTGCAGCATTTCTGATTTTTCTCATCCAAAAGATTTGTTTGATGCGCTTTTTCCCCCCCTAACTGAAACAATTAATTATTAACAGATGAGAGAAATCATTGACAGCTTATTGGCAGTGCCAACAGAGTCACAGAAGGGCTGGGGCCGTGGGGATCATCTAGTGCCCAGTGCAGAAATCTACGACGACACCATCTCAGACAGACGGTCATCCGTATTGTTGTGAGCCACTCAGAGTTGGGTGGCATACAAGTTTAAATCATCATCATCATCATCATCATCATCATCTATTTAACACCATCAAACAACATCTGCCTATCCAGGTCCTTGGGAAGGACTTGATAAGTGGATAAAAATACCAGATCCGGTCTAAACATCTGGCTGATTGTGCGACCAACCACAATTCTCCATGGAAACACCTCCAGCAAAGGGAGTCCACCCCTCCTGAGGCATCTATTCCATCCCTGAACAGCTTTTACCATTAGGATTTTTTTTTTCTGACATCACAGCAAAATCATCTTTGTCGTCGTTCCTTGTCCTGTCCCCCGGAACAACCCCAAACAATTCTGCCCCATCTTCTCCTTGACAGCCCTTCAAACACTTGAAAACGGTTGTCGTATCTCCTGGCGGTCTTCCCTGCACACCTCCTTTGGTTCCTCTTTTCTCCTTTTAATTTTGATTGCTCTCCTTTGGACATGCTTGACTTTGTCTTTGCTAAAATGTGCCCAGAACTGGACATGACCCTCTATTTTAGGAACGATCCGATACGTTTTCATGATGCCCCTCTAATTACTTTTCATAGGAGTAGCTTTTTTGTATTTATTCAAGAATATTTTGGCGCAATCATCTATCTCTCCTATCTACTTTGCCAAAGCGGGGGGGAGGAGGAGAGAGAAATTCATCCTTCCTCCCAATTTGTAAGGACTTCTTCTGCAAAAACAACATTTAAATGGAAAAAAAAGTCTACAATTTAACATGAGGGACCCTTATGCAAGCAAACATCAGCTAATTTTGGCCAATAAATACAGAGGCACTGAAAAGAAAAAAAAGACCCTCCCTTTTATTTAAAGGAGCGAAGGTGTCCTCACCCTAATCAACGGAAGGCACAAATCCTGCCTCCATCTGGGCCCCAAGTTTACATGCGCAACCTTTGATTCAATCCAAGTAAAGGTCTGCTATTTTCCAAAGCACCAAACCTAATTTTGTGGTTAGTGCTTACCTTTTGATGAGCATTAGGTTTAATTTTACAAATTAAAAAAAAATGCTTGCCAACATACTTTGTAAGGAAGACAGTGGTTGAAATAAGAAAAGGTATATTTTCTACCATAAAAAACCCATAGAGTGAGTGAGTTTTGGCTTGGTCAGTCATCATGACCCAAGGCCTGTAAATATGACTTGCTGCTCAACCATTGGCGCTTAGTCTCTGTACCTTCTAATGTGCTGAATGCATCATCACCGCTACTTAATAATCTTCCATACTCCATTCTTATGTAATTTAGAGGGTTGAGATATGGGCCAGCTTTTTGGATATGACCATGATTCCAGTTAAACTTTTGGCTCACACCAGAAAGTTGCGTATGAAATCCCCCTCTGCTTCACAATGCAAATACACATCCCTAGTCATAAGCTAATTTCTTCACATTCTTGCAAAATTAAGCTTGGGCAGTCCAGTTTTGGTTGCAGGACGTGCCCAAGACTCAGCAAGGTTACAGACCGTGAGCCTAAATTAAGGACACTTTTCCACCAGACGTACTTCTCCTTTGAATCTGATTGTCCTCTGAACCAGCCTTCCCAATTGGCACTCTCTGAATAGGCTGAGCCTGCCACCCCAAAATCCTAGCCAACATGATTCAAGACTAAAGATTCTTTGTGTTATTTAGCTGGTTCCACTCTTTCTTCAAACAAGATGCCTCTCAGTGGCCACCTTTTCACATTTCAGAGCCATCTCCTGACAGTAGGTGGCATTTATAAAGAGTCTGGATTGAACTGGGCACTGTATCTGGTCTCTTGGTCTCAAGGTAATTTTTCAACCTACAATAGTCTTACTAAGAATTAGCCATCATTTCTTAGCCTTCTGTTTTTTTAACATATTTCCTTTATTTGTACTAAAGAAAGTCTAAAACTTTCACACTTCTCCTTACGAACTAATGCACTTATATTACATCTGAATACTTGTCCCAAATGCTTGGCTTTTGTTATTCTTTTATGCCATTTTTAAATCTGATTCTTTCCATTGAAAATAACTCCTTTTCAAGCAATGCGTAAAAAGCCTCTTCCTTGATCCCTGTGAAGTGCGCCCTGGCTTTCTCCTGCTCCTCGTCTGTGCTCTTTGCCCATAACTCACACAGGGAAGGTGGGCACCCACACCAGCTGCAATGGCTTACAAGGTGTACGGCAGGAGAGGCTGCAAACGACCAGCAGCATTTCATGGCTGATCCAGTAATTATCCTTTCCACAGGCTTCAAACTGCCACTGGATCTCACATTTGAAGCTGGTGTTCTTCTCCAACCTCTACTCATACTGGGGGTTCAGGAGGCCAAGCAAGCAACAGGCACTTTGAATGAAAAGGAACATTTTCCAAAACTTAGAACGAAAACACCTCTGCTAAAGGCACGCCACCTTCACCCAATGGCAACGCTCTTGAGCAAAGTGGGCAGCAGCTGTCAGTCTGTTCACCAGGCAGGCACCTTTAAACTTTACCAGATTTCAAACTACGTCATGTTGCCCTGTTAAGTTGGGGCAGCTGGGACGAGGAGGGCAAAAGGGAGGGACGGAAAAATTGAGATTATTTTTCCTGGTGAACAAGGGGCAAACCTCAACAGCAACAAAGAGACCAGTTTTATGTATAAGGGGGCAACTCGGGGGCCCTTGCCAGACTCAACGTGCCAAAGGAAGAAAGATTCCGTGTGCAAAACCAGACCTCCAAAATGGCTCAACATAATTTATTTTTTTTTTATGTTAAAATGTACAGAGTTCTTTTGAAAGTACTTGCTAGAAAGGGGGGAGGGAAAAAGTGATATTACATACAAGGAGAGGAAGAGAGGCCGGCCGGCCCAGGAGCTCATGACATGGAGAATTACAAAGGGTTATCACCCAGGCACCCCTTCCCCTTTTGAAGCTTACAAGTCACCAAGAACAAAGTACAAAGAGGTTACAAAACAGGAAAAGCAAATATAAACAGACAGGAATAGACGCGGCTTCATTTTGTACATGCGGCTTTAGAGGCATCTGGAGCTCTAGTCACACATTCTAGAGATCTCTTTAAAGAGAATTTTCATCTTTCTTAAAATAGTCTTTAATATTCTACAACAAAGATAAAAAATTTTAAAGATGGAATGAAATGAAAAAGCTCTTTTTTTTTTTTAAAAGGCATCAAAGTCACTAACAGTGAGTTTTTTTTTTAAAATTTCTTTTAGAAGATTACCCAAGTTTATTTTGCTAAAAATACATTATTATTTTCTTTTCTTAAACAGAAGTGGAAAAAAAAATGACAGGTACCAATATTACTGTGTTGGATACTTTTTTTTTTTTTTTTTAATAATATAGAAAAGAACATCGGTTCTCTACAATAGCTCTACAGTCACAAAGGTTTGTGGAAAAAAGGGAGCTGCCCAATTGATTAAAAAAAGAAGAAAAGAAAAATCCAAAACTGGGGGGGAAAAAAAGGTAACAGCAGACGGGAAAAAAAATATATATATATATAATAATTTTACGGCCCTCGTGCCAACAGCTTTGCTTTCGACACCCCAACCAACCAGCCCCCTACCCATCTGCAGCTAGCAAGCAATGCCAACGCGGAGGATCTGGGACGAAGGGGACGGGCTGGGTCACCTTTCAACACAGATGAAGTGAGCCTGGATCGGTGGATATTTACAGGGTCCTGGGTCCTACACAGCCTTGTACACATGCTCAAGAATTCAGAGAAAACGAGGGCTGGAAGCCCAAAGGATTCTGCCTTTCTATACTCAAGGGTACAGAGGAAGTCCGTTCGAGTGCAGCTGAAGCTCTGGCCCTTCCAAACTGCCTTTCAGGTTTCTTTGAAAGAAAAAAAAAATCTTTACACATCTAAGTCCATCTAAGTGCGTCTGTAGCTCTACAGGAATATACAGAGAAAACTTTACATTAGAAGGATAAGCTACATTTTCTCCTCCTCGTAATCGGCGGATGGCGTGCCCGCAGGCCTTGCGTCCTTCATGGTTCAGTACGATGGACTGCAATGTGGGGATCCTCCCGCGCCCCCCCCCCAAAATGCTCACACACAAGGCAATGTGGAAAAACCCCAGCTAGTGAATCTCCAAAGATGCTAGGGAGGCGAAGGGGGTGGGAAGGCGGGGGGTGCCGGGAGGACGAAGTCCTACCTCTGGCACTTTCTCCCCACATGCTAGAACCAGGCCAGCAAAAATTTAAAAATATATACGTGAAGCGACTGCGACAGCCATTTAAATGTACATCCCAACTTCCAGGGGTGGGACGGCCTTGCACAAGTGCCTCTAGGAACTTAATCCTCCAGCAGATTCACCATGCAAAGTCCAGCCGCTGGGTTTTGGGTTGACCTCCAGGCCTCGAGAACTCCGTTTCTCCTACCCCACGTTTTGGCTGTACTCGGCTGGACTAGACTACATGGTTCCTGCTTGGATATATGCAATGGGTGCACTTCAGTTACATTTAAACCGTATTTCATTTCACCCAAGGAGAGAGAGAGAAAGAGAAAGAGAAAGAGAAAGAGAAAGAGAAAGAGGAGAGAGAGAAGAAAATATAAACTATTCAGAGTTCCTATATCTGGGGGAAAGGGCAAAAGAGGCTCCGAAAGTTTGCTTTGGGCTCCGTGCACCACTCCCAGTTCCTGCAACAGAGCTGCCTGTTGAGGGCACAGAAAGATGGGAAGGGTCTGACCTTTTGAGGTTGGGCCACCTTCAGAGCTGTGCACAAGGGACAAGGGGAGAAAGAGACCAGCGTCTAAAAACGAGAGGCCTGTTTTACGCGGACTCTGCCCGGGTGGTCGTTGGCAAAGTAAGGCTCTTTGTTCGATGACGGGAATAACGGTGTGCACGTTTTCAATCCCCCTCCCGCCCCCCGACAAAAAAGAAAGAGAAAAAGAATCCCAAAGCCCAGTTCCCAAAATGGGTCTGAACGGTGAAGCGTTTCCAGATTGTGGAAGGGAAAACCAAGATGCCAAACAAGAGAACCAACCCCGCCCCCCGCCCCACAAAGAAGAAAAGAATAAAAGACCAGGCCCCCTAAAAAAATAAAATAAAATAATAAAATAAACCAAAAGGGAACAAAACCCTATCTAAGATCTACAGCAATATTTAACTGGAAAAAGGTCCATTGTCTCTGCTTTGTCAGTATAAAAGGTTCCTTGATGGAGCGAGAAGTTTCGGGGGCGTCTTGCTCATCTCCTCATGTAGGGTCCGTTGAGAGACTGCTTGGGGACCCCGGCGGCGTTCATGTAGCTGTGATGGGGAGGGCCAGCGTACATCATGTTCCCGTGGGGGTTGGGCTGCATGGGCTGCTGGGGATAGGCCTGGCTCCCCACCATTCCCATCTGCATCTGCATAGGATACTGGGCGGTCTGGTTCATGTAGGCGGGGTTGCTATGGTAACTGCTGTTCATCATGGGCTGGGGCATCCGGTAGCTGTTCATCGCGTTCAGGGTATTCATATTCATGGAGTTGACATTGTAAGGGGCCGTGGGCATCAGATTCACCCCCATATTCATGCCACGCTGAACAGCCAATGCCCGGGGACTGGCCTGCATGGCCACGGCGGGAGGGCTGCGGCCATAGAGCTGCTGCTGGTGGGCAGCCGCGGAGGGCAGGGGGGCCGACTTCGACCGGATGGAAATGTGCCCCTTGACCGGCATCTGGCCCTGCAGCCGCTGGGTGTGGGGAATGCCGATATTGGTGGTGGACATGTTACACTGGAGGAGGGGCGAAGTAAGGTTCATGGTGGTGGAGGCCAGGTTTGGCGGGGGGGTCATGGTGGCTTGTGCTTGGGCCGCCCCGGCTAGGGGGTGCGATGGGGCCAACTGAGCTAGGCCCGTGTTCGACAAAGACACGCTGGTTGCATAGGAAGTCACAGCAGAAGAATGGCTGTAAGGCATGGCGTGGGGGTCCATAATCGTGTTGGTCAGCTGCTGCAACTTGGCTAGGCTGAAAGTGGCCGAGGGCTGGGAGTATCCGCCGGCCCCAAAGTCGCCGGGGAGCCTCTCGTAGATGCTTATGTTGCCGGTGCCGCCAGACTCCGGGATTTCCATGATCATCGGTGCCGGAGTGAAACTGTTGTTCATGCTACACTGCGACAGGGGCGGCTGCTGCTGGGGCGGGGGCGGGGGCGGCTGCTGCGCCGGGGGCGGTGGTGGGGGCTGCTGGGGCTGCGCCTGGGGCTGCGCCTGGGGCTGCGCCGCGGGTTGCTGGTTGCTCGGGGGCCTCTCGACCACGCAGCTCTGGGGAGACTTGATATTGCAGCTGGCGGTGGGCTGGACGCTGCCCTGCGGCATGAGGCTGCAGCTGCTGCCCAAGCTGGCGATCGGCTGGGTGACGACGCAGCTGTTCTGGGTGAGGCTGCTGGAGGAGGAGAGCCCTCCATAGGAGCAGCTGCTCTGCGAGGAGTTGTTGCCGCAGATGCTGCCCCCCATGGTGGAGTCGTAGCTGCTGGGATTCTCGTAGTTCTCGGTGGTGCTCTCGATGCTGCCGAGGTCGCTGAAGCCGCTGTCCACCACCTGCTGGGAGTGGTCCGACACCGAAGGCACATCCATCATGGGGCTGGTCTCCATGTTCTGCATAGAAGGTGCGGAAAGAGAGCCTTGCTCTGGGCTGATCTGCGTGTAGCTGCTCTCCAGGGTGCCAGGCACGCTGGGGCTGCTGACCGAGCGCACAGACTGGCTGGGGTGAGACTGGACAGAGGAGATGGGGCTGTTGTGTTCTGAGGCCTGGCAGTCTTCAACCATCGGCATCTGCGGGTCCTCTTCAGCTTGGGTATAGCTCTGCAGATTCTGGCAAGCAGCCAGGGTCTCCTCACAGTCCTGGTAAGCCACATCGTGCTCGTGGTTTTCTTCCTCTTGGGTCAAGGACTGCACTGCTTGGACAGTTTCAAGATCCAGTTCACTGTGAGGGATCGGCTCTTCTTCCTTGAGCTCAATTAACCCTTCCTTAGGATGCTGCTCTTCTTCTTGGTCATCTTCAGAACCAGGAACTGGGTCTGACCCTACTGATGTCTCATGGGATATCTGATCCTCCTCAGAATCTGCCTCTCCTTCACTCTTATTCTTGGCATCATCTTCTCTACCGTCCTCTGTGCTTGTTTCTAAAAAAGGCTCCTGGACCTCTGGTTCTTCCTTCAGTACCTCCTTTTCTGCCTGCTCTTCCAGCTCATTCTTTTTGACAGACTCCACATGGCCATCATCTTCTTCATCATCTGCATCATGATCTTCATTCTGGTTAGCTACTGCTGCAACTTCCTCTTCTTCCTCTTCCTGGTCATGCTCAGGTTCTTCAACTTCCTGCTGCTCTTCTTCAGACGGCCTCTGCTCTTCTAGGACTTGAGGCTTCTCTACGTCTTCCTCCAGTTCAGGTTCTTTAGATTCCATTCCTGGGCTGTTACTGCTGTCTACAGGAGACATTGCTCTCACTTCTCTAGTAGGTATATCTTCCTCTTCTCCCAAATCACCTACTTCTGGAGGCCCATCTTCATCTTTCCTTTCTTCAGCACTAGGCAGAAGTTCTTCCTTCTGTTCAACCAGCTCTTCCTTTTCCTGCACTTTTGTTTTACGCCCTGATTTCAAAGTGGCTTCCATGTGATCTGTGGTCTCCTCTGAAGCAGATGCTAAAACTTTTCCCCTCCTCAGTTGAAAGCCTGGCTTGCGCCCAGGCCTTTTCTTCCAGTGAATGGGCTTGCGGCTCTTACCCTTGGGCCAGCCCTTCTTCTTTTTCATGGGGGTAGAAGTGCCAGGCTGGAGTGGAGAATCTATCGCTTCACATTTTCTCAGCATAGAAACTGGTTTCAAAGTAGGAGAATCTGAAGAAAATACAAAACAGAGGGGGTCAAATTTGGAACAGTAATCCACTATTACTTATTGTTAGCGTTACCAAATTCTATAGTTGATCAATAATGTTCATTTATACTGAGGATTATTTGTAATAACTCAATAAGGTAATTTTCTCAAAATCCTGAAATCTGTGAAATAATGTTATCATTCACTGTTATCATATTCATTTTTGTCTTTTTCATTTTCTTAGACAGAGACACGTTTAGTCTGAAATAGCTGGAATTTGGGGAGTAGAACTACGCCCCTTATTCTCACTCTTGCTGAAGACTATTGTCTGAGTAAAGTGTGAGCATATTAAGTAAACTTTTCACCCCTATATATTCTCACAAAATCACACAAAATCTGGGCCACTGTGACTAGGAAGATTGTCCAACTGTTTCAAGGTCTGAAACTGGGCAAATAAGATTGGTCAACCCCTACACTCAACAGTTATGACACTGAAGCATTTCTAGAAAATAATAATAATTCCCCAGTGAGGCACTACCTTGACTTGGTTGTGGGGCCTGAGTGCTCCAAGGAGGATGAGAGCTATAGAAGAGGTTCAACCACACTGGACAGGTCTCATCAGAGGAGTCAGATGAAGAGGGTCTCTCCCATAAACAAGATGGTGAGACGTAATTTACAGAAACCTCTACCAGATCAGTCGTTGCCCAGGTCAACAAGGACCACGCTAGGTGTTCTAGTTCCTGGACATCTGGTGACAAGTGGGCTACAGGACTCAGGACTACTGGAAGAAAAGTTGTTTACCCGTCACAAATATACAAGTATTTGCAACAGTAAACAACAATATAAATAACAATTTGTATTTTATTTCTTTGTTATCAGATAACAAAGAAATAACAATCTGCTACTACAAATCAAGTCCAACAAGAAGAGGATATCTGAAAAGAACACACCAGTTCTGGAAAGAACATCCAGAATCAGAAATAACAGAACAGAGGCTAGCAGATCAACGTCGATTTATAATACAAAATAAAGTATTCACAGAAGTAGAACTGGAAGAACTACAGTGGTACCTCTACTTACGAATGTAATCCGTTCCGTGACTCTGATCGCAAGTTGAGTTGGTCGCAAGTCGAAGTAAATTTTCCCATAAGGTTCAATATAATTACCGTTAATCCATTCCGGCATCCGCGGACCATGCATCAGGGGCGGAAAAACGGCCGCTGACCACGCGGCAGGGTGGAAAAAATGGCCGCGGACCACGTGTCAGGGGAGGAAAAACGGCCGCGGACCACGTGGAACGGGCGGAAAAATGGCCGCGGACCACGTGGAACGGGCGGAAAATGGCTTGTAAGTCGAGGCGAATTCGTAAGTAGAGGTAAATTTTTGGGGCCGGAGCTGATCGTATCTCGAAAATTTCGTAAGTAGGGGCGTTCGTAAGTAGAGGTACCACTGTACAAAGATCTACCCAGGGCACAGAAATCGAAGCCTTGCCAGAAGTAACTCAGATTGTAGAGGCAAACCAGGGGGAGTCGGCAGTAGAGGAAGCTAGCATAGCTATTGAATTGTTTTCATTCCCAAATCAGGCACTCTCTCCTTTACCTTCTCCTCAGAAAGAACAAAGCTAACTAAAATACAAGAGGAACTGAAACAAAGAATCTAGAACAGCAGAAAAACAACGGAATAAGGTTGTCTGCATTGAAGCTTGTTATAAAGAAATACCTAGCACAAATATTAAAAGATGCCAATACTGTAATATCAAATATAAGCACCAGCTCACTGCAGGAAACAAACCAACTGATATACAGCACAGCTGCAGTTATAACTAAATACCTTGGATGCAAAATCAACAAACAAGAAAAAAAGCCAAACAGCATACCACCAAATTGAATATCAGGTTGGAAAATAAGATCAGCATGCAAGCGAGCTAGAACAGATGAAAGAAAAGAAGCTGAAGAACAAGACCACCAAAAAATACCGGATCAAGAAATATCACAAGGAAGATCAAAGAAGCACTGGAAATAATAAAGCAGCAAATAACAGTCATAGCCAAGATGATCAGCAGATACGAAGCTCAAATTGCACACTGTAAGTAGAATCTCCAATTTCAGTTGAATTAGAAACATTTCTACCAATCCATCAATGGAGAAACTGCAATGAACCAGTCAATATCTGACAAAAAAGAAACAGTGCAGTTCTGGGTGCAGCTATGGGACAACCCAAAGAAATACTACAAGAATGCAGCTTGGATAAAGGAGGTGGATACAAATAAAAAAGAAGCTGAAATGAAAAAACTTGTAATAACAGCAGAAATGTTGGAGAAAAAGGCAAGGAAGATCACGAATTGATCAGCACCAGGTGAAGATGAACTGCATGGTTTTTGGTTGAAACATCTGACTGCTCTGCACCCACTCACTGCCAAGCAACTTAACAACATACTGCAAGGGGGTGAAATTGAAGATTGGTTAACATCTGGCAAAACTACCTGATAATGAAAGATCCAGCAAAAGGGGCGGCACCAGGCAACTACAGGCCAATTACCTGCTTGCCAACAACTTTCACATTGCTAACTGGTGTTTTAGCTGATACAGTCCAACAGCATCTAGTTGAAAACAAGCTCTTTCCACCTGAGCAGAAAAGAAACTGCCCAAATAGCAGAGGAACAAAAGATCAGCTCTTAATTGACAAGATTATTTTGGAAATCTGTAAAAGAACGAAGACCAACTTGAATTAGCTTGGATTGATTACAAGAAGGTATCTGACTCCCTGCCACATGATTGGATAATCAAGTGCCTAGAAATAACAGGAGTCAGTAGAAACATCAGAAGCTTTGTGCAAAGATCAATGGCACAATGAGAGACACAGTTGCTGGTCAATGGTGATAGACTAGGAGAGGTTAATATCAAGAGAGGAACCTTTTAAGGAGACTCACTATCACCATTACTGTTTGTCATTGCATTGATTCCACTGTCAACAATACTGAACAAGTCAGGGCATGGCTATCAAACATCAAAAACATCTGCCAGGCTATCCCACCTCCTTTACATGGGCGATCTGAAGCTGTATGGAAAAACACCATCAGAAATAGAATCACTGCTCAACACTGTCCGAATATACAGCCAAGATATTGCACTGGAGTTTGGACTGGACAAATGTGCCACCCTTACCATCAACAGGGGAAAAATAGTGAACACTGAAATCAAGATGCTCTATGGAAATAACATCAAGAGTCTGGATGAAGAAGATCACTACAAATCCTTCAAGCTGACAACATCAAGCACATTGAAGTAAAGAAGGTTAGTGGTGAATACATCATGAGTGAAGTAAATCTTAAAAGCGAAACTCAGTGGAGGAAATGCCATCAAGGCAATTCACATCTGGGCAATTCCAGTCATTATACACAGCTGGAATAATGGACTGGACTCAAGTTGAACTAAAAGCCCTGGATAGGAAGACTGGAAAAATAATGACAATGAATCCATGCAGCAATGTTGACAGACTCTACTTACCAAGGAGCATAGGTGGGCCTGAAATGTTACAAGTACACCAGACAGTTGAAGAAGAAAAAAGGGCATTGGAAGAATATCTGAAGGACAGTGAAGAAGTTGCACTGAAGCTAGTACACCATGAAGGCTTACTGAATACCAAAGAAACAAAACTGGCCTTCAAGAAAGACCAAATGGAGAATAGAAAAGAGACATAGGAAGGCAAAGTATTACATGGTCAGTACACAAACAAACTAGCAGCAAAGCAGATAACAAGACCTGGGAATGGCTGAGAGCAGGAAAGTTGAAGAAGGAGACAGAGAGGCCAATTCTGGCTGCCTGAGACCAAGCCTTAAGAACAAATGCACAGAAAGCCAGAATTAAGACAGCAACAGACAGCAAATGCTGCCTCTGCAAAGAGGAAGAAACAGTGGGCCACCTAGTCAGCTGCTGCAAGAAGATTGCACAGACTGACCACAAACAACGGCATGACAAAGTAGCAACAATGGTACACTGGAATATCTGCAAGAAATACCAGTTGCCTACAAGCAAGAACTGGTGGGACCACAAAACAGACAAAATAATAGAAAATGAAGAAGCTAAAGTACTCTGGGACTTTAGAATTCAAACAACAAGCACCTGCCACATAACACCGCAGACTTAACAGTTGTTGATAAGAAAGACAAAAAAAGTTTGGATAGTGGACGTTGCAATACCTGGAGACAGCAGAATAGAAGAGAAAGAACTGGAGAAAAATCACAAAATACAAAGATCTGCAAATAGAAATAGAACAACTGTGGCAAAAGAAAGCAAAGATAGTCCCAATAGTTATAGGCACCTTGGGTACAATCCCAAAACATCTGGAGCACGACTTGAAGACCATTGGCATTGACAAAATCACCATCAGTCCATTGCAAAAGGCAGCTTGACTTGGAACAGCTCACATCCTGCGACGATGCCTTGAACACCATCAAACAACATCTGCCTATCCCAGGTCCGTGGGAAGGACTCAATAGGTGGACAAAAATGCCAAATCCAGTCTAAACATCTGGTTGACTGTCTGAACAACAATAATAATTTAAACTTGTATGCTGCCCAATTCTCAATAACTCTGGGTGGCTCATGACAAACAATAAAACCAATAAAACATGAAAAATAAAGATAAAAGATGGCAAGTGTGATGAAATGAAGGGGTGGCACTAACCCTCACCAAAGGCCTGGCTGAAGAGCAGTCTCTGAAACAGTTATACCAAGACACAAAGACTGCATATGAACATAGACGTAGGTGCAGTGAAGCAATGCTTTCTCAGACATGGTGTTACATCTACATTTATGGCACACTGCTACTGATTTAGCGTATTACCAGTGCACCAAGAGGATCATCTAAAGAGTCATCTTTACAGTTTCCTAACGTGTTATGATTCAGGCATTGCTGAAAGTAAGGGGTTGGGGAAGAGCCAGGAAAACAATTCAGCATTTCACTAGGGGGTAGACCTAGAAATCCATCAAAAGCCAAATTACAAGGTGGGAGTCTTATGCATTAATGCTCTACCTATTCAATCCACATAAAACCATCTTGATCGCAGCTGCTCCAAACTTCTTTCAATCTATAAGTGATCTACTGAGAGACACCTATCAATGGAAAACAACTTTTTGGTGTGTGTGTGTGAGTAAAAACAGCTAATTTGACACACGCAATTTGTGTGCAGTGGACTAGCTCAGTTAAAAAACCAAGAACTCAGCCTGACAGGTTTATTCCAGAAAGCAGTAGGGGTTAGTGACCGTTTGTTTTGAGATGTCAGTTAAAGACTGGGGTGGAAACCACGGGGAAGGGCTAGGACCCATTAACAGAAGATCAACTTCCCCACACTGTTTCTCCTGGTAGGGGAGTTCTGCCTGGAAGATCTGAACAAACGTAATTTGAAGGCAACATTCTACTGGACTAAAAATATGTCATGCTACTTTCTAATTATAGTTCAGTTACAGATGAGATGAGGGTTGCAGAGTGAGGAGGAAGAGGAACACATGGATACAGAGATAGGTGCAAAATATGCTTGGGCCTTTTCTTCAGTGGCATCACTATCTAACCTGTAGTAGAAACTTAAGTTTCATCTTTTGTATGCTGTTTTCTAAGAAAGCTTTTGCAATATTTTAATTCTAAAGGTTTTCAGGGGATCTCAACAAAATCTACAGGCAACCTAAGGCCAAGGGATGCAGGAGACGCCTGCTCCTGACCGTTCTGGGCCTCTTAAGCAGCAGCTTTGGGCTGAAATGCCGGGAACGATGGCCGGCAGGAATGGTTTTGGTAACCTTATCAGATGGAACCAAGGTCAGAAGAACTCGTGCTTGGACTGTGCAGCTGCTTTGGGGGCTTTAATTCTCCTCCCTCAAGCAGGAGAGTTTACCTCAGTGAGTTCAGCACGGTGCATCTCCAGCTGGCTAGTTATTTCTTGCAGTTTTCCCTATCTCCCTTGAAAGGGGAGGGTCCTTGGTGTTGAAGGCAGTGCAGCTCTTTGGACTGTACCTCTTGCTGCCCCACAAGTTCAGCAGGCCTCCCTCCCTGTAGGGGCAAGATCTTCCCTGTTCCCAAGTTCTGTATCTTGGCTACCCCCTCAATCTGTCACTTCCTCCTTGCTTCCCTGCTTCTTCCCATCTTTTATTTACTACCCATCTTATTTGGGGCAACCCAGCAGCGCTTCTCACTTTTCCCCCTTTCCAGCTGGCCGTATTTCCCCCCCGCAGACATCTTTCAACTCTTCCTTGGTTGAAAAACAGAAGAACTAACTTTGTTAGAATGGGGATTGCAGTTAGGTGGGTGTCAGCCTTACGAGGTAGACCAGACAGGAAATACGACCAGATGAGCTAATCTTACTTTACTGTAAAGCTACATTAACAGAATCTTGCAAGCCTGAAAGTGCATCTCTCCCCGCATCTCCTTTACAGCCCAAGAAACTAGGGAGGGTCCCTTCTGAGCCTCTTGACCCACCCACATTCCTGCTGCAGGCTCAGTTGCCTTTTATCTGACCGTTCCCTTGGTTGTCTCTCTTTGGCCTGTCTCCCAAGGTCATTCCCACAAACCATTATATAGGGTCAGGCTATGCCCACAAACCCCATAACAACTGACTGGACATTTACAGAATGCCAAGCTTGGACATTCTTGATGAATACTAAGGGAGGGAGGACATCAACAATCCTGGGTTCAGATAAACAGCGAGTCAAAGTATCAGGAAACATACCAGCTGTATCATCCGATTCCTCTCCTTCTTGATCTCCTCTTTTTAAGGAGGGCCTATGCCTAAGGGAATCCTGTGGAGAGAGACGGCGAAGATATCCTTGAGAGAACAATTCGCTTTCTTCATCCTCCTCCTCATCTTCCATTTCAAAGGTGGGCTCCAGCTGAGGCATGGGCCTCTCAGAATCAGAGTCCTCAAACGGCTCATCCAGGACCTCTGTCGTTTCTGAGATCGTTTCGGTAACCACGCTGCTGTTGTGGTACTTTCGCTTACGGACCCGTCTCTTCCGGGGAATGGGCTTCTGCACGAGACAGCCAAAAGGAAAAGGGAAAGGAAAAAAAGAAGGAACAGGTGAAAAAGTCTCCACATTTTATTTGATAATTCACTGACATCTGTTTATATTTTTTAATCCACCCAATTACAGGGATCTCCTCACAATTAAAAACAGTAATAAAAGATACAGCAATACAAGGGGCAAAAAACAGGGGAAAGCCACCCTGTTTTCCAAATCGTATGTACTTGATAAGCTTATCACATATATGAAATCTGGACTCACACGTCCTTTAGTACTAGTTTCCTAGGAACTTGTAGTGTTCTTGATTCTAGACATTTACACAAACATGCAGGACAAGCAAGAGCAAGAGGGGACTGTTTCTTCTTTTCGGGAGCAAGCTTTCGCTGCGCAGAGCAGAGCAGGCGAAGCAGCAGCTGCGGCATACGTCCACGCAGGCGTAAGAGATAGGCCAAAGGAACAGAGAGGTGCAGTTCATCTTTCCAGAAGCTTAGATGGGGTTACGGCCACATTTACCTTATTTTCAAACAAGCGGCCTCTATCTGTATCCCAGGTTTGTAAAACCTCTTAGTTTCAGCAGAAAGCATGCGGGGAGGGTACAATTTATACAGTTCATTCGTAGAACAGAACTTAATTCAAAATAAGGAGCCAAGAAATACACTGACAAAAGAAATCAGGAGGAATCTGGTAGCACCTTTTCCGACTAACACATTTATTAAAAGGTATAAGCTTCTATTAGTCAGAAAAGGTGCTACCAGATTCCTCCTGATTTTTTGTCACCATAGACTATCACAGCTCTCCTCCCACAGGCTTTTGGTTTGCCTACAGCCTGAGCGTCAGAGCCATAAAAGACCCGCAGCCACAGGCAACCTCCAGCCCCCAGAAGCATGACTCCCTTCAGCAGTCAAAATGCCCAATGTTGCTATATGGGAATACAAGGCCTTTGGGAGGTGATCCTATTTCCCCCCTCTTCCAGGATTCACTAATTTGTGATACGGCATGCTGCAGCAGCCCAATCATTGTCTTAGTATGTTGTATAAAGCAAGCGAACATATTAAGCCACACAAGGCTTATCTGAATTCTACGAACCCAGCTATGCTTTCTTAACCCGGTGGTTTAGGACTTAGCATGTTGTATGAACCCAGCCAACAGGATGTATAGAGTATGTTAACAATGACTTATATTTCACTGATTTCAGTGGAACCTAAGAGCGACTAATTCCATCTTAATCTAGCCCCCTGGCTTTTCCTTGACATCTAAAATGTACAGTAGAGATGTGTAATTCACAATAGGCAAACAAGGCAATACCAGATCTTTGTGCATGCTACAAGTCTTTAGAAAAGAAAACAAAGTGATATTGGCTGCAGAGTTCAGCTTCCTGAGAACTTCTGCTTACTTTTTTTGAATATATCAAATTGCTAACCTTTACCACTTTTAAGATATACTAGAGAAGTGGCCAGGGGCTGCCAGTAGAAACACTATGATCACTTCCTGGTCCTTCTGCTCCCCTACCCCAATTAACCAACCTTTGGGGAGGAGAAATGAAAATCACCAAGAACTGTGTGCCCAAGAGCACACTGGCAGACTTATACCCAGCTCTGCTCACTGGCACTTCTTCCTGCACCGTCTCCTGAGCCCTCAAAGGGTGGGGAGGCAGAAACGCACCTTCCGTTTCAGCGCTGGCTTGGTGAGAACCGGCGGGGAACTGGAGCAGGGGCTGGCCGGCTCCTCGTCTTCGTCTTCGCTACTCTCGCTGAAATGCCTCAGCAACGCACGGTCGCCCTCGCTGTGCCGCCGGGCTATCCTGTCGCACTGCTCGGAGAGCCTGCTTTTCAGGGGCTCGAGGGCTTTCAGCTGACCTTTCCACACCTCCATGCCTTCGCTGCACCGCCTCTGGGAGATGGAGGGCTTCTCGCCCTTGCCAAACTGCCCTTGGGAGGAGACAGGCTTTTCTTCCTCTTTCCCAAAGTGCCCTCGCGGAGTCGGGGTCTTTTCCTCACATTTGCCACACTGTCCCTGGGAGGAAGCCATCTTCTCTTCACTGTCCCCAAATCTCCCTCGAGAAGCCGCTGCTGCTGCTGCCGCCGCGGCCGCGGCCGCCTTTTCTTGGCACTCGCCGCAACGGCCCCCCCTGGCCATTGCTGACTTCTCCTCCAAGATCAGCTTCGGGTCATTCTCAGTGCAGGACTCCCGCAGCTTTTTGTTCTTCCGGCTCCACCGGCCCCTGCGCGGCGTGTGGCTGTTGGCAGGAAGACCGCTCAGGGGAAGACTTTGCTTGCCAGCCCGCAGGGCATTGACGGGAGGGACCTCTGGTTTTTTTTCAGTTTCCAGCAGAAAGCAGGACTCTCGCTCTTTCCTCTCCCAGGAGACACATTTTATTACCTGGGGGGCACAAAGAGAAATTCACTGTTTTTCAGGCTTCCGTGAAAACGCTAATTCCTGAAGACCAGGGGCTTATAATCTTTTAAAAATGGGGTTAGGGAAATTGGCAACTAAAGCCATGGGAGATAGGGCAGTATCACACTGAGCAAGGTCGGAATTAAAAACCCCTCCAAGGGGTCAGCAAATAAAGTGAGCTTGAAGGAAAAAATGGAAAAGGCTTTGCTTCCATTCAGATTCCTGAAAATTTACTAGACCTCTTTTTGACATGCTGGCCGGGGAATTCTGGGAGCTGAAGTCCACACATCTTAAAGTCACTGAGACTGAGAAACACTGTGCTAGACAAACCCGTAGGTGCCATGCTATAAACTACTCCACAATTTCATACATGCATAAATGCATCACACCCTGACCTCAATGTCTCTCTCCCGTGGCTGCTGTGGGACATCGATTTCTGCTTCTTCAGGATCATCTTCTTCATCCTCCGAAACCACCGAGTTTGAGACAATGACAGGAGTCCAGCGCAGACATTCTGGATCCACGACTACAGGCCGGATGTTCAGTTTCAGCTTTGCCATATGGTCTTGGATAAGTTTCTCCCGCCTAACAATCACAAATCTGAGGAAGGAAGGAAGAATGAGTGGCTTTGGTCATATGACATCAAGTTCATGTTATAACGATGGAAATGCAGGGAGAAAAAAGGTTACTGGGACATCCAGTGGAAAGGAGACCCAAATGAGGGATGCATTACTAAGCATTTGCCACTGATGCACTGCATTAGTACAGGTAGTCCTCGCTTAATGATCATTCATTTAGCGACTGTTCAAAGTTACAACGGTGCTGAAAAAAGTGACTTGCAACCAATCTTCATACTTATGACGGTCACAGCATCCCCGCAGTAATGTGATTACAATTTGAGTGCTTGGCAACCATCACCCATTTACAATGGTCACAGCGTCCCGCGGTCACATTGCCATTTGCGACCTTCCCAGCCAGCTTCCGACAAGCAAAGTCAATGGAGAAGCCGGCAGGAGGTTGCAAGTCACAGTCACGTGATGTCTCGCTTAACGACCGTGGGTGATTTGCTTAACAATCACAACTGGAACTGCTAGAACTGTTGTCACTAAGCAGGGGTGGTCACGAGATGTTTCGCTTAACAACCGCTTCACTTAGCAACAGTTACTGGTCCCAACTAGGGTCGTTAAGCGAGGACTACCTGTAGCTCCCCACCATAAAAACTGCCTTAAAAATGTCACAGAGACTCTTGATGTGGAATCTAGCCTACATTGGTTGGGCTCGTAAAACGCACTAAGCCATACTGTGTGGGATTGGAACAATGTAGGACCTTGTCTACTCTGGTACGTACATTAAGGCTTATGGTTGAGAGTGCTGTGTGAACCCAAGCAATTGCGATTCATACATTAAGACTTATGGCCCACTGGAATAATCTAAATTCCTGAAACAAGAAATTTAATATCCTCAGTCCCCCAAGCTTGAGGAACTCTTGTATGCTAATACTTAATAAGCAACTGAAGTTTTAACAATTTATCTCTAAAATTTACCAAAAAACAGTATCTGCCAGGAAAATTACTGTACTGCATTAAGAGACTGCATGAAAACAGTATGTGGTAGGGTTCTGTGCATTTTTGTTTTAAAGGACAACATAAAGATATTAAAGTAAAACATACATACAGAAACTGCAAGAATGGCCAGGGATACAAAATTCACCTTCTTAAAAATCTCAACATTTTCAATAAAAGAAAAGGCAAGATTCTGGCTCTTATGCTGTAGAAATGCTTATTTTCTGGTTCTTGAAGATAGGAGCACCAAGTTCTCTCTGGCTACATCCCACTTTCATTCAGGAGTTCAAGACAGCATATGGTGGAGATTGTGGTTCTCTGCTCTTTCCTGTAACTAGCAGTGCTTAAATTATGCCGTTTGGGAGGATCAAGCTTTCCACTTTGCAGAATTAAACTTTTTTTTTTATTGCCTGGGTATAAGACGTAACTTTGCAGGTTGCTTAGCCTCCACAATGAGAACATGTAACAGTCTCTCGAATAGTAAATGTCTGCTTTCGTGGAGCCTGTGCTCTTTGCCCCATGTGCCAGAGCTGGTCTACTAGTCAGCATAAGGAAGCCATCAGCTGTGTAGGACTTGCCATCTCTTTCCTGGGACACAGCTCTGTATGGTTCCCTCTTCCCCATGCTGTCTGATCACCAAGTGATCCTCCACCACCCCAAAGGCTCACTCCTTAACGCTACAGAACTGCCTTCCTGCACTTCACCCTGCTCAACCTCTGTCAGCCTGACGTGAGACAGTTCCACCAAGAGAACTCCTGATCGCTGCCACACGTGCCCACATTCTGTACCCAGGCAATCAAATTCTCCACCTAAGAGGGCAGACATCTCTCTCAAACGGCAAACACTGGGTAATGCTGCCACTGGCATTACTTTGCATAATTCTTCTGCTTCTACTAGCTACCGGAGAAGGAAACATCTGTCCCACTTTATACAGTTTATTATCCACTTCCCCAATGGCGTTTATGCCGTTTATTATCCACTTCCCCAATGGAAGGAATCAGTAACTAACTACTGATGTTGTTAATTAGGTTTCAATTAATGTACCTTGATACTACTCTGAAGCTGCCTCAAAAGCACACATATCTAGACAAGGCAGGATATACATTATCATTGTTTAGTTTGTTAATTTATACCCTGCTTTTCATTCGGAAATACAAGTTGGCACACTTAGTGCCCCCTCCTCCATTCTCCCTCCCCCCAAACAACAATCCTGTGAGTCAGGTTGGACTGAGAAAGTATGACTGGCCCAAAGCCACCCAGGGAGCTTCTATGGCTGAGGGGGGCAGAATCTGGGCTTCCTTGCCCCTAGCCCAGCACCTCCACCACCAGACCAGACTGGCTGTTAGGCTGAGGGGGAGGGACTGCCCCAAAGTTTCCCAAAGAGCTCTCCTAGCAGACCAAGAGCCTAGGCCTCTCCACTCCTAGTCCAACCCCTCAGTCACTGCACTGGGTCTCTCAATTCACCCAATTTCTGAGATTTCAACAAACTCTTGAGGGTAATCTCCACAGCACAAGGGCTAGAAACTTGGATTTTTTTAAAAAAAATGCTTGAGTTTTTCAGGATTTCTGTATCCACAATATCAGCTCTGAACATAATCCTGCCATTTTCTGAGGCCACCCGATGCTGTGAGAGAAGGAACCAGGCTGTGATGCTCACTGATCGTTACGGAAATCAAGCATGCGGAGGTGATGCAGAGTCGAGGTGATGTCCTGGGGGCAGATGCCGGTCAGTTTGCTCAACTTCTTGATGCTGATCTGCTTGTCGTTTTGGTTATAAAGGCACTCCAAGATTACGCTTTTCCAGTACGCCATGTAGGAGAGACGACCCAAATCAGACAATGGCTTCTCTGGGGATCCTGCCTGGCCTTCACGCTTTGATAGGAGATAACCTAAGAGAAAGCAGAAAGCGCTCAGGACTAGGTTTGGTATGTCCACCAACACTCTCCTGGTTTTACCCAGAGTTGGGAGCACCTCAGGGCCCCTAGAGGACTGCTAGTGACCTCTCTGTTGGGAAAAAACACGAAACTATCTCATTGTGATGGCCAACCACCTGCTACTCTGGTCCTTATGAGCATCAACATCATTCCTATTGCCACCTTGAGCTCCTGTGCAAACGGCAGGATAAAACTCTAACAAACAGAAATAAATGCAAACTTCCCCGCTGCTCCATCAAGAAAGGCAGCCAGACCCGAAGAGGGATCTTCATGAATAATGGCTGGTATTTTTCAGAAGATGGACAAAAATGCAGAACCATAGCGATACAGACACCCTTTAACCAAAATCTCAATTTCCAAGGAAGGCCATTCTTCCAAGCCACAGAGAGGGGTTTGGCACCCATTCTACTGAAGCAAATGCTGGAGAATGATGTCCAGGTGGGTTATAAGGACAGAACGCATTTCTGCATCTGAGCTGTGTTCACAGCCACTAGGGGGCAGCTGTTTCCCATTCTGATTAGCGGCCTACCACCAAAACGCAGCCTGGCTGAATAGCAGAAATCCGGGCTCCCTCTTTTCCAGTACATTCCATTCCCCGAGACGATGGTCGCGCTTAACTTTTAATATGCTACTCCGTGATCACTTTTTGCCCCCTTTAGTCTTTCTTCTTAAAATTCTGTAGTACATCTGTAAGCCTCGAGATCTCTCTCTCTTTCTCAATGCCTCTCTTTTGTAGGCGCTGACCAGCTGAGCGAAAGCAATATTCTCTGTAAAGAGCTAGTAGAAGGGAAAGCTTTCCTGGACCTGTTTCTAAAAGCTGATACTCCAGAGCAGGGTTTCTCAACCGTGGCCCCTTGAAGAGGTGTGGACTTCAATGCCCAGAATTCCCCAGCCAGCCATTTTCATCTGCATTTTGCTCGCGTTATTTCTTCAGGGCAACCAATGGCGTGGCCTGCACGCCACCAAAGCGTTATGTCGTGGTGACTGTGCTAATCTTTAACCTGTTGCAAAAAACATATTTGTCAAATCGCCTTAGGGTGAGCTCCCTGGGTTAATTCAGAAGGCAAGCTGCAGGGTTTATATGATTAAGGGCCAGGGGCTGCTTTTTCAAGTCCCGAAGGGCAGCTTCCTGTCTAGAATATTACTGCGGTCAAACTCTCAATGTATGAAATATAAGCGACTGTCACTAGATGCAAGCATACCCACACACACACAGAAAAGGGGGGGCAGCTGCTTGATTTTTCTGGCTATATTGGTAGGGTCAAGGCCTCACAAAGAATTGGTGAGCAACTAGAATGACTCTTCTCCTTCAAGTCAGGGGCCCATCATTCATTACGCACTCCGGCTTTATAAAAATTAAACCCCGGCTGCTGCCTCCCGTCTCGAGGTCAGCGTTCCAGAGTTAACACAGAGAAGCTCTCATAATTGAGAGGGTTTTTCTCCCCAGCCTTCAACCCACACTTCACCTTGAGCAAACTGATAATAAAGTCAGTTCAGAGACTTGTTGGAAGACATGGGATCATGAGTGACCAGCAAGCTTTCCAGCAGACTAGGCAGCAACAGGACGGTAAACAAGCCATTACTTAAAGAATGTGAAAAGAACTGGAACTCCAGCTAGAAGTCGTATCAGTTCATTTCAGATAATGAGCATGGAAATGTCAACATCCCTTTAGGGCGCATAATGTGGGGCTCACTTTTCACTGCATAGGAAGCTGTCTGCACAAATGAGCATCTTCTCATTTAAAGATGGAAACGTTTAGTAAACAGGTACTTGGCTTGGCTTTGAAAACGGGACTTCTCTTCCTCTCCAGAAAGCACTGCCTTTATATTTCCTGTCACTGCCACCAAGGTCAGACAAGGTACTTTTGCTGTCTAACTGGATTTGGCTACTAATGGGCTTCCAGGCACAATCCAAGATGCCTCTTTTTTTTAATCTTAAAAACTAAAAAGTCCACCTGCATCAGATTTTCTGGTCTCTGAGGCCAACTGAAAAGGGTGACCAGCACGCTTTTCCTTTATCAAAGTCTATAATGCCAAAGCCTCTGCTCAAGCAGTATGTGAGCTTTCAAACATTTATTTCTCCTGTGCTCAGCAGTAGTTTATGACTCTAAATCCACCTCTTCGCTCTACCGGCGATGGTTTCAAGGCAGAACTACACAATTTCACCGATTCTTCCTTCACAAGCTGGATTAATCCAAAGCCTTGGGACAAATCAAAGGCTATGGAATATTAGCCATCAAAACGTTTTGTCTGTGCCAGTTCAACATGAACCCTGTTTTCCTTACACCACATCCATCCGACTGGTTCACAATCGCCTTGTGTTCTGTGTCTGCCAGACATCTTGCTTTCCCAATCCTTGTTCCACAAGAACTCCAACTATTTCTAGAGGCTGTTTATGTAACAAACAAATGTAAGGGCAGGACATGCCTTCCTATCTTGTAATTTCTACTCATGCTCCAAACACCTCATCAGCCCCCTGCTGAACATCTGATTTGGTCACCAAATTAAGAGTTTGAGATCTGTTTGCAAATAATAACCATAAGGCATACTTATTTCTAGGCATCCAGCTCACTGAAATGAACAGAAAACTTTCTCCCACATGCGGCTTTATCAAGGAATCCTGGCAGGCAAGGGGAAAGGACTCGCTCTGTGGTAAGAATGTGGTATGGAAAGGCCTGCCTCGTCTTGCTTACAATTAGGCCTATTGTTTGTTTGCTTGTTTGTTTGTTTACCCTGTATTAGTCTCATCATTTTTAAAACACCAAGTTCAGCAGAGATCAGCAGTCGGTTATGACAATACCGAAACTGAGAAGCATTTTACTTCAACAATAAATGTTCAATATAATGTGAAAATTCAATCTTTTTCATTAACAAGTTCAAGCTTCTATATTATCATCTATTTGAACAGAAATTTTAATTTCCATCTTCATTAACAGCTTTTAATGTTATCGTTTTCCAGTTGAACTGTTCTGATCATATAACAGGATTTAAATCTTTTACTGTTGATCGGTAGGCTGGGACTAGTACTCAATCACAGGGCGTCTCCAACCAGCCACTGGACTCCCCTCATACTCTCTTCAGCAGCCCCCATGGCTGATGTTCCTTCTTTCCGTGTCCCCACCAGATGGCCAGTAGGAATTGCAGAATGGCTGCCAGGCTCTGCTCTGCTCTCTCATCATCTCTGCTTTTTATGGCAAGGGGAAAACATTAAAAAAAGAGGCACCCAACTGCTGAGAGCAACAAGGGAAGAAGCTTGGAGGTAGGAGTTCCCACCAGCGGGAAGCTGTCCACTCCCAGCTCCAGAGGAAATGCCACAAAACTGTCTTTACATCATTTCCTCTCACACAAGAATGTCCCAACCTGCACCCAAGCCCCACAATATTGTGGGAACATTTAGGGAGTCCTGCCAATCTTAGACCAACACAGCCTCCCCATGTGGAAGGGGCACAACTGGACCTAAACAGAGATGTGACAGCACCATCACTATTACATAAATATGATACAAATTAGCAACTGTTTACCAAAATGCATGTTTGGATAAAAATGGGACTCAGATCCAGAGCAGGAAGATTGTTAAATGTTTGCTGAATGGAAGTGCAACAGGAGAAAAAAAGGAAGGCAGTGATGTAAGACGCATGCAATAAAGAAAACATTTGCTTTTGCAGAAATCAGTAGGGGGAAAAAAAGGCTTTCTAGAATTCCAAAACAGAGCCAGTTCAGATAAATAACTCTCCTGAAGTCATATTGAGCCAAATCACATTGCAGGAGAATTGCACAGCTCCATAAATTGTAAAACAAAATTTAGAAGGAAAAAAAAAACAGAAAAACAAGAAGGGGCTTACTAAAGTCAATGAGGAATCTGCCGTAGCCCTTGCGTTGGTACTGGGGAAGAATCATTATGCAGGAAACGTTGTATTTCTGCTGGCAGTGCTTCTCCTAGTAACAGAGAGAGAAAGAGGAAAAAAATAATCCAGTCATTAAAAGCATGGGTTTGTGACACGGAAGAGAAGTTCTTTGGGACAATAATTAATACAGAGGGAATATTCCAGCCAAAGACACAGCAGTAATTCCATTGGGAAGTCAAAGAAAATCAGGTGAAAAACACGTCTCCAATGGAAGAACAACAGCAAGCCTCTAATTATTCGGGAAGAAGGAGGGGGAAAAAAAAAGATGACTAAATATGGTTTGGTCACTGAAATACCTAGTCCAGCAATGTTTATTCCAAGTGACTGTGGCTCGGTGGGGTCTGTCACTAAGGGTCTTCCCACTCCCGCTTTCTGGAACTTTCTAAAATGGAAATAGAAACGTGCCCTACTTAAGAAGGGGGGGGGGAGAAAAACTGGGAAATGTTTATTGTTTGGATTCTATGAAATACCCAAGGATAATTATTCCCAGAAAAATACCTTGTTCAGTAGATGGGGCTATCTCAAGCTATGGAGCAGATAAATGGGGATATTAAGAAGTGGATGAAAATACCCAGGAGACTGTGGAGAAGAATAAACGTAATGAAAATGAGGGGCGGTCACGTTGATTTGGCTCAAGTGCCAAGCAGCTCTCGCTCAAAACAATGGCTCATGTCTGATAACAGAAGCTCCAATTAAAAAAAAAAACTGTATCGATGGGTTAACTTTTGTTAATATAGGGGAATGAAAACTAGACTGAACGTGCACCATTATGGGCCCAATGGGAGAGCTATTATTTGACACCCTTGAAATCCTGAGAAGAGCTTGGTTTCAGTTACAGTAAGAATTTTGAGGTATTTATATTTCTTAAGTCAAACTAAATATATTTAGGCATCATTATGTAGAAAACAAACTTGATCTTAGATCTCATGAGAAGTTGACAATATGGAATAACCTTTAATTTAAAAATGGCGTGGGGGGGAAACCTTTTTTGGATTAATCAATCAGTAATTAACTACTGATCAGTTAATCAGTTAATTACTACTGATACTTTAAAGACTTCTGAAAGATTACAAAAGGAATGTATTTTACCAAAAACAACCAAATGACAATATATATATTATTAAAATATCTTTCAGAGTTTTTCTTTGGTCGAAATGCCGTAGCAGATTCTAAAACTCCAATAAGGCTGAATGAGAAAAAGATTTTATGGAGACTAAACCAACAGTCCAATATTATCAACCATTTAGAGGCAACTACTATTCTTACACTGTATGCACAATTTTATTAATTTTTTTCTTCCTTTTCCTATTCTATATTCATTTTTTTATATTTACAGTAGTAGTTAATATGTTTAATAGTATTAATACTAGTTAATAGGATTATTATGTAAAAAAACAAGATGCCATAGTGAATGGGGCAGTAATATCAATTGGACAGAATGGTGTCAACTTTATGAGTGAGGTCAAGACATGCTATTTTCACCTGTTTGAGGGAAAATATTTTGTTTTCATTAATGTAAACCCATTTAACCTAGCATGACAAGAACCTGTTATTGCTATATGATGGTAGTACAGGAAGCTGAGTTGCTTGCTGGTTTGTTTCTTGGTGTAATCCAGCGTTCTGGTTATAACCTGTAAAGCCCTATCTGGCTTGGGCCTGGTTATCTTCCAGGTTGTTTTCTCCCCAGAGAATCTCTCTGTCCAAGACAGAAATTAAAAGTCTGTACCCACCAAGACATGCAGCAGGGGGATTCCAGAGGTGAGCACTCTTTTTGAGGGCTCACTCCTTGTGGAGTAGCTTACCCCTGGGATGAGGGCATTTCAGAAATTAGTAAAGACCTGGTTGTTCCACAGAGATATAGGGGGACTGAGAAGTATTATTCCAACCCTGGGATGAGTGATGAATGCTTCGGTAGTCTACTGCGTATTTTTAATCTAATTGTGATATGTATGCTTAATGATTATTTAGTTATGCACCACAATATTAGTGTTATCACAGACTTGTAAGCCACTTAGATTCACTTGACTGAAGTGGCATAGAAGTACCTGTATAAACAAACAAATATACTCTACAGCTTTCATCAGTTTTCATGTAGTCATAAGAGGAGGAAACCAAGCTGCTGAATTCTGAAATTCAGAAGAGTCTTGGGATCCCCTTTTAGGGTCTGGATGGGGAAGAACAGGTTCAGGTTCAACTCTAGCAAGACTAAGTAGCTTTGGGTTCAGAGATCAGTTCTGTCCATGGATTTTCTATTTTCAGTTCTGAAGTAGGAACTGGTGCACAGAAATTGTGTACTTCCCCAGATGGAACTGATGCACAATTTGGGGTCCTCCCGGACCTACTGCTGTTGCTGGAAGAGCATATGGTAGCTATGGCTGGGAGAGCTTGTGTACCAGATGAATCCTTTTCTAGATCAACACACCCTTCACAGGGTCACTCATTCATTGCACCTCCCACTTGGACTACCACAATGTGATATATACGGGGCTGCCTCATGTAGACTTAGAAACTATAGCTAGTCCAGAATGAAACTATGTGAGTAGTACACCCACATATCACCTCTACTTGGCAGGCTGCACTGATTACCAATTGGTTTTGGGGTCCAATTCAAGGTCCTGGTTGTCTTCTATAAAGCCCTTCAAGGATTAGGCCTCAGTGTTTATGGGAATGCTGGCCTCCAATTATGCCAGCCTGTCCTATACGATTTGGCATGGTGGGCACACCCCAGGCCCATCTATAAAATAATGTCATCTTGTGGGACCCTGGAGGTGTCCTTTCCCTGTTGTTGCTTCTACCCTCTGGAGTAGCATTTCTCCCCAAGGCCCATTTGAAACCCTCCCCAGGTCTACCTGCCCCAGCTAACCTCTAGGAAAACAGTGTTTCTAGGGCAATTTGTGAACCATTTGAACGGTTGCTATTTGAATGTTTGTGTATTTCCTGAAGTGCTATTATTGTACTTTGCCCTGCATCGATTCTGATGTCCTGTTTTCTTTAATGAAGTTCTTAACCTACTGAACACTGCCTTGAGCCATTTCAATTAGTCAGCCCTATAAATGAAATAAATACGCAAATCTCCATCACACACATTCCTCCCTGTCTTTAAAGGAGGACTTCAGAGTAAACATTTAAAATCTGCAGAGCCTCCAAAGAAACAGAGGATTTAGACAGAACCCTTAAGACAGAACCAAAATCCAGCGTGCATATCCCATTTTGTAGGTAGACTAGCGAAACTACAGATTCAGATGGTATGATTTTCTCCCCTGAACATTTCTTCTCCAAGCAAAACAGCTTCGGCATGGAAGGATGGAGGCTGGGGGAGTGGGGAGGAGGGAAAAGAATGCAAAGGCAAGCCCTTAAATCTTTATGCCTGGACCCCTGTCTATGCACGAGGAATACGAAAGCCACGTTCGGTCTCAACTGCATCTTTTCCAGAGTGCAAACAAAAGCTTTGAAATGAGATCAGCATCTGATTTGAGGAGCAGCGAGCTCGGTGGTGCTAACAATGAATGTTTACTTCACCAACTAGCTGTACTCTTCACTACCCAAGGGATGAGGAAGTAATTTAAAACCTTCTCCCCTCAGAACTGCTAAGCTGGAATTCACGCTCCTTGGAGGATACACTCAGTTCGACAGGATGAAGAGAAAGCCAGCCATGTTAACTGCTTCAGTTCCCTGGATTTGTCTAGACATAGTTTTAAAAGGGGTATTGAAAATTGCACCCACTGCTTCAGAAGTCCCTTATGTAGTTAAAATCCAGCAGAGTTTTGGAAGAATTACTGCAGAACCACTTCGAACTGGCTTTTGAGTTCACCCAGTTAAACTGAAAACACCAGCCCAATTATAGCCACTAGAATGCACTTCAGACTAATTTCAAAGGTAATTTCCAGAGATACAGATTCAGGACAGGCGGCTTAGTACAACAAAGAACTATAGTATGGAAAACTGACAGGAAGAAAAAGGCAGAGATAGGGAAAGAACATTTAATTATCTTCTTGCACACATCAGATCTTGTCATGCCACAGTTCCAGAAGTGGTGCAAGGGGAAAAATGTGTGGGATTTGACACTACATTATCATTTACTACATTTTTAAAAATAATTCTTTAAATTTAAATTTACAAATTTACTACATTTACTATCCTAATGAATAGCAAAAATACAAGGATATAAAAATGGTTATACGTGCTTAAATGTGCAGATAAGGAAATGCCTTTTAATATACACAGCTTGCCTAATTTACATGGATTTCCAAATTCCACTTTCCTTCCCATAGATTTTACAGCAGTTTTTATGGTACAGAAGCAGCACAGGTCTAGCTTTATTTCCTTCTGTTGAGCGATCAGAAAAGAGCCACTGCCCAGCACTGCAAAACGAAACTAAAGCCTCAGCTCAATTCTTGGTGACGTGCAAGAACACACGCATGCAGGTTTCCTGCAAGGATCCCTGCAAATCAAAACCCAGGTTTCATCTCTGCATCCTCACCTTGGAGAAGTAGCCAACGAGGTGGCAACCCTTCACATCATTTTGCGTCAGCACATAAAAAAGAAATGGCTCCACATCATAATAGAGTGTCTTATGGTCCAGGAAGAGTTTTGCCAATAGACATAAGTTCTGGCAGTAAATAGTACTGACATTGCCATCCACCTTAAAAGAAAAGTAGATTAATTCACTGTATCCTCACCAGGAAACCACATGAAATACTATACCACACCCTGGCCACCAAAGCCAAATAATATTAGAGCAAACAACAGGGGCAACATCCATTTTTGCAAGCATTAAGAAAAAGAGAGCAATTGGAAAACATCACTACTCTGACCTTTGGCCCCAAAGGCAGCCCATGTTCCTAAGACTATCAACCACTTAGATTCATTTATATGGCCAAGAATTTATAACCTTATTTAAAGAGTCACTAACATGCTACACCTAAATCATGAAACAGAACTCTTTTTGGAAATGGTATTTAAAAAGCCCATTTAGAAGGCAGAAGTTTACAGCAGAGAAGCAACAGCATGTGGGCATTAACCAATTCCTCGCCCACTGTTTCCTCACTAAAAATTGCTGACTGCCCAGGAGTCCACAAACAACACACCCAGAGACTATTCAAACGGTATTTCTGTGTTCTGGAGCCTGTTCCTACTCCTTGCATCAGAACTTGCTCTGAAAAATTCATTGTGGACTACACTGCATGTTTCACCTTTTATTAAGGCAATCAAACAACAGTTAAGAACAGCTGAAATTTACCTCGAAAACTGAAACATTACTCTTTCTGTAAATTTCATTGGCTGGGGGATGAAACCATCCACATTTCTTCATGTGCTGCTGGAGAATAGTTCTGCTTTTCATATATTTGAGACAGAATTCACAAATATACAACTTGGGCAACCTGCAAAATATGAAGTAGTTATACCCACTCAGGGTTAAAGAAAAAAGCCACTTTAAAAGAGCAAAATGATATAATCCCTCCAGTTCTCACCCTTACAACAAATTCCCTTAAGTGAATATCCGCTGGACGGTACTGAACCAAAAAGACACAAGAGCAGGTGAAGACATGCAAAGGCCTAAGCAAAAGACTGCTCGGGATGACTTCATAATATACCCAAGGCTGTCCACGATCAGTAGGAAGCAGAACTAGATAAAGTAGGAAATGTATTTTCAAAGTACAAAAGTTAGCAGCACAAAAGGGCTACAGGAAAATAACCAGAGGCTCAATATTGGATACCTCCAAACCTTACTAATTTAACTGCACACCAACCGCCACAATCAAATATGTATACTTCTTTACCCTCTCATATAAAAGCCCCTACTAAAAGTATTCAAAGCCCTAGATCTTTGAAAAATCTAGGAAACAGATTATTGTAAAATAAGCAAACATCTATTCTTTACTTTACTCTCCAACATGTTATCTGCATCTTTATTTATTAAGCTTATTACACTGCTGACACCTTTCTCCAACTGACATGCCACCCTAAAGGGGAGGGTGAGAACTTAAAAGATGAGCATATCAGGATAAATCTGTAATAACAGCTGCTTCATTTCCAGCAATTGCAAAAGGTTCCACTGAGCAATACATGGTACATCACAAAATGGGCTTTGTACCTGGAATATTCTTGCGGGTATGGAGAAGAATACCAGGTGTGGATTTCATATTTTCCAAACTCAATGACTGACGGGCAACGGACTTGGGGGTCAGGTGCTCCCGTCACTCCTACTTTCTGTAAAAGAAACAAACAAATAATCTTAACCCACTCAATATCATTCCGCAGGTCTGGGAGCATAGCAAAAAAGCAGAAGGTTTATGTGAACAGCAATTTCCACTAATGCTCAAAAATGGAGAAAGTAAAAAATTACGTGTGCTAGGAAAAAGTTTATCCCGGTCATACTTAATATTTCTAGAGATGTTTACTACTATAATGACCCAGACTAACAATGATCATAAAGCAACTGATATTCCCTTTACCAGTCTAAGGAAGTAAATGCCCTGGAATAAAGTGAAGAGGAAAAAGTGTATAGCAAGAGCTTCTATAATAAACAGCATAAACCTGAGAGGGAACTGCCATAATGTACTGAATGCAATTTAAGAGCCATCAGATGGGTTCAAGTCTCTAAGGGAAAAGTTATAACTTCTTTATTCACAATTACAAATATGAAAAAAATCAGCATTATCAATTTATATAGATACAACTTTTAAACAAGGACAAAAGAAAACAGTTTTTTAAATATATCTATCTCTACACACACTATTTGTGACAGTAAAAACAACATTAGAACTCCAGAATCTCACAAGCACCTGCAAGGAAGGGAAGCCGCTTCATTTGGAAAAGAAAAAGGCTTTTCTGCAGGAAGAATCATGGCCATAAAATCTTAAGCACTCTGGGGTCATCTATCTGCCTTTCAAGTAATCAACATAATTTTGGCCTTAATGGTTACTTATAGTTTTACTTATTGTAAAACAGAGGATTCCCTTCTTTCTCCTCTCTACCTACCCCTTCTCTCCCATCGAGATGTTCTCAAGAGATGGTTGTATCTTGCAAATTGCCCTTACATGCAGAGGGAGAAAAGTGAAGAGAAAATGCCAATCAGGCTCCTCTAATCCTTTCCTGTTTAGTTTCTACCATGCACTGAGAACTTTAAACAATAAAGACTATAAATGTTTTACAGCTTTTCCTAGTGACAGGGGTTTTTTTCCCTCTTATTACTCCAGCTGCTTCTGAGATACCAAGGTGTCTTCCTACTTAGCACTGTGTATTCACATCTGAGCTCCAAGTGTAGCACTTCATGCCAAAAGTATTCTTAATCCACAGAGGTTTTCAGATGTCCAGTTCTTGCACCCTAAAAACACTGCACCTGAAGCCAGAAGCTCCAGCCTTTGCACACACTCACTTTTTTTTCAGGGTAGGAAGCCTGTGCAGAGGGTTCCTCAGTAGGGACTAATTAGTTCAGCTTAGGCAGAGCTGAAACTCATAAAGCCATTTCTTGTTTCTTACTTTTTTTCTCTATGTTCCCTTTTCTTTCTAAGGAATTACAGGAGCACTTTGAAACATTCAAATAAAAGAATAAGGGTTGGGTCTACACATTTTCGCCACCCTCATGCCCTGAACCAAACCACAATGACATGCCAAATCATTGTTTAGCATTTTAACCAGGAAAACAACCCTTCGGTGTTCATATAATCCCTCTACTGTTCTTATTTCAGTTCCATGAATTATTTTCATAGCCACAGTTACTATGTCCCCAAAGGTTTAAGACTGCCCTTCAACCCAGGATTCAATCATCCTTTAAGCTAGAGTGTGCAAGGCTCATTTAGAAGACTATTAAAGGCAAATATTTTAGGGCTTAGATTATTACTGCACTGGAGCTGATCTCCATCCAAATGATAATTTGGTGGTGTAAGAAATAGTTCTATAATGTTTAAAAATACCTATAAACTGCTCCCTTTCTTTTGCTAGATCTTATAAAACCTACGTTTAGTAGATCAACAGTGAACAATGTGCTAATTTGTTCCCTCTTCCCTCACTCCCTAATTTCCTATCCAAATTTGTAGTCCAAGATTAAAGTAAATTTCCTGGGTTGGATGTGGCAGGATGCTGGTTAATAAGTCCAGAAATCCTCCATTATAAAGCAGGAGTGAAGAGACCACAACATTCAGCTTAAGTCTAGGAAGCACTGGTTTATTAAACTGAGATTGTTTTCTTCAGAACCTAGCACGAGTCTTTGAAATAAATGGCCTTGATAAGACAATTATAATCCATACACCCTCTAATAGAATAATATGGAAGAGCTTCTCCAATAACTGGTTAAGATACTAGTGCATTTCTAATTCAGTTTCACAATTTAATAGAACTTAATGTCACATTATGTAACTTAACTATGGATTGTATTTTCTCTCCTAAAAGGTAAGGATGGTTTTTAATAGCTAAACGTAGCTTTTCTATTTAGGACCAGCAAGTCTGATCGTCATACGCTGAGGATAAAACAGGAAATGGCTAGCTACCACCATCACGCCATGCTCACAAACTTGCTAGAGACCTCTGGCTGACAAGTGTTAAAAAGGATGCTACAGTAGATAACCTTTGATCTTATCCAACAAAGCAATCTGTATATTCCCTTACCAACCTCAGAGCAGAGCCATTTCTCCATGAGAGTTTATAGGCATGCCTTACTTACATCTCTTTTACTTCACATTTCAAAGTAGCAATAAGGTTAACACTGCCTCTGCAAAACCTTGCCTTGCCTTCACACTTACCTGATATACTAGAATACAACCTGCTAGACCTATTCACAGCACTGCACAACAAAAGCTTTCTGTCACTATATCATATTGCACACAATAGCAAATTCAGTTTCTTCAAATGTCATCTCTTTGCCAGAGTTCACCGACTGATTCCCAGGGCCCTCTTACAAAAAGGAAAAGGAAAAGAAATAAGCCTGAGGGATTGACCGCTTTATTCTTATAAAGTTAGAGCAAATCAAACCAGACAATTTGTTTTCATCACAGTTTAAGAAAGTCTCTTTTTTGGGGTGGGGGGACACAGAACAGGTAAATTAAAAAAACAGTTTGATTCTAGAATCTGCTTTAAGTTAGTTGCTCAAGTGCAAGTGTTCTAGCAAACAGTAGAATACGCCCTACTGAAATAAATTGCCATTTCATTCCTAACAGGAATGGAGAATACGTAATTGTTTTTAACCATGAGAAAGAATATAAATCTATAATCCCACTAAGGAAACTGCAGATATTCTATTTTTGGCCAACAGAATTACTCTAGCCATACACAGAGATGCTTCAAGCAGGCAGACTGCTCACTATACCTGTGATAACAGCTCATGAGTTTGTGCCTTCCCAACAGCCACAAAACTCTCCTCCAAGTGAACATCCGAAATAAAGGTGGAGTCCCAGTTCCAGTACAACTGTTTGCACATCACAACAGCCCAAATCCCATCCAGATGGCCCAAATTCCATCAAAATGGCCAATTTCCAAATTGGCTACACACACTGCTCTAGATTATTCCTGTCTGACAAACTCAGCCTTTCCCCAACAATTCAGCAAGCCATTCTTGCACTTTTGCTGAGTGAATTCCCTTTTGCTCAGGTGCGGCCCTCTGCTCTACCTAGAGACGGACTGCGTCAGCTACTCAACTGCACTTAACCCAGTCCTTGCCAAAACAAACCAATTAGACTCTTTGCAACGTTCTAGCGTGAAGCAACAGACCTAATGTTTTTAAAGGCTGCAAGACGTGTTTGCTTTCTCAGTAGCCCCATGCTTCTACCTTGCTATAGATGTTAAACAATTTGTTTCAAAGGACTAGACATCACACATTAACAGAGATATGTATTTCATCTTGCAGCTGTTTGGCCAGTAAAGATGGGAGAAGTTTGCAAGTTTAACCAGTTCATTCAAGTCTGCATACTTTAAAAGCTTAGTCGTTTTTCCTCCTTTGTGTTAGTTCCAGATGAAGTCACAGACCTCTTCTCCATCAAATGCAGCCAAAATTTCCCCCTTCTCATAGCTTTCCAATGTGATCGATCCTGCCTTCACTAAAACAGGATAACGTCTGGCTGTCAAGCAAGTATTCCAAAAACATGAAATATGCTAGAGATTGCCAAACATTTTACTGAACTGCTGTCCCTTATCAAGAGAAGCAACAAGCAAACTGTACTCAAAGATCTCAAGAGAGATCCCATACAACTCACTGTGCACTACAAAAGGCGGCGCAAGGAAGTGCCCAACCAAAGTGTGCTCAACCCAACAGTAGTAATTCCATATTAATTCTTCAACAAGCAAAACTATTATTTATTGTTTGCATGGAAGGTTAAAAGCTAAGTCTCCCTAAACCACCATTCAGTTGCATCCTCAGGCCCATGTTTCTGAGCCATGCCATAGTATCTTCTAAGTTTTCCCTGGAACTCTGCCTTCTTGCATCAAAATCACAATTAATTGATTCTCAGAAAATCTTGTGTAAATGATTTGCTTCACTTTCCTTGACAGCAGTAAGCACTTCTTTCTTGGTGAGCTTCTTCAGTTGTAACAAATTGCATGGAAGTTTACTCAACTTTACCTGCAGTGCTTGTTCCTGAATGTCTCTGAACAACTCCATATCTTTCTCTGCCATGACATCTGGGCCTCCTAGAAGCCACTCTTCATTTTCTTGTTTTCCATCCCAGCCATCCTGATTGTCTAAAAACAGAACATTTAGAATTCCTTTATGAATTATCAACAATCTGAACAGCAAGCAAAGTAATTTCTCATTACAAATGGCATCCATGCCTTTCCTTGCCACTATCAATGCCAATCAGATCCTGCTTGATTTTGGCAGAAAGGAGACTCTGCTTAGTTACTGAAAAGAGAGTGTTCTTCTTCCTTCTACATCCACCAAATCCCTTCATCAAAACTGCCCTGTACCCTATCTTGATTTATGACAATGGCCCCTACTTAAAAGACAGTAATTCCAACCAACTTTAGATGCTTCTTAGAGTATTACTGACTGAAACAATAAATTGCAGCAATAAATCAAGATAATTATTTGCCCTCATTCTTCTATGATAACACAACAGATTGTTTCTAATGGCCAGTTTTTAAATAAAGCTATCAGTTTCTTTATAGCAGTTCACTCTGAAAACCTCTGTGTTCCATAAAATACAGAGTTAATATCTGTTAGCTACCTGTGGGCCAATCTGAAGTGCTTGATTTCCTATTGTCCTTTCTCCTGATCCTATATTGCTGAGAGTAGTCCACTACTTCTCCTCGAGCTTTACGCCCATCAGGGGACGGGGTGAAGAATTTGGTAAGGCCATCAATAAGCCCTTTGGTTTTCTTGTTGAATTTCAAGGTGATGCTGGCATCCCCGCAGAATTCCAGACCATCGACTTGCTCCAAGTAACCCCCTTCTGATGAGCAAGTTGACTGACTGGATAGGGGAGTCTTACGCTTACGGCCCCGACCAGGTCCCGTTTGAACTTTGCTGAAGGGGGCTTTTGATCTGAACAAATAATTGGAGAGGAAAAAGAAAGGTTACTAGCAAAAGCTGTCAGAAAGAAGACACAAAGGTATTAACCAAGCATGCAAACAGTAGTTGACTCACAGAACATATTTTCAAATTTTCTCTTTGGGCTGAGAATTATACTTTATAATCCCTGCAAATTTACTTGAATCAAATCCAACTATATTCAATACAGAGATTACCTCCATGTTAAAGTGCAAAATGGCCCCTGGTGCTGATTTTTCATGGATCTTTTGAATAAACATAAAATACAACAGCCACATGTTGAACAGCAGCAAATGTTGCACACTTCATTTTTTGTAAGATACTAAAAATGTGTTTTTATGACCAAGCATCTTAGGATCCATAAAGAAGGCTTCTGAATTAAGAAACATTGATTTTGGTTGTGTGCAAAACTAACCACTTAGGGACAGAATATCCCAGTATTTCCCAGAATGTCCCAGTCCAGCTGTTCAGAGATGGTTTGATAGCTTTCTAGAAGTAACTCATCCAGAACAGGAATAGGTTTGCAATATTCTGCATGCATTTTGGAACAGTGAGTTTCGCACATCCGTGAATGAATGTTTATCCTTTACATAGCTTCCCAGTCTTTTTGCATTGCATTAACTGACAAGCATCTAATCATTCAAATGCAACACTGAACCAAGTATTGCTCAGATTTCATCATTGCAGCAAGTTTTGAGCCTTTGAGAGATAATATGGCTGCATGAAAGCTAATGGTTTCCTTTAATGAGATCAACACCTTACTAGAACTCTTCTCGGTCTTGTTTAAGAGAGCTAGAAGGGGTTGCAATACAGAAGATACACATATCCTCAAAAAATAGGGGTGCAGAAAACATTCTGAGTGTTCCAAACACAGAGCAAAACTTGTTTTCTTTCTAAGAGCTTTGAAAAGAGCTGTTCCAACCTCAAGACAGGCCATGTCGAGTATTCCAAGCTTACAACAAAATGTGAATGTTCTAAGAGCTTGTTTCAAGATTTGTTCTAGCAGAACATATGCAACTTCACTATTCTAATGAAATATTCTGATGGAATGTTTCAAGTGGGACTGTTTTGTTCAAAGTTCAAAATAAAACATATTTGTCACTTAATGTACATCCCTAACTCAAAAGCTGTTATAGCTGAGTATATGTTCAAATCTTCTTCCTAAAAATCAACGCTCACTAATGACTCTAAATAAAATTGAAATCCAACTCCCTGAAGGACTTTAACATAAGGGTAGCTTTTCTCTAGTTCTGCAAAATCTACCTTTTGCAGCAGTATTCTTTTAGAAGAGAGAATTAAGAAATACCAATATTGAATGATGTCATTCTGTAGACAGTGTTTCCCACCTAAATCTTCCCAAGGTAGTACATTCATTAGGCAAGCTCTAAAGCCAGAAATGGAAGAAATGCTGAAACCAAAGCAATGTCAACTTTGAATATTAAAGAATTAAGTGAATCAAAAGCAAATAGGAAATTGTGTTTAAAAGCAAAACCTATTTAAAATTTAGATAATACTAACCTCTTCCAAAGTAGTTACCAAGACATTTGTGTCTTAAATTTGCAAAGAGGAGGACACCTCCAACAACAAAGTTGCATCATCTCTATCACACTCCAAGCTTCAGAGTACTTACGTTGCATTTTGGTTCTTTAATCTGTTTTTGGGACGTCCTATTGGGTTGGCGTAACGCCGCTTAATCTGTGCTGCCTTTTTATGGAGTAGTTTTCTTCCTTTTTTGTGTGGCCGACATATCTGACATATCCACATGCCTGCAAGATACAGAACCTCATCATAATACCAGGTATATAGCTAAGGCCAGAGCAATATAGTCTTGGTTGTTTGGTTTCCATATTTCTACCTTGGTGCAATCCAGAGACTCCTGACGGCTTACGCAGAATATAAAAACTGAGTAAAACATCCACAGGATAACAACTATAAAAACAGTAAAACACCACCACCCAAACAGAAAACTACCAAGTATAAGGTTAGAAAATGAAGAATGGCATGCTAAGATCAGGAGAAAATTCTCTGGAACAACTGTTGTTAAAAGCTTTCAATGAGGGGACTAGTCTGATCTCAACTGGGAGGCTGTTGTGAGGGCCTCCTCGCTTTAGTACCCCAGATCTTCCGAAAATGTAGGATCAGTAACAGATTCTCCCTATCATTCAGGTCATTATTCACTGGAGTAGGTGGTCCTGCAGCTATCCAGGCACCAAGCCATAAAGGGCTTTATAGGTTAAAACCAGCACCTTAAATCATACCTGGGAACCAATCGGCAACCAATGCAGGGTCCACAAAACCAGAGTTATATACTCCCAACAATGGAAGCCAAAAAGTATGCCGGCTGCTGCATTTTGGATCCATTTTAATTTCTGGGTAGTTTTTAAGGACAGCTGCAAGTAGAGCATTTTCTTAGCTACTTTATTATAAAGGCAGTATCTTTTATTGTGTTGGAGTGCAAATGTATAAATTGTTCTACCTATCAATTCTATCTTGTGTGCTAAAGATTTCCATGTAATCTGGAAAGCTTTACCTTTTCCTCCTGCATCATTGTTCAGCCCCTCCTTACCTTTTGGCATCCTGGTCAAAGGAGGATCACAACACTCCATATGAAAGCCCCGATCACATGAGTCACAAAATAGCATATTATCCTGTAAAGCACAGATGTTTCTGGTTAATGTCTTGTATGTGCAAACTCAAAGAGTTATAGTCTGGATGTCACCAACACTTTTGGCCAGGGCTCAGAATACTAAGGGAGCCACTGTGATCTACTCATGGGGCTGTTGAGGGGATAAAACTGGTGGTGGGAGCACGGTATCTTGCACTCCTGGAAGAAAGGCAGGATATACATCTAACTAACCAATTAATGAATTAAGGGGATGCCTTCTTCATAATTACTCCCCCACGCTCTCATAAATAACATCTTATTTCATATGCCTTGTTCATATTGTAAAATCAGCAGAACAGCCACAAAGACCACCTTCTTTATGAAAACCTACGAAAAACCACCTTCAGTAAGAGAGCCACCAGATATAGAACTGGGTCTGATTAAGAAGGCCTTGCAAGTGTTTTCATTCAGATTTGACTTCTGTCTGTACCAGTTAAAATTAGAAATCCTTCTTATTCATGTTGCAGTTTGATGGGTTTACTGATTTATTATTGTTACTGATTACACTGTATTCACTATTTTGGAAATACTACATATTAAATTAACTTTTAAATACATTTGTCACCTTTGTGCCAAGTAACGTATTAAACTAACAAGTATGAGAAATATTTTGTTAACTCTATTTATAAAGTGTCAACTTTTATTTTCACATATTTGTGTACTGCTTTTCTGTTTTAAAAAAGCATCTTAAATAAGAAAATGTTTAAAGAACTGAAGATAAATCCCTGAGTAGAATCCACCAGCCTTCTCCACTATATGTCTTCTAGAAAGGAAAGATTAAAGGATCACTTGGGAAAAACTAAGTACAAGGGCCACAAAAATACTCTCGTGCCAACCAACCCATCTACTGTTCACCACAGAGTGACACAAAACAGCACTTGCATTTGATGATTTTAGAAGATGGTCAGGCCCGCAGGGGATATAGCAGTTCATAAGATACAAAGCCCTCCAGAGCTTCAGAAAGTAACTCCAGAGCTCTGGATTACATCCAGAAGCACGCTGGGAGCAACACATTTAATACAACTGTTTCCTGCAGAAAGCTCCAGCCAGACTCTCACCACACTCTGGGCCAGTCGAAGCTTCCAAGTAGCCCCAGAGCATCTGAGAGAGCTCTCACTTGGATGTTACAGAGATATGCATGATGGTTGCCAAGTCAAATCACAAAGAGAAGTGTGAGTACACATCAGGTGAATTCCGTAAAAGAGCTTACTCAAAGTTTTCTCCAGACCAAGATAGTCTGATATAACTTCCAGAACACTGACACTGCAGATGAACATTCAGCCCAGGTACTCACAGCATTCTTGCCCTGATCTCGACAGGAACTGCATGTCTTGCACTCAATGCACTGCCATCGTAAAGCCTTCACCCGAACCGTTAATTCTGGGGAGAACTTCAAGCAGGATGGATGACCTGTACAAGGGATACAAGAGCAGTTTCCATGATGCCAAGGAAGAACAGCAACCCTTAGTAAAAGCACAAGTTACGGGCTCTAACGCAGTTCACTCCTGACTTCCTGAGAGGACTCCTGGTTTGTCAGAACAGTTCAACCCATGCTTAGCACTTTGCATTAATTCACAGGAAGTGTTTTTGAAAGGAAATGGTTTTTTGCCCAAGAACTTTAATTTTAGTTTAATGAGTCTAGTTTAGCTCTGAAAGATTTTTGTGAATGGTTGAACCCAAAAGCTTTAAACATGTCTGTGACTCACATTAGACTCATATTGGCGTATAAAGAATAGTTTTTACGAGGTATATACTGTAATTAAACATATGTTTTAAAAATTTCTAATCCTAATCTGGCAAAAATTTAAAGTACCAATCGTGTAACATTTGTTAAATTTATCTATTTTTTTCACCTGCCTCCAGTACACAGTACTTTTGGACAGAGAAACATTTTCTGGCACTAAAAATACTGCTCATAATGGAATAACTTGTCACCTATTTTGAGGAAGCCATATTTCTTGTTTTTGCTGTAAGTTTGAAGACCATCCAATGCTCCTTTCTGTTTACCTGTTGGTGCAGGTAAATTGGTATCTTTTTTTATAATTACAGGTACTCCTCAACTTACGACAGCAACTGGAACCAGAATTTTCATCGCTATGTCATGTGGTTGTAAAGTGTGACCACATCGCTTAGCGATGGCAATCCCTAAGCCAAAGTTAGTGGGAAAGCCAGCAGGAAGTTGTAAGTCCCAGGCCGGCCAGCAGGCAGGTAACTGGCTGCTGCGGGGTGGGGGAGGGAGCAAGAGAGTATGCGAGAGAGACAGTGTGGGTCAGGGAGATGTGTGAGCATGCAAGGGAGTGCACAAGAGGCATGGCATGGGTCGGGGAGGGTGTATGTGGGTGCGCTAATGGCCAGTGTGGTGCAAGCCCAGAGGGGCTAAGAGAGGGTGCACAGGTGGGGAAGACTTACCCCAGCAACTTGCAACCTTCCCTGCTGGCATCCCCACAGACTTTCTAGGGAAGTCAGCAGGGAAGGTGGCAAATAGCAATTGTACGATCATGAGACGTGCAACCAGTCATAAGTGCGAGCTGGTTGCCAAGCACACAGATCACAAACACATGACCGTGGGTGTGCTAGGACGGCTGGAACTCTGAGGACTAGTCGTAACCACCATTCATTCAGTGCCACTGTAACTTTGAACAGTCGCTGAACGAAGGGTCAGAGGTCGAGGACTACCTGTAGAACAAAAATAGTTATCTTGTATCAACTGATGCACAACTATAACTTCTGGATTCTGATCAACAAGGACAATGGACCAACACCTGGCTTAAAACAGTATACATTAGTATATTCATGCATGATATCTACTGAAACTCAAATGGAAATCCCTGAATAGCTGGGAAATAATACAGCTAAAACAAGTGCTGATGTCTGGTCCTTCTCTGCAACAGATATAGAATCATCTAGCGATCAGTGCAGATGAGAGCATTACGACAGTGCGGGGAAGGTATAATTATTCCCGTTGCCTTTAGAAACACTTACTTGCATTCAGGCCTAAGGAAGTACAAAGGCCAAACATAGGGTGGTTCCAACCAGATGAACGGACAGAACGTCACCAGTGCAAATAAATCTCATTGCCTCAAATACAGAGAGTCACCTACCACTATTACCGCAATCAGCACAAGAGATGAGCTCCTCGGGTTTCTTTTCTCGGTTTTGTTCTTTTGTACCAAGGCAGAAACTGCAGATGGGGATTGGTTCAGCAACTGGCTGCAAGGGGGGTGGGGGGAGAAAGAGAGCACAGGCTTTCGTTAATTAGCATGTTTGCAAAATACTGCATAAAGGTACTACAGCAAAGAAGCCTAACTTCCACACTAAAGTAATCGGGGATGGAAGAACTTGGGTTCTAGGACTGGTTCTTACTTTGAAATTTTAAGTACCTAACAATGAACCCCAAGTTAAAGGAAGCTAGGTCCAAAAAGCAATGGCAGGAGCAAACATATGGAAAAAGGTGTTGGTAGCACCTCAGTCCAAAGGGAAAGCTGGCTCAATGCAAAAGGCTCCTTTTGGCCCTCATAATCCAGGCAGGATTCAAGTCAGTAGTTTGAGAAGACATAATAAATCAAGATTTCTGGCTAGAATCATTACAGTACCAACAAATGCCAACTGGGAGTGGAAGAGAGCCAATCTCTAGGTGGGGCCTTGAGAGAGTTATGCTCTCAACCCAACTTTCTGCACTAGGTTGTCATTAAAACAAAGTACAGTTCCATGTGCTGCACTGCAAACTCTTGGAGGAAAAGTGAGATACAAATGTGATTAGTGGCCACACCCTCTATCCACATTCAGTATATGCCATCCAGCATCAGCTGTTGTGACCAAGAGCTTTTACTTGATCTGTGGGTCAAAATAAATGTAAGTTCTGTACATTTATATCCTTTTTTTTCTTCTTCAAAGCTGCAGGTTGAATACATGAGATAATGGTTATTACAAAAAAGAAACACGTGAAAAGTCAGGTGCAAAGGTTACTTTCCTAAAATTTGATAGTCCAACTACTTAATATTTTGAGATGCTCCTATAAAACTACTTAAAGACTGAAAAAGCCAGGACATACAAGTAGCTCCAGCTTTTCCAAGCTAGCTTTCCACACAGCCACTAGGGCCCACTTTTCTTATAGATCTCTTCCACTGTAGAAGAATGTAAACTGTAATTCCAGCAGTACTAAACTATTCCACATGTATAAGGTATCTGGAGGTAGGGTGGACACAGAGATAGCAAAGATTTCTAATAACTAAATTATTCAGAGTGGTGAAACCACAAGCAGACAGAAGAGCAGATGGCCTTCCTGTAGACTGGATGAATGGGAAACAAATGGAAAAGATATTAAATGCAAGTGCCAAATTATAGGTATGGGGATGATAAACCTAACTGACATAAATACTGATGGGACCTGAACTAGATGTGCCTGTGCAAGAAATCTGGTATTGATGTCACAGGGCACAAAAGCTTTTTTACTGGGTAAATGCAAAAGGCATACTCAATGGTAGAAAGTATCGGTAAAACAAAGCAAAAGCTTTAATGTTATGTAAACGTCTGGCATTCGTCTTTTGTGACTTAATACAGGTAGTCCTTGGTTACAACAGCAATTGGGATGATTGCTATCATAAACCCAAGACATGCGGGTCTTTAAGCTGGAAGTGGAGGGAGTCCCAGGTAAGGAGTGTGGAGGTGCTGCCTGGGAGGATGGGGGGTGCTGGGGGAGGCCTGAGAGGGCCAGCGCAGTCTGTGCATGGGCAGGATGCTGCGGGCGGGAGAAAAAGCAGGAGTCACTTACAGCAGCAACTTGCAACCTTCCCTGCCAGCTTCCCCATTGAGTTTGCTTGTGGGAAACTGGCAGGGAAGGTCATAAATGGTGGTCATGAGACCACAGCTCCCTGCAATGTCCTAATTGCAAACTGGGCACACGAGCACACGGATTGTGTTTACATGACCGCAGGGGTGCTGCCATGGCTGGAAATTTGAAGACTGGTCACACGTCCATTTTTTCAGCACCACCATAACTGAATGGTCGCTGAACCAATGGATGTAAGCTGAGGACTACCTGTGCACAGTGCTTAAACATAAGCCAAAGCCTGAGACCATTTTCTCCCATGGCACCTGCACTATCTTGACCAAGAACTTGGCAAAGGAAGTATATTCTCCCCCTAACTCAAGAGGCTCACAGGTAAAGGTAGCTAAAGACAAGGAGGAGGATTTGGCAAATCATAGGCCACTTTGTACCTAATAATGGGACAGACGTGGCCTGCAGGACACAAGGTAGCTCACTCTGCTTAGCTATAAATCAAATGGTTTAGCACTTTACATCAGCCATATCAATCAGTTTCTGATACTATCAGCCATATATCCTACCTCAGTGTCACTGGGTTAATCACAAAGCCATTTAAAGAAGAGGATGACTCCTAAAAAACACTACCTACAAAGTAGAGATGGAATGTACTATGTCTAATTTCTGCTGGAGATCTTGAACCCACAAAAAAAACCCCAAACCGATCCTTGTATAATACAGAGGACCAATATTAAAGTTATTTGTGTGCTGAATCTGGGTGTCCCCCTTTTCCTCATTCTCAGTGATGCGATGTTTCAACACAACCCATCCAAAACTTACTGATATAGATGAATTTCTAATAAAGATAATAAATAGTGATACCAATCCAACATTTATCAAACTGTAAATCTCCCCTCCTTGTAGGTGGTAAATCTGCTGTATAAGTAGAATACGAGGCAGTTCACCAAACTAAATCTACAGGAAGATCAGAATGAAATGTTTGTAAGGTGCAAGTGGGTGGGTCATAATATAGCCAAGGAAGGAAGGACTATAACCACTAACAGATCTGTTCCACCAACTGATGATAGCAATAAGTAAACGTCCTATCTTTTGCACCCTCAAAACATTCTTGGGAAAGGTCAAATCAAAACTTCTGCCTCCCATCTCACCTTTTCCTTTCACCTCACCTGACTCTTTTCCCATCTGTTTTGGTTAGCTAGCCAACAAATAAGCAACTCTGAAGGAGAAATTGAGAAAGACTCACAACAGAGGGTAAGGAAAACATTTTTCACAGCATAAAGCTTTCCTCTAGCTGTCATCCCTAAGGGAGTCACTGAATAATAAACTAACAGTTTTACAAGTCCAATCAACGCCAGTACATTCAGAAGGAAAGTGTATTGAATGTTACTAGGATGCAGTTAGGATACATGTAATTACAGAGAGTAGGCAAGGAAGCCTGGGGAGAGTAATCTTTTGAATCAACTATTATAGGAAGGGGTATAAGATATCCCTGGTGATATATGCATGCGGCAAAGAAATCTAGAGACACCGAGGAAAGAAATAAATGTACACAACTGAAGACCTGGGAAAAAAGACAAGGGACGGCAGAAAGGGAGTTTGGCAGGCACTCAACTCTCTCTGCTGTTTTCCTTGCAAGCACATCTATCGAATGTAATGTCACCAGAGCTGAAGGGAAAATGGGAGGGGGGAACAAGGAAAGGGAAGAGTCTGAGACAGAGAAAGAGTGAGACTGTTTTAAGGATTGCCAGCTTCTCAGCACATAACACAAAAGCTGTCTGGGAAGCCCACTGGCTTGACAGAAGCAAAGACTAAACTGTTCCCATAGAGAAACGCAGAAAAGAGAACAATTTATGGAAAGGAAGCAAAATGTATGCATGGAGGTAGGAGCCAACAATTCTCTTCTCCAGGCGTAAGGGCTCATTTCATCTATTTTGGGAATTATAAGTCCAGATGCAGATTGGAATATCAAATCCTGCCTGCAGAAAGAGGTCCTTTCCACATTATGCAATTTACTGCATTTGTTCTGTTTCCATCCTTCCGTTTTCTTAACTGCTTTAGGCAAACAACAGAAGTGGAAGAGGGAGCAATGGCAGTCTGGGCACCCAGTTAAAAAAAAGAAAGACAGGCACTAATGTTTACACATTGTAAGTACCTTGAGGAGGATTACTTTTATGTACTCAGAAAACAAGTATGGACTGGAAAGTCACTCTGTGAGGGCAGATATAACATTTCTCCCTCCTATATATCACTTTTACTCTGTAGAAATTTAACCTTGGATGCATCATTCTTCAAAGATTTACTTAGATCATCAAAAAACATTCCTAATTCTCCTGCCGTTGCATTACTATTAGTGCAGATTATTGTGGTGGAGACAGGTTAGAAAGACTGGCAGCGAAAACATCGCCAGCTAGCTTCTTCAAATTGATCCTGCTTTCCAAGTCATAAAGGGTCTTTATACCAGCTTGTGTGCAGCTGGCGAATTTTTCAAATGAACATCCCCTTTTAAAGTCTCAAGATTAAAAGTATCATAAATCTCAGAACACTCTGACAATGCCTGAACTCTCTCCTTGGCCAACTGTACCCCTGGAAACTACAGAATCCTTTTCACATGCAGAGATTTTAAGATCAGTCCCTTTTTTATCTCCTGCTGCAGGGTACATAAAATGCTACTCAATTCTGACACCAGGTCCACAGCCTCAGAAGTAGCTATGAAGAACTCTTCTGGGAATCCAGGTACTTTTAAAATACATTATAGAGAACCATATTTGACTCAATAAGTTCATAAATAACTGCAACCTCCCAAGTCAATCATTTCTTCTTTGCTTCTTTCTTGAATCAAACAAGATACTGCTTGATCCACTGTGCTAGTCTTACATCAACTGCCCTCCGGATAAAGTTAAATTACAATTGTATCTGGAGGGCAGTAAAGTTACGCTTAGCAGTCAGCCTAAGCATAACTTTACTGAACCTCCAGATGTGTCTGACTACAACCTTTATCGTTCAAACTAGCATGGTGTGGATGACAAAAGTTGTAGTTCAACACATCTACAGAGCACTAGGTCCAGTAAGGTTATGCTTAGCCTAATTGCTCTTCAATCTTTACAGAATGCTTCTGAAAACAGGTCACTGAAAGAATCTGTGAATTCCTCATCATTCTCAAACGCGCTATTCTCATGGCACTTCTAAGTTCCTCCACCTTGAAAATATAACCACATGAGGTTCCTGATGGGGTTCCTTATCACTTCAACTGCTATTTCAGGGTGAAAACAATTAGGATAAAAATATTTTTAAACTACTTTTCATTCTTACAGCAACCAGAATGATAGCCAGATAAATAAATAAAATATACAATAAAGCAGGAGTTATGTAATACCTCTTGGCTGCCTTCAGTCATAAACAAAGAAATTGAAGTCAGAATGAAAGAGTTTATTTCGAGCACTGATCCGCTACAGGAAAACATCTTGGACAAAAAATGAACTAGTCTTCTCCTGAAACCCTCTAAGGGAAAATATTCCATGAAATTAGCAATGTTGAATACCAAAAAAGTCCCCACTAAGGATCCATGGATTAATCTATTAATCCATGATCCCCTGAGAACATCTACTTCACCGTCGAATAGTTTTTACCATTAAGAAGATCCTCCAAAATCTATTTCCCTCAATTTATTATTATTATTTATTTACTATTATTATTAGAGGTAGTCCTTGACTTACAATGGCAATTGGGACTGGAATTTCTATCGCTAAGAGATGCGGTCATAAAGTGCAACCACATCACTTAGCGACGGCAATCCCTGCAGTCCCACTTGCCATCATTAAATAAATCTCATAGTCGTTAGGCAAGACAACTTCCTGCCAGCTTCCCACAACCAAAGTCAGTGGGGAAGCCAGCAGGAAGTTGCAAGTCGTAGGCCAGCAGGCAGGTAAGTGATTGCTGCTGGATGGGGGAGGGAGCGAGGGATGCACAAGAGGTGTGGCACAGGTCAGGGAGGGTGCACAAGGGTGCGAGGGAGTGTGCAAGAAATGCAGTGTGGGTTGGGGAGGGTGCGCGAGAGGCTCGGTGAGGCTTGGAGAGGGTTCATAAGGCTACGCAAGGGTGTGCACAAGAGGTGCGGAGGTTGGGTGAGTGTGTGAGAGGCATGGTGCAGGTCGGGTGCATGAGGGTGCCAGGGGTGCGTGAGAGGTACGGCAGACAAGGGTACAAGGGTGTGGGAGGGGTGCGTGAGTGGCCAGAGCAAGTCCAGAGGGGCTGAAAGAAGGTGCACAGATGAGGGAGACTTACCCCAGCGACTTGTGACCCTCCCTGCCAGTTTCTCCACTGACTTTCTGGGGAAGCCAGCAGGGAAGGTTGCAAATGATGGTCATGTGATCATGAGGCGCTGCAACCGGTCGTAAGTGCGAACCAGTTCCCAAGTGCCTAGATTGCGATCACATGACTGCGGGTGTGCTGGGACAGCCAGAACTCAGAGGACCGGTTGTAACCACCATTTGTTCAGTGCCGTCATAAGTTTGAATGGTCACTGAAGGAATGGTTGTAGGTCGAGGACAATCTGTGTTATTTCTAATCTCTCCCTTCTCCCCTGAAACAACAGAAAACAAGGTACTCAAATTTTCCGCACAACAGGTCTTCAGATATTTCAGGAACATCATCAACATTTCTGCTCCTCACTATCATTTAAGACAGGGAAGAGCTTACCTGCCCACTGGATACATTCAAGTTTTCAATGTGACCAATGTGAATGTGATCAATTTTAACTTCCAACAAAAAACATTTTCCATTGCAAAAACAATTTCTCAGTGAATCACAAGAACCTTTCATGTGACCTTCAGTCCACAATAAACCATCCCTATTCTAAGCTTAAGAAAGTACAGCCTTTTACCATTGGTATTAAACATCGTTAAATCAATAGTCCTTTCTGAATACCAACGTCCTGAAAAGAATGTAAGTGCTGGTGATGAGCATATCCAATGAGTATATATTACAAATAAATCTTAAAAACTTAAAGGATATGTGGATTTAAGAGTAGAGAACCTTTTTGCAGGAGCTTGTTGTTAAAGCTGCAGCCTCATCGCCATCTTGTTTCCTCCCCCCTATCCAATGAGTAGCATTACAATTCCAATATAAAGAGAATATACACTACATACAATGACAGATAGTCCTCGCTTAACAATGGTAGTTGGGATTGGAATTTCCGACGCTAAGCAATGTAATCATAAAGCGTGATGTCATATGACATCGCTTAGCGAGGGCAAGCTCAGCAGTTCCCACTGCTGTGGTTGAGCGAGGATCACCAGTCATTAAGCGAGGATCTCACGTGACCACGACTTGTGATTTCCTGCCAGCTTCCAACAAGAAAAGTCAATGGGGAAGCCAGCACGAAGTTTCAAATCCTGGCTGGCTTGCTATGGAGCGCAGTCAGATGGGGGGAGGTGCTGTCATGGCGCATGAGTGCAGCAGGGAAAGGGGGTTCTGCAGCACCACACAAGTGTGGCTGGGCAGGGGAGGGGGTGCTATGGCACCAAACAAGCAGGTGCACACACAGGGGGTGCTGCAGGCAGGCGTGCACTATGGATATAAGATCCCTGGGATCTCGTATTCTGTAGCAGAGCTCCTCAGGAGAAAAAGTGGTGGGAGTGACTTATAACTTTTTCTGCCAGTTTCTCTATAGACTTTGCTTGTGGTAAGCCGGCAGGGAAGGGTGCAAATGGTGATCACATGACCACGGGACACTGCAACTGTCATGAGTGCAAGCCGTTGCCAAGCGCCCAAATTGTGATCATGTGACCGTGAGGACAAGTCGTAAGTACTACTCATTCAGCACCATCGCAACTTTGAACAGTTGAACAAGTGGTCATTAACCGAGGACTACCTGTACATGTATTGGAAAAGCAAAAATAAGAGAAAAAGATACTCTGGGTTCAACTACTAGCTACATTGTATCTATCAACCAGAATCCAACCCAATCAAAATGCATATTCACTCTTTTTTGCATTTTCAGACTAACTTCACCTGCCTTTTCAATCTACAGATAGTCCTCCATTTACAAACAGGTTACGTTCCAAGAGGCTGTTCTTAAGTTCATTTTGTTCGTAAGTTCAATCACAGTGCACCACATATGTACACCTGGAAGTTTATGGTGCATCACATACGTACACATGTGCACCTTAAACTTCCAGGACCTACCCTCCAGAATCTTCATTGTTGGAGTTGTTGGAGGTTTGTTTGTATTGGCAAAAGTTCGTAACTCAAAAGTTTGTAAGTAGAGGACTGTCTGTACTTTCCTTCTCTTATATGCTTTGTCTTTTTGGCCTGACAGAAGACTCTGTACATTTTTGTTTGTTTTACTATTTTCCTGAGTCACTTGGTAGACTTACTTCCATTTGTAAAGCAGGATAAAATACTAGAAATAAGATTTCCCTAAAATAATTTCAGAATTACAGTTTTCTATTTTTTTCCCCACATCTTGTATTGGTGGTCTTGTGGTTGGTATAATTTTAAAAAGTCTAAAATATGTCCAAAGGCTGCCATGTCCACTACTGAAGCCAGTAGAAATATGAATTCCAAGTGACTGGTACATTTGCTGTCAACTTCCTTCTCCCAGATAAATCCTTACATATTCACTCACGTTAACCAAATGCAGTACAGGTAGTCCTTGCTTACCAACTGCCATATTTAGCAACCGTCTGAAGCTACAACAGTATTTTTAAAAAAAGCTTTGGGACTGTTGCAGTGTCCCATGGTCATATGATTGCCATTTGCATGCTTCACAACTGGCTTGCAACAAGCAGAGCTAATAGAGAAGGCAGAAGTAAAATCTAAGTTGCGGTCACGTTTCACTTAATGACTGTGGTGCTTCGCTTAATGACCAAAGGGGAAGTGAGGTTGTAACCCCATCATGGTCATGTGATTTTCCACTTAGCGAACATGGCGCTTAGCGACAGAGTTGCCAGTCCCAACTGCAGTACTGCAGTTGCTAAGTGAGGACTACCTGTATGCTTCGTAACTGGATTTTATGGGACACTGCCACCTAAATATAACTATGCAAAAGCTGGAAAGCTGGATTCTTGTGTTTCTGGGTTCCTGTAAAGTACAACATGAAGGAGTTTATCCATTTTAAAAAATCAAATATATTTAAATCACCTTTCACTGAAATCCTGTTGCCTACTGATTATGTCAGCCAATTGGAATTAATTGCTAGACTGCTGCTGAGCACACAAGCTTTGCCTTCCAAGGCCCAAATCACTCTAATCTAGAATTACTACTTTGACCTCCCTTTGCTGGACATAGTTTCCTTCTCCTTTTCCCAGATTAGAAAAATCATCAGACTTAGAGCCCAGCACTCTAGGTTTGAGAGCATTCACACACTTCACATTCATGAAACGAGCTGCACCTTCAGCAGTCCATATATCATTCACTGATTGAGCAAATGGATAGAGGGCTTGGAATTTTCTTGCACAAGGGTAAGACAAAAATACTCTTTTGGATTTATTTTACCACAAGACCATCATCAGGGATTTTGCAATACCCACTCAGAACAAATACAAAAACGAATACATGAAGGAAAAAACAGCAAATTCTAAGCAGCAGTTGCTTGTCCTTTTTCCCTGAGCAAACCTTCCTTGTAGGTATCCCAAACATTAATGAAAGATACAATAATTTCAGTGAAATAAATCCAGCCTTTCACCTTCTACAGAATTTTCTCAGAAAGACCAAAAGTTCTTATTTTCAGAAATATCAATTCGTGGGAAGGAAAAAGTCAACTATTAATCTCCAAAAAGAGTCTGACAGACTCTTCAGAATATGGCAGATGAATGGAACCAAAAAGCTGGAGTACAGCACCCTAGATTTTCCCTTAAAATGGCCTGTAATTATTTTATAAGATCAAGACAACCGTTTATAAATTAACTTCTTTTCACACCTAAAATAACAGATATAACCTTAAGTCTGACGTTAGAATTAAAAACTTAAAGGCTGCTTTTATTAAGGATATGGAACAAATACAAACCCAGGTTGTGCCCAAATATACCTTTACTGGTCTCAGCACAGGAAGCATTTTATAGAAAAGGAACAGCAGGCAAAGAGAAATGGTTAACATATCAAGATTTATTAATACAGGAAGATGGACAACTTAAGATGAAGTCAAGACAACACTTAACCACAGAGGGATTTAGTTTTCAATGGTTTTCATGTGCACAATTAAGAGAAAGATTTAATATAGATTAAAAAAGATTGATATAGATTGAACAACACAAGATGGAATTTGAAAATGATGAACATGTGATTGTAAAAATGTATAAACTTTTTTGGAGATTTGAAACAGAAGAGGAACATAAACTTTAAAAGTTGCCTGATAAAATGGGCTAAAAAATTTGGTTGTAATATACAGATGGATCAATGGGAAGGAATGTGGCTAAAAGGACTGAAATTCACATTGTGTTATAATTTGAGAATTTTTATAAAATGATGTACAGTTGGTATATGACACCAGCGAAATTATCTAAGATGTATAAAGGTACTTCTAGTCAATGTTGGAAATGTGAAAAACATGAAGGGACATTTTACCATGCATGGTGGACTTATGAAAAAGAAAAAAAAATCTGGATACAAATACCTATGATGATACAAAGAATTTTGAAGATTAATATTGAGATGAAACCAGATTTTTTTTTTACTGGGACTTATGGGTAGTCAATTAGAAAAGACTAATGGAAGATTGATTTTATATATGGTAACTGCAGCAAGATTATTATATGTACAACGATGGAGAAATACTAAAACACCCACAATGGAGGAATGGATTGTGAAGATGCATTTCTGCGGAACTAGCAGAAATGGCAAAACTGACCTGTTTGGTCAGGGACAAAACAGTAAGTACTTTTATAAAAGACTGGAAGCCTTTTATAGACTTTTTGGTGAAAATGGAAAAAAAGTAAAATGGTGATTTTTGGATTTGATGATTGAAAATGGATTGAATAAGGGGCTGAAGGGACTATTGTAATGTTAAAGAGGGAGGAGGGATAATGAGTTTGTAACTGTTCTAAAGGTTGGAAGTTGCTTCTTTAATTATCTTTTTTCTCTTTCTTTAACTGTACTGTTTTCTGCACTTTTCTTTTTCTTTATGTATTTCTGTATTTGTCTTTTATCTATGTAAAAACTCTCAATAAAAATTATATTAAAAAAACTTAAAGGCTGCTTTTTTTGTTTACCTAATTGTTCTGCAACATTCAGTATTTTAAAACTCTGGTAGGCTAAATTACTGGTTTTTTTTTTTAAAAAGGACACACTCTGAACCAAGTGCCCATTATGAGCCAAGAGAAAAACTCCTTTAACTCTCATCTCCCCTGACGCTACATGAGGGAAGAAGTTGGCAACCCTTTACACTGCTGTTCACAATAGGAGTGCACTGCAGTTCAGAAGAAAGGGGCTGCGCGTGTAAGAATGAAAGCAGAGGAATCCTTGAAATTTGGGGCAATGGGATGCCAGTTTAGACATTTGCTGCCTATCCATGATTGAGGGCACAGCAGCCTGATCCACAGATAGGATGCAATGAACATTTCACCATTTAACCAATAGCTTACTCAGATACTAGCATGCAAAACATGAATTTAAGAAACTATCAATTATCCTATTGATATCTATATAAATATCATCAACCCTCATTGACAAAAGGGTTGTTGCCACTGGCTCCAAACTAGCACCAGTCACTTCACTACTATGTGCCAATGGATGGGTATTTATTGCTTTTAATTCCCACAATTGATTTCCAAAGCCTGGCTATTTCTAAAACAGCTGCAGTTCTTAAGATGTGTCCCCTAAAGACTGAAACATTCCCCAAGATTTTCAAGTTAATTTTTAAAATTAACTCCAGCTGTAACAAAGATGCATGTTATTAACATGAACTGGCTTTTCCTGGGCCAAACAAGAAGAGAAAAACATTTCTTATTTCTATAAAAAGCATTTATTACTGGTTCAGTGAACATGTTCTATCACATAAAGAACAACCATCTCAAAAACAACTTTAGGGCTGACAGTAACTGGGTTCTGAGCTTCCCTCTGGCAATGATGAGGAAAGAACAATTAGTTTTTAAACTTGGGACTTCAGTCTGAACAAACAGATAGAAAATATCCAAAGTAATGACACTGCCATAAAGTAGAAGGGAGGGAGGCAGGGGGAGGAGGGGAGAGAAAGACAGAGAGGATAGCTTAGTACTTTAAACATACATTTTACAGTAGCCTAGTTTACACTGAACATCAAGTCATCATGTGATTCTGTCCTTTTATAAACCACGTTATTTTCCTGGAGCTACTCTCAGGTGTGAAACAGGAAATCTGACAGTATAAAGAACTGTCTATATTAGGGATTCCTTGTGCAGCCCCCTAGATCAGTGTTTCTCAACCTTGGCCACTAAGATGGGTGGACTTCAACTCCCAGAATTCCCCAACCAGCCTGCTGGCTGGGGAATTCTGGGAGTTGAAGTCCACCCATCTTCAAGGGGCCAAAGGAGAAACACTGCCCTAGATGATGCTGCCCTGAAGCTCACATCATCTCTTGCTACTGACCATACAGGCTACATCCTCAGTAGAGTTGCAGAGCTGCATAACTATCACATCAATACACGTACAGTAAGCCCTAACTCCCTCAAAGCTTGCAACTGATTCTTGTGTAAATACATGGCTGCATGCATCTTCTCTAGCCTCACTGGGGGTGCCTTTACTTCTTACGCCCTTGTTTCTTCTAAACTCCCCTTTACTCTGTGTCATAACATCTCTGCACTCCAATACCTTGACCGACAATTGTGCAACATCCATGATCTTGGAGCTGTTTCACACACACGTAGCAACAGAGTTGCATCCAAATACTGAATCAACAAATAGAAGGTAATCATAAACATCAGGAATAGGACTCCAAACATCACATCCTCTCCCAGCAAAGGAAAGCAAATGCCATGATAAGGTCACTGTGTTATACCTGCCCTTAAGTGTCTTTTTTTCCATCCATATTCTCAATGTAAGAGCAAAAAAGCAGAGGCCTACTACAGCCCATTTTTAAAAAGATACTCCTACAACTTGCCACAATCTTCTTCCAGCCTTACTGTGGCATGCAAAGAAATTTAGAAGGGTCTACTACTTATCAATGCAGCAGACACAAGCCAGAAAACTGCAGATGGAAAGTACTACACTCATTTTGAAACACCCATTTTGTAATTTGGCTGTTACTGCACAGAGAAGGAATATAAATCCTTCCTTTTCTTTTTAAATAAGAAGTACAGAATTTGTAGAGCATGAGGACAACACAAACTGCTAAAGTAACTACATTCCCAATCCCGCAATATTGCATACACCGACTACAACCCTACCTCTTTTTTGCCAATTCCCCTTTATACTGCAAAACAACACTCAGAACACAATATGGAAAAGTAATAATCAGTAAGATAGGCCTAATTTTCTAATATATATATATATCATGGAACGGGCTTGTTTTTGGCACATAATTACCATGGTTAAGCCACAGAACACTGAAAGGAAGAAATAACTCCTTTAAACTTTAAACTTTAAAGTTTAAAGAAAAGTTCTAAGTTGTACAAGTTTAGAAGAATATACTATGCCATATGATCAAGCTGAATTTTCTTAGGACATCATAAAAATTTGAGAGAAAACACTGGTAGATGACCATGGCAGAGTGCAGCTTTGCTTCACATATCTATAGTGGTAAAGAAGGAAGCAGAGACATAGGACTGCTTAACCTCATGGAGGAAAAATCAAGGGTAGACTGAAACTATCCCTGGGATTAGATTCAGCTATACCACACTGATCTGTCCAATTCCATAGATCAGTGTTTCTCAACCTTGGCCTCATGAAGATGTGTGCCTGGGGAATTCTGGGAGTTGAAGTCCACACATCTTCAAGTGGCCAAGGTTGAGAAACACTGCCATAGAAATAAACAGATCGTTTAGCATCTTTTAGATTGAAAGTTGAGTATACTTGTTTTTAATTAAACACTCTTTAAATATATACCTAAAAGCAGTGTTTTGAACCACACTTAACTATTTGTTACTATCTATACATCACAGATAGTCCGGTTTAATTACTGCTAATAGAAGGGAACAGGCTTATCACTGGGAGGTGGAGACAGGGCAATTAACAGTTTTTCTATAAATGGCTCATTCTTATTTAAAGAACCCAGCAAATAAATCTGGAAGCTAATAGCTGACAAAAAGTGATAGCAGCCAACCCCCCCACAAATAACTATGTTGGCTACTGCAAATTATTGGCAGACTGAATGAATCACCTTCCAATTAACTCCTCCCTACTTAGTTTTAATAACCACAAATGAAGAGGGTGCATTCAAGTCTATTAAAAAGAGGTTATCTAGCCTACTAACTTTTTATCCACTACTACTGACTACTGTACTTTACTCTGCAACATTTTCAGTTCCGTTCCTACAGTAATTCCCTTAATCAAGGAAAAGCAGCATTTTTCTAAGGTGCCCTTTTTTGGGACCTCAGCTCCTGCCTCTTTGCCTGGATGGGGTGTATTTCGGCCTTTCTGACTAAATGCCAGCGGGCTGTCATCTTCTTTGTTTAAAATTCCACCCAGGCTATGCTTCCTCCTGTTGCTTTGTTTCTTGTCACTATTATGGGAACCCACAAATGGATACCATTTACACAATACATTGTGTTTGTTATTAGGAATCATTTCACCTGTTCACCAACCCAGTGAAGAAAATTCAGACTAATTTTCTGGCACTGGGGTTTCCAGAGTTACGCACAGATGGTGGCCATCTGTTCAGATCATGACTCCCCTGTCAGATAAACAAGCTGGAATACAGCAACTCATCTAATCCTGCTCTGGTTGGAACAGACCCTGCTCACATGGGTGAGGTCTGCTCTCATCTCATTACACTCCTCTGGCAGCCACAAATAATTTTTATATTGGCTCCATCCAAAACAAACTATTTCTTAAGCAGTATGTCTGTTTTCTGCAAGGTTAACTATTGACTCCAAAGTTTGCTCATGAAACAAAGGAAATGCAACATTAATTATATGGAAATGTAAAGACCAAGAGATTACTTAGATGCCTTCAACAAGTCACCTGTCTTTTGGAGATTTTCAAAAGTTTATTCTAGACATGCCATAGAGATGAACGACCTACTTGTTTAAAATACTAAAAATTCCAAGAGAACATTACAAACCTCTTGCTTATTTTAATTTTGATTTTTCTCTCCCACAGTCAGATTAAAGTACATTAACCAGGGAGAAAACGTATTTTTTAAAAAAAAGTAGAAAAAAGGAGACCAGAAGAAATCAGGGATCAAAAGCTTTCTGAAACAAGAGGACAATAATTAGCAACTAACTTTTAATATAATGAGGTACATACATCCCTCTCAGAAAGCAATTTCATAATGTTGGGACCATGAAGAAAAGCCCCTCACTTCTAAATCTTAATTAAATGGGTGATTCTTAAGAAAGGAGACATTTTCTACCATAAATTTGGACTGAGGCAACTTGAGAGATTGAAAGGTACAAACTTTTAAAAAATGTATTTCTATTAGTGAAATCCAAACAAAACACAAACACCAACAGGAAAAAAGAATACATAAATTATGGTTATACAAATATTATATAGAGCTTTTCTTTTTCTGTTAATTGGCACCCCCCCCAATCATGTTTAGTTTATTTAAATGTCAAAACTGATATACTGAATCTAATGGAAATACATGGACAATCAACAAACTAAGCAATCTCTGATTGTGTCAGAGACACAAATTATAGTCTTTGGAACCAGCAAAACTGCCTGAATCATTTTTAAAGGTAGTTTTATTCCTCCAATTTAAATTGGAAGTCCCCAGGCATAGGTCTACCTTCCAGTAGCAGGTATAACTTATAAGACAGCAGAAACCATCTTAAATAGGATTCACAGCATAACCTGGATATATTTCAGACTGTGAAGGTGATCTGAAAAGGAAGGTATGACCTATTGGCCCAATGACTCAGTCTACCACCAATCATAAGCAAAAATATAAGAACAGATCATCTGGATCTAATGCAAGGGAGAATTATCAGTTCACAGAAGCTTATATCCAAAAACTATTTCCTCCAGATGTTTCTACATATGTTTAAAATCATAGTGAGGAGGATACTGAACCCTTAGAACAATCACTATTGAGAAGAATAAGTTTTGCATGACCACAAATAGGAAACCTAAGCCTCAGAAAATGGTAAGAACCACCATAACTCAATACTCCAACTTCCAACCTCAAAAGAGGGAAACAAAGGAATAAAAAAATTGAAATAGGCCATTTAAGCCATCTAGTCCAAACAACCAACAATATTACTTTAGACTGTTAAATTTTATCAATCAGGCTTTAAATAATGTGTAATTTAAATAAATAAATAAAGCAGCAGGGATAAACACAAAATAGTTGTTTTATGGCAAGTAACTCCACTTTCTATGAGAAAATAAGCAGCTCACTAGTGCCTTCAAAATGCTGTGTAAACCACCTAATGCTTCAGTTGCTTCTATTCTTAGTCTACTGCTAAGTGTGCAAGGCTCTATTTCCTCTAAGTGATGGCTGGCTGCTGCACCCTAGTTTAACACAAAAAAATACCTTTCAGTTTAGGGCCTTCCAGTTGTAAGAGACTAATAACTACTATATTAACAAAAACTCAAATTAGAATTAAATTAATTTTAAGAGACATTTTGCTGCTATAAGCCTTCCCCTTAATCTGTCTTCTAAATAAAACACAAACTAAATGTATTTTCTCTTGGTTTAGCGGAGGTTCTGACATACTGTAGTTAATGTGAGTCTATAAATATCTACACAAACGTAATTCCAACTGAATCAAATGGAGCTTACTAAGAGGCACACAGATATTGCATTGTAGGTTGTGTCTTGAGGAAACTTTGTCCAAAGGTTGAGAAGACCTCTCCTGTCAAATCAGAGAGGCAATCCCCAGCATTATAAGTACAGATATAAATAGCTTGTTTACTTCCTCCCTGGGCTAAGCAGTATTAGCTATTCTCCTTTTGGCAAAAGGAACTGCAGCTGTATTACAAACTACTCTCATTAGGAAGAATAGAAATTATCTGAATTATGCTGTCTTATGACTAAAGATCTCTCTGGCAGAATGGTTCATTTAAAATAGCTCTAAGCAACCCATCCAAAAATGCCAATAAGGCAGAAGATTTTAATAACATTGCGCCATCCTACCATTTAGAATGGATAAAAAACGGTGATTAAAACAGATTTTTAAGCGAAAGCCAATAAAAGAAACTTCTAATAATCATGTTTAAAATGAAATCTGATACAAATATGTTAAAATACAGACACACAGAATTTTTTGGAGAAACACTGGTTTACCCAATTAAGGTTCTAGAGAGTTTTGCATACTGAAAGACTAAGTAAGCAATTTTGCTAGAACTCACAAATAAACCCAAACAAAAATCTTTAATTCATAGATACACTCAATAAATATTCTGTAGTTCCATAATGCAAAAGGGCTGTGTGCCAAGAAATTTTGGATCATATTCATTAAAAATATAAAATATATACTTATTGCAAACAACATTTTAATTATAATAGCTAATTTGTAACATATATATCAAATGACAGGGCCTAGCTAACTTTGGGTAATCTCAAAATGCTAACCAAGGTCAGACTTGGCTTGTACCTGGATGGGAGACTACCAGGAAATCCTAAGGCTGTAGACTAGATCAAGAAATTGAATCAAGTCAGTCTTTATTACAGTCATAGACCAGCAGAGATCAAGAAGTTGAAAAAAATATTTTGGAAGAAGGCAACAGTAAACTACTTCCCTATTTTGCCAGAAAACTACACTGGTGTCTCAATTTAGTCACTGGGAATGGAGCTTTACTCAAATGAAACTTTATCTGTTTCCTGTTTAAGAAACGTATGCATTAGAAAAATTAGACTCAGTTAAGCCAATATGGTAAGTTGCCTTGATTCATTTTCAAAATCAACATATTTTGTTACCATTTTAACTACTTGTGTTCTAAGGTAGTATAGATCATCAAGAACTATGCTACAGCACACCCAACAGGAGTTGACACCAAATGGACATGAGAGTGCCAGAAACAAAAAAATTATCAAGACCTTCTCCAAGTGGATCACCGTCCTATCTTTTGTTCTCTCCACAAGGTTAGTGAGGCGTCAGATACCTTGCAACATTAATACAAATACTGTGGAATGATACTTTTTTCAATAAATCAAAATTGCTTTCTATTAAGTTAAACTATCACTTGGAAATGGCAGATCAGAATACCAAAAAAAGTTTATGCTAAAACCTGTTATTAATGGCACAAAGTCATATCATCAAACTCAGTAAGCATTTACTCAGCAGTTTTGAAGACCATAAAAGCAAACATCTCCCAGTTTCATGACAATCCACAACGGTGAACATACTATTCCACTTTCCCTTGGACACTCCTTAGAGACAAAACAGAGATGAGCATGTAATGCAAGAGGCAAAACAGTAAAATACTTTTTGCTTGTGTTCCTGTTTCCCCCTCCACTAATTTCAGATTCCTGGGGAGAGACTGCTATGCTTCTAACTCAAAGGTGGCTATGGCTATGAGTAGCCCCAACAAAAACTGAAACACACCGCTTACAAGTGACCAACATCATTGTTTTTCTTTCCTTGTTCTTTTGACAAACAGGATACAACCAAGCACTAGTGATATACGCAAGACTTTGTGAATCTTTGACTTCAAAGCTACAGTAGTCCAAGGACATGGCTGGGGCCTAAAAGAAGCTTGTTTAAGTCACTATACTGGTAACAGAGCATTTGGAATAGTTGGAAGATGTTAAAAGACTATATTCCATGGTAGGTAGCTACACATAATTCCCCTCTGGTAGTGATCTTCTCAAAGACAAGCTTCGCAGGCAATGCAGTTTCAGGCTCTAGATAGCTCTATTAATGGGCATTATTCTAGCACATCTGCTTAAGGTCAGAAGTCAAATTTTACAACAACCTTCCCCTATCTGGTGCCCCATGCTATGCTGGAATTAAGATGATCAGAAAGGTAATTTAAAAACTGTTCTAAAGTACATGTACAGAACAGAACTCAGATGTTCAATCAACTCTATTAGAAGTATTTAAAGAATACAGGTACTCTCCAGTTTAAGAATGAGTTCCGTTCCCAAGGTCTGTCCTTAAGCTGAATTTGTATGTAAGCCGGAACAGTATTATTGTTTAATATTGTATAATACTGTATAGGTAGTATTGTGTATTTAACTCAAACCGTTGTGTATTTAATTCGAATTTTGCTACAATAGGGTCATCTGTTAACCCGGGGGCTACCTGTAACAGGTTTGACACATAAAGTAATCTTTTGTGTTACCTTGGGTTAGTGACTAAGAATGAATCAGAAAATGTATGTAGCGCATACGCAACCACATACAACAGGGAAAGGCAATCAGGCATCCTCCAGATATTTTGGAGTATAACTCTCCTAATGTCTTGCAATTGGACATACTGTCTGGGGTGGTTGGGAATCCAAGATATTTGGACTCTCACTAACTGCAGAGAAAAGTGAAATGCTGGAAATAGTTGAGTCAGTTCAACGAACAGCCCAGAAATAAGGTAAGTATGAATTACCTAGCAAGCAAACTTGGGAGATTTTCTACTTCTTAAACTGGAAAACTACAGTTAAAGGCTTGGGAAAGTATTAATATCCTGGCAATCATAATTTATTAGTTTGTCTGGACAAAGAACTATAGCTAATGGAAGACTTCCTGGTTTGTTTGCCAGTTCATGAAAAGAGTAAAGGCATCCTCATGTTTAGTTTAGGTTATTAAACTGAAATACAATGATCCAAACATAGCAATATCATCTAACCACTGTTTCAGGTCAATTAAGTTCTGAAGCACAAGAGTTGTCTTTATGCCTTGGCACAATACATTGGCTCCCAGGCAATGAATGGAGCTATTAGCCAACATAAACATGCATTCTCCATAATTTACTAATGGTGCTTCTTCTGAAGCGTCTGAGGCCAAAGGAAACATTTACTTTGAAAAATAGGAGCCATGGTTCTAGAGGTTTTCCAAAACACAAGCATATACAAGCTGCTAGCCTTCCCTAACATGGGTCCCTCCAGCTGTTATGGACCACAGCTTCCAACAGAAACAGACCATGGGAGTTCCATGCACAAAATAACTGAAGGGACTCAGTTTCACAAATAATTTTCCCCAAGAATCCAGGAATAATATATCATTGTTTAAAATAATGAAACTTTCCTTGTATGAGAACCTTCAGTATGCCATTATTTAAAACATTCTATCAAAAAGTTTCAAGATTTGTCACACTTCAGATAATCCAATATATCTAAACAGGTTTTAAAAAATGTCAAGATCATTCTACAAAAGAACTTGAACCCTGACTACCAATCAACCAACATACACAAAATAGTTTTGCATAAACAACTTCCAAGTTTTATTTATTAAACAAGTATTTTCTGTACAAACTACACTATAATTCAGCTACACCTTGCAACTTAGTATTTCTGCAAATTATAGTATGTAAACTTTGTAAAAATGGTCCCACATAATACATCAAAAGTACATTTTTTAAAAGCCATGTTTAACAGCTGGTCCCTTGGCAATGAAAAGGCTTGGGAAATTTACTCTGAAAATTATGTTGGAGTATTTATTTATCTATTTATTTATTCAGTTTTGGCACTGCCTGACTCTAGACCAACTCTATTAACCCACGAAACACATCAGCACAACTATTAAAGGAGATGAGATCTGTCAGCCAGACAACTCCATAGTTCAAAAGTGAGTGCCGTGTCCCACCCTTTAAGGGCTTGGACTTTAAGAAATTATTACTAAGAGGTTGTTTGGGGTCTTCTAAAACAATGTTAATAAAAATATATGCTGGATTTTTAGACTTTGTTCCGTTATATTAGACTTTAAAACACAACCATGCTCCATTCACAACTCCGTATCAAGATGCTCAAAGGAGTGACAATTGAGAAATTAAACTGGCAAAATAATAAATTAAGTGTTGGTGCTGCTCACAGACTAGCAGAAAGTATGCAAAAATGTTCAGACATACAGTTCTCTAAGATGTATAGCAGTGTCTTCTTGAAACAGTTCGATAAAAGGCCAATTATTTTGGATGTGGATTTGGAACTCAGCATCTGTTTACACTAGGCTTGTTTTTAACAGCTTGTCTGCTAGCCCACAAGCAAACAGGAATTCCATGGTGATGAGTGACAGGGCTGGTGGAGGAGAGATTCTTCCAGCCATCCACTTGTTTCCATGATAGCCATAAAGGAAAGAGAAGTCTTTACACTCTGGCCAACAGAGAAATATCAGCTTACTACTACACTGACTAGCAATAATTCCTAAACGCTATAGATTGGAATCCCACACTGCCTAAGAAATAGTTTTAAACAAAATTTGCTGAATAAACCACAATGGTAGGATTCAAGCAATACTGTATAGCAAGCCATAAACCATAGTTTATAAAACAATGTGATTGTGGTCATACAACACGCTAAACCAAAACCAAACAAACCACATCTTAGTTTAGTATTATATTCTGATCTAGATTAAAAAACAGCAAGCACCATAATGCCAAATCCCAAGCAGGCCTTCTTAGAGATAATTCACTGAGATAACTTGTATAAATTTTCCTGTAAGACACTTTTGGATTGTAAACTTAATACAATATTCTCTATCTAGGAAGAAAAAGCAATGTATCCTTCCTTTCTCAGACGTATGCTCCCTAGATGACAACTGTATTCTGCTGGGCGTACTGTAATACAACCAGTACAGTATGGCCACCTCAAAACTGAAACTCTCACTCTTCTCTGGAGCATTTAGTAAAAATTTCCAAGCATTAAGGAGAGAGAAAAGGGAGGAGGGAGTTTCAGAAGAAGCAGGGCTGCTGCCACAGAGGATAGGTGCACACCTAAAAGGTAAATAAACTATTTTGGAATTTTACAATCCTACATCATTCCACAGACTTTGCTTGTTTCATAGCAGACATCAGGACAAATATGCAGAATAAGTAGTTAAATATGGCCCAGAAGCAAGCTGCTACAACATATAACAGAATGATGGAGGCATCAAGGTACAGGCCACCTTTCCACAAAACAAGGTGAATTGTTCAATTAAATTCCTGTGCTTCCTTAATACTTTTCTTTAATCATACCCTATTAATATTTAGGATTAATTGCCACAGTACAGGAAATTAACCAGCAGAGAAGAAAAACAGCATGGCAGTTAAGTGTTTTAGCCAGGAGATCTGGATTCAAAATTCTGCTGACTCGTGAATCATAGGGCTATTTCTCAAGCCAATCTACCTCACAAGACTGTAACACTGGGGGTAAAACGAGATAAGCCTGACATACAAAATCTAGTTCCCCGCAGAAGGTCAGAATCTTAGGTTTCCAGAAATACTGAACTGTTTAACTTAAATAGGACAGTAAATGTAACAAGAGCCAGGACAGACACCCTCTTGAGCAGTGTTGTCCAAACTTGGTCACTTTAAGATGAGTGGATTTCAATTCCCAGAATTCCCCAGCCAGCATGGCTGGCTGGGAAATTCTGGGAGTTGAAGTCCACTCATCTTAAAGTGGCCAAGTTTGGACATCACTGCTCTTGAGCATCATTCCCTGCTCCAGCAAAGAGATAGGCAGAGAAGACTTGAGGAAGGCAGAATACAAATCTAACGAAGAAATAAACATTCCCCCAAAATTGCAAACAGGATTACACAGTAATATTTGCCATACACATAATTCAATTAGACAATTACTATCTTGGCAATTCATTCACTTCATTCTTGGATTTCAAATCTATCAAGACTCAAAGAATCTGCAACCTTTAAAACTGCCACCATAATTGACATACACAGAAAAATCATTCAGAGATCAATGGTGCTTTAAAAATTAAGGAGACATTAGTCATCATTTTGAAATAACTATTGGAAATATAATTTAACCTAGTAGAAAGAGTCCTACACAAATAAGGATTGGCATAGAGCTCTTCCTGAATTCTTTAGAACAGCACATTCAACCGTGGTTTCCCAAAGTGAAACTCTACAAAGGAAACGGGATCCATAACAGCTAAGAATGGGTCTATTGTAAATATTTCAAACTGCTTCAGCAGAATGACATCATGCATGTCAACTATATGTACACTCAAGCCCTAGCTTGCTAAATTCTCTACAGTAAATACATCCTTCACTATCAAAATTCTTAATGGTCACATTGCTGCCCAACAGGTTGCCCAATACTATTCTTACTCAACATAAAAGCGAGCTGAGTCTAGGAGCCAATTGTTCGTCATCCAACAAGCTTGGGCTCCAAAAGGATTTGAGTAGCTTTTCAACTCCCTTCTGTGGACACTTCGCTGTCAACCTAATTGTTACAGACCATTACACCACTTCTACTGGAATTATATCTAGGGATCATCAAGCAAATACAACACTCAAACTTTCTTCTGTTGCTACCATATCATACTCCCAATTTTCTCCGCTTCCTACTTCTGACAGCAACTGTGTTTTAGGACTAGTTAAAGGAATTCAAGTGCAGCACTTTGGATCTGAAGTGCTTCAGCTGCATGCCACTGTTAATGTAGCACCATCCGTACTCTTTAAATCAGCTGCATCTTTTCCCAGGATCACATGATTGCCCTCTGCAGCTGCTATGTGATCTCAGGAAAAGTCATGGCTGATAAAGAGTTGCAGGCAGGTGCTACATTCATGCTCCAAAACACCTGGATCTGAAGCAATACACAGCCGTATACTTATTGCCACCATTATAACTATTAAGTAACATTAACAAGGATACCAAACAAAGACTAAGGGCAGAGAAGGACAGGGCAAAGTATGTTTATCACACCATTAAAAGCATGTTATGTAGAAAATAAACCTACATCTTTAACTTGGCTGGTAACCAAGGACTAACCTAAAATTATAAATGCAGTTTCAGCTGAGTCCTGTTGAGGAAAGATTGTAACAGCAAACACAGAATATGTTTTCTTACATTATGCAAGTTAGTAGCTCAGAGAAAACTGAAAAGTCAGAGCCCATCTTGAACAATAACATAACTCAAAAATATCAAGTAACAAATATTATATCTGTGAATAGTATATTCTTTTAAAATATACACAAATACTAATAGTAAGGACACCTTTGGGTCAAGCTTGGCTTTTGATACATGGACACAAAGATTAGGTATTCTTGGCAATAATATCAAAATTATGTGAGATGGGTGGCTATATAAATATGATAAATAAAATAAAAATTATTTGCAATTGCCATCTTGATTTCCCAGTGTAGTCTATAGCAACAACCAGCCCACAGCAGTGACAATTATGCACTATATAAATTTAGCCCTTATGCCATCCTTTAAAAAAAAACTCCAAACATTCTAAATTTACAATTTATATACATACATACATACATAGATGTCCAGGCTGCCTATCACTTATATATCACCTTAGAGAATTTATATATGCATTCTCAAAAATCCTTTCAACAACCTTGCAAGGTAGCACTGCATTATAATCTTGACATTGCAGATGGGATAATCTGATAAAGATAGGGTCTTGATACAAAGTCAGTTTCTGAACCAAGAACCGAACTGGAAAACTCTAGTACATAGTTCACAAGTTATGTTTCTAAGCAGCAACTTCAAGGTAGACTTGAGTATTGTTCATTACCACTAGCAAGATTCAGCAAACATGCACTTCTTACCTTATCTTTTTCATGTGGAAGGAGTGATACTGGAGGAAGACAAGAAAGAGACTCGCAGCTCTCTTTCCCATCTGCATTTGTGGCTGCTTTAGTATTGAGTTGATACAAAGGTCCATCCTTAAGGAGTCGGCCATGGCCAACAGCACGCTTAACAGCCAACCGCAACTGCTGGTGAAAGGTAGAAGGAGCACTGCTGGCAAACAAAGCTGACACATCCTTCTGCCCTTTCAAGTAACGTTCAATGTTCTTCAAGGATGAGCCAGTGGATTCTGCCAAGCCCTCAATTGCCCGTTTAATCAGTTTATTCCAGTCCACATTTGGTTTACCATCCAACTTTCCATGGTTCCGAGGTTTAGGAAGTGCTATTCGCCCAGGGTTATCTGGATCCTTATAGGAGTTAAGTCCTTTATTGGAAACTTTTAAAATAGTTCCATCTTTAACACTCAGTTCCAACTGTTCCAGAACAGTTTTGCGATCCAAACCATGGGATGAAGACACAGCATTGCATATCCTCTCTTCTGATGGCCGTTGTTTTTGCTTCTTGACCTTTTTAATTGCCTCCAAAATCCACTCAGTGTACAGCGGGTTAGCGAGTTTTACCATGGTGAAAAATTCTTTATATCCATAGAGTCGTTATCCCTTATCCCTATGCTGAAGGAGTTTCGCACAACGGGAAAACAGATGATCGGAGAATGAGGACCAGTTAATCATAGCATACACGTTTTTGGCCCCAAATTGCTCTTCTTTTTTCAAACATGAGTATTTCCTACTTCTGGTTCATGTTTTCCAATACCCCCCCTCCAAACAACTGATGAAAAAAATGTATCACACAGGTAAAAAGATTTCAATACATTTCATTCCACTGCTTTATATTCCCAGTTTGACAGGCAAACTGTGCACCTGCAAGAAAAGCAAAAAACATAGTTTAGTAACTTTTATCAGACTTCATGAAAATACCGAACGATTTGTTATCTCACAGCAGCCCTGTTTAAAAACAAAAAAAAACAAAATTACATCCAAGAATACTTGGCCTACAACTGAAACTGAAAGCAATTACAAAACTGGTATTTTAAACAGCGATGCATCAGCCCTCTTTTTCAGCAACTCTGAACTCTTGGCAGCCAGATGCCATTCATCAAGACCAGGCACTCCAAATCTGCACAACGGGGGCAAACTTCTCCAAAACACCCGGAGAAACAGCCACAGGACAAACCAACTCCTTCTACCCACATGCCAAGCAGACTCGAAAATCAGCCCCAGACTGCAACCTGGACAAGTGTCACCATCCACATTGCTGGAGAGCGAATAAATCGGGGCCACCCAGCTGGCAACTTTCTAAACTCTCGTCCTGAATTGGAGAATAGAGGGAGAATCGCAAGACGCGGAGCCTGGTCGGAACTGTCGCAACTCCTCCAGGCGGCCCCGCGTTTCCTACGCGGGGAGAAGCCAGGAGGCTCTCTCGGAACTAACTTTCCCTGGGAAACTTTCCGTCCTCGGGACGGCCGCGAGGAGCGGCTCCCCTCCGGGGCGCCCGGCCTCCCCGCAGAGCCCCGGGCGGCCGTCTCCGGAGGCGGCGGGCCAGGAGCAGCCCTTCGGAGGCCGACGGCCCTGCCAGCCGGAGATGCCCTCCCAGAGAAAGGCAGCCTCGTTATGTAAGGCGGAGGAGCCGCCACGCAGGAGCCTGGAGCCGCGGGCGGGCCGCGCTCCCCCGCGCTGGGCCGGGGCGATCCCGCTCCTGCGGCGCCTCCATCCCGCTTCCTCCGGGGGGTCCTCGCCGGGAAAGCGCGGCCGGGCGAGCCCCCGCCCCCGGCGGAGGAGGGAGGCCTAACCCGCGGGTCGCCCGCTACGCCCCGGCCGCCCAGCGCCGCGCCGCCGCCGCCGCCGCTCCGGCCTGCGAGCCGCCCCGAGGACGCTCCGGCCGCGCGGCCGGCTCGGCGGGAGGCGCCGGGCCCTCGGCGGCGGCGCTCGGCGAAGGCGGGCTGCACCTGCCGCGGCCCCGGCGGGCCTGGCGCAGCGCGAGCGTCGGCCGGGCCGGAACAGGCCGCGGGGCCTGACGCGAGAAGCCCGCGCAGGGCCCTTTCTCCCCCCGCCGCCGGCTCGCCGCCGCGCCGCCGCCGCGCCCGCCGCCGCGCCCGCCGCCGCCGCGCCGCCCCTCCGCCGAGGCCGGCCGCAGCCCCGCGGCGGCGCCCGAGACTTACCGGGGCCTACGAGAGGCGGAGCCCAGGCGCCCGAGGCTGGACGGCAGCGAAGACCCAAACTGACACGGCGGCCATCTTGGGTCCGTAGCGCTGCGGAGGGCGGAGAGGCCCTTGGCAGCGGAACAGCCGCGCGGGGAGGAGCCGGCCGCGGGGGAGGGGTGTGGGAACAGCCTCTCCGAGAGAGGGAAAAGCGGCACGGCGAAGCGGGAGGAGGGAGGGGCGGCGGGTTGAGGGAGCAGCCGCGGTCTGTGTATGTGTGTGCGCGCGGTTGGGGAGAGGGAGGGTGGTGAGGAAGGAGGGAGGGGGCGCGCGGGAATCTGCGCAGGCGCGGGGCCCGGGCTCGGAACCCGGGCAGCGCGCAGCCTTGCAAGCGGCGGCTCTGCGGGCGAGGAGGCGCGCGGGACCCCCGGATCCCCTCCTGCGCCTTTACTCGGGAGTAAGTCGCCTGCCGCGGGGCAGAGCAGGGCAGCCCAGCCTGCAGCACCAACGTGAGAAGGGCCGCCTGCCTCTCCCCGTCTTTACTCGGGAGTAAGGCGTCCGCGGCCATCCAGGGTTGCTCAGCCGCGAGTAAGCAGAGCAGAGCAAAGCAAAGCAAAGCAGGCGCGCCTCGGCCGCCGGGCCGGGTCGCTGGCCCCTCTCCGTGCTTCTTCGGCGGCCAGCTGGAGGAAGGCTTCACCCCGAGTAAGCGAACAGATACCTCCCGGCCCCCCTTCGGACCGCTCCCGAGCTAGCCCGCCCGTCGGCGAGAGCGCACGACCTTGGCTCCTTCCTGGCGCGGACGCGAGAGCGGATCGCCCCGGGCCTTCCCGCGAGCAAGCCGCGTGTGGCAGCCGCGCCGGATCCCTGTCCCTTGCAGGAGGGCTGCCTCGCGGGCCGTTTCCCCGCGGCAGCCCCGGAGCCGTCGAGCTTCCAGGGCGCTCCTTACTCTCGAGCAAGCGCGTGCAGCGTTGCGGGGGGCTCGGAGGGGTCGCGCGAGGCCGGGCCGGCTTTATTTGCAGCGGGCTCGAGCCTCGCTCCGTTCCCTGAAACGCCCGCCGAGCGTCTGCGGCGGGCGAAAGCGCTCCGCGGACCCCCTCCGGGAGGGCCGGTCGGCGCCTGCCGAAACACCCGGAACTCGGAGCCTTTGCTCCGAAGGGTCGCACCAGCTTCCACAGGACTGACTTCCAAGCTTGGCAGCGTAACATCAAGGCCACGGGGAGGCCAAAACAAAAAAAAACCACATCTGTCTCCGCAACTTAAATAATCCAAGGTTATCCTAAAGAACGCAGTTCCAACCGTACACCGACTGTCGCTGGCTTTCAAGAGAGTGCCGGGCTCGGGTCCTGTTTTTAGGAAAGGCAGGGGTGCTAGATTTGGGCTGGAAACATCTGGAGGGCCACTAGAGGAGGGGAACATCTGTGCCTTGCTATTTATTAGGCTTCCAGCCCACTCCAGGACTTTGCAGAGTTAAAAGAGCAACAGTTCCCTAAAAACAGCAACCACCTCTGAGCGTGCAGAAGCTGCCTTTCACGTCTCCCTCCAGCTTATAGGGCTTCTCCCAACTCAAGACCCCACGGAAAAGCTGGGCTTTTAAAGAAAGCTTGGAGGTGGGTACGGTGGGGAGGGCCATATGAATCTCTGGGGAGATGCCCTTCCAAAGGGCTGGTGCTGCGACAGAGAAGGCCCCCCTCCTGGGCCCTGGTAGATGACACTGTTTGATTGATGGGGCCCAAAGCAAGACAACTCCGTTGGAGCTCACAGGATGGGGAGACAGCGTGGGAAACAGGTGGTCCCTCAAGTAGCTAGGAGCTGTGCCAAGTAGGGCTTCAGAGGTGGTAACCAACACCTTGTATTGGATTCGGAAGCCAGCTGGCTATTTGGAGCTCCCAGGATGGGAAGACCCCCTGGGAGACAGGCGGGCCCTCAGTCAGTGGGTGCCAGTGGGGCCATCTAGTAGCTGTCTCAGTTGATGTAGCCCAGATTGTTGTTGTTGTTTAGTCGTTAAGTCGTGTCCGACTCTTCGTGACCCCATGAACCATATTGCGCCAGGCCTTCCTGTCCTTCACTGCCTCCCTGAGTTTGCTCAGTTTCATGCTCATTGCTTCAGTGATGCTATCTAACCATCTCATCCTCTGCCGTCCTCTTCTCCTTTTGCCTTCAATCTTTCCCAGCATCAGGGTCTTCTCCAAAGAGATCTCTCTTCGCATTAGGTGGCCAAAATATCTGAGCTTGAGCTTCATTATCGATCCTTCCAATGAGCAATCTAAATAACAGGTATCTCAAAGCCAAACCTCACTCACATCTAACTGGTTTGTATTTTTCAAGCGAGTTTGAAAAGTTTTCCAGACTTTTTAGTTTTAACCATGAAGCCGTGGGAACCACTTCTGCTTCATTTCTGCAGTCTTGGTGTACACATTATGGCTTACCTCTGTCTTGGGTTCAGATTCTCCATTGGCCTTGGCATAACATGGGTGATGAGCAACTGGTTGCGTTTAACACAGTCACTAATGCGGGAATAGGCAGTTTACATGCCACGGTACACATTTTGCAAAGTTTGGTCTTCTCAGACGTGTCCAAAAATTTAACCAGACTGGATTTTTAACCAGATGTACAGTAGTCTGCAATCTTCCGTTGGTCCCAAGAAGCACATTTGAATGCCCGTTTGTTGTGGGCGTTCACACAAAATGGCCATTGTGGGTGTGGTCAGTTGGCAAACCACCATTCACTAGGAGGCAATCTAATAGTCACTTTTCTATCTTTTTTAGCCCTCTGTCAGGCTTTACCTCGACCGTTTTTTGTCTTTTCTGTGCATGCTTTTTTCATTTCACTTATTTACAGTATTGATGGGCCACCAGCTCCCCAAAAGAATGGAAAGACTTTAAATAATGTTATAAAATTATCTTGTAAATAAAGATTATGCTAAAGAGTTGCACTTTGATGTCCTATTTAATTTTTTGAACTTGGGGCTGGGAATTAAAATAGCGTCCGATACAGCAAGAAATTTAGCGGGTGCTCATGAAGAGGCTGTGGACTCATCCAGGATCTAGGTTATCCCAATTGAGAAAGGCAAGGCTAGTGCAAGTAATCGTGGCCTGTAGGGAAATCTTGAGCGCTCTCTTTTCATGCTGGAGGATGCTTTGGCCTGTTAAGATCATCAGAAGGTTGGTGAGAATAATAAAAAGGAACTTCTTACTTGCTTCCATCATTGGAGGTTGTGGTGGTGCCCATGCTAATAAAGATTGGACATTGGACATTGGAGCAGATGTCCTGGGTTCTGCAGCTCAGTGACCTGCCTGAGGCCAGATTCACCCAAAATTGTAACTTTACGTCCAAATTAACAAAGCCCCATTGCCATGTTTGCATAACGGTCTGGGTTCAGACAAATCAGCCAAGTTCTTTAACGTGACTGCTGGCACATTAACCACGCAAAGACCATAGCTGAGTTCCCACAATCAACCCAACCCATTCCAGCCTTGCCTAGTACGTTATGAGAATGCAGCCACAGAGTGACAAGATTTGGGGCCCCAGCATCAATACAAGGATTTTGGAGCAAAAAAGGCAGGGAAATTAGCTAGAGATGTACTTATTAGGATGTGCTATTTATTAGGGTTATAAGCTCCAGGCTGCAAAAATCCGGAAGGCCACTACGTGTGACCGTTTGCTGCCATCCTGTGGTTGTCAAGATTTGGTAGCCCCATTTTTTATTTTATTTGTATTAGTTTATTGCTGCAAACATTCCAGAAATATGGAATTTGACCCTTTATGAAGAACTCCAGCTCCATAATCCGTAGTGGCCTTCCGGATTTTTGCAGCCTGGAGCTTATAACCCTAATAAATAGCACATCCTAAAAAGTACATCTCTAGCTAATTTCCCTGCCTTTTTTGCTGAACCTGGGATTCAGCTAACAGAATCATTCTGCGCAGGTGGGAAAAAAAGAAAGCAGTTAAAGTATCTTTTGTTGATTTTAGAAATGTTTTATTATACAAAAAATAAGAAGATGGAGAAGTATATTTCTGTATGATCTAGCTTTAATAGTATATTAAAAGACTGGTTGCATATTAATCCTGTATTAATATTATATGAAACTTTACTTTTTTTTTTGACGTTTTAGTTCATTTTAATCTCCATATGTGTAATTATGGTATTACTACTGTTTACTTTTGTTTATTCATCTCACTGTACTATAGAATAAAAATATATTTAAACATAGCTTATTTCCACATACATATCAGTGAAAAGGGAGGGGAGTGTTAAGGAATTAAACCTAGGCTCTAAAATTCACCTGTGTCAGCTGGTAAAGTATCACTGCTCAGCACACAAAATCAAATAACAGCAGCACAGAAATGTCAAATCCAGAGAATACTGGATGCCTGGAACAACGTCAAAACAGATGTATTTGTAGAGAATGGTATCCTTTGCCATTTTAAACATGAATGGGCAGGCTGGCTCTTTAAAGTACGATACTCTTGGGGAACAAGGCTTATAGAGTCTTTTCTCAGGCTGACTTGCTCCCCACCCATTCGTGGACTGGCAGAAAACTAGATCAGCCTGAAATTTGTTCTTCTCATTGCCAATCCACGTCCAGCCCTTACTGCCTCTCTTCCCAGTGACTGCCTTGACTGCTCTCCAAAACACTGGGTGCCAAAGACAAAACAGATTTTTACACAATTTGAAGCTGTTCTTGGTCAGAAAAAGCAGAGAAAGACGAACATGAGCAACAGCAACAACAAATCTTCATTACGGCAGAAAACACTACATACACCTAACATTATGAATAAAAAGTGGGCGTAAAATATGATAAAATAACAATAATATTAATAGAATACTAATAATACCGGCCATCATCAAGATTAGCACTAATCTTCAGTCATAGGTGGGATGAATAGAGCAAATAGAGACACAGAACTGGGAAGATGTGTCAGAATCCTTGTTGGATGGAAGAAGTGACAAGCATCTGTAACGGTCTGTGGGAATGACGCTGGGAGACAGGAGGAAGAGCTGCAGACTAGACCACTGTCATACAAAAGGTACCTCAGCCCACAGAAGGAAAAGAGGCATGAGAAGCATTTCAGAAGGGACCCTCCCTAGTTTTCCAGAGAGTTAAAGGAAAGGAGGGGAGGGTCCCTCTGCTTCTGTGGACTGAGATACCTTTTGCATGACAGTGGTCTAGTCTGCGGCTCTTCCTCCTGCTCCCAGGGTCATTCCTACAGACCATTACAGAATTGTGCTCTCTGCCAGGGTATTTCTTTAAAATGGGATAGATTAATGTCATCTGAGGTTCCCTGTAAAAAGAGCAACAGAGGAACATGTGGCTTGGAGACTCCATGGAGCCATCCCCACATGGGTACATGCACTGCTGTATGTTTTTATAATGCCCCCACAGGACAGTGGAGGGGAATGTGTCCAACCTGGCCAAGTTGAAGGCTCAGCAAAATTTCAGAATAGAGGAGTGATTGGACGGTGGCACATGCTCATGTGAAAAAAATCCATAGATTGTGGGGTTGGATATGAGGGTTAGACTGGTTTGGAATCAATATCCTACATACACGACTTAAGATGACTCCTGGCATTTTCAAACCCTAATGGGCAGAGGCTCTCCAAAGAGAGACCCAAAGACTGGAGTTTGCTATTAGCTGTTGTTAGCCAGGTTGATTTAAAATGAGAACCAGTGGGGCCAGGCCCACAGGGAAAAGCAATAATTTTAACCCCAAATTAATGAGATAATACCAGGCTCTGGCATGCACAGAAACCAAACCTATCTCTCTCTGTAAGTCAGCATTCTTGATGCATCTTGAAACTGCAAGAATAGCTCTTATAAATTTGGATTGGACAACTTCCAGGGTATTAAACTTTGTAGAAGTATAAATGTGAACATCGAATCTAACCTCAGCACAGCTAAAGATGACTGAAGCTTGTCTCATTCACGGGATGGGAATGAGAAGAAGACAAAGGCATCTTTGTGCCATGATTAGGAGCAAGAAGGGAATGACTGACTGATTAGGTGCCATCAAGTCAGTGTCAACTCTTAGCGACCACATAGATTTTCTCCATGATGATCTGTCCTTAACCTGGTGCTTCAAATCTCCCAACAGTGCACCCATTGCCACTGTAACTGAGCTCATCCACCTTGCTGCTGGTCGTCTTCTCTTTCCTTCCTCCTTTCCAAGCATTAGATCTTTCTCCAGAGAGCTAGACCTTCGCATGAAGTGTCTGAAGTACAGTAGGATAATCTGAGTGCTGTCATTTGTTCTTTGAGTGCTCTGGATTGATTTGTTAAATGATCCATTGGTTTGTTTTCTTGGAAGTCTGTGGTATTCTCAGGAGTCTTCTCCAACACCAAAGTTCAAAAGGGCCAATACTCTTCCTATCCTGCTTCTTCAATTTCCCCTTCCATAGATTATCACAGGGAAGACCATGGCTTGTACTCTTCTGATTTTGGGGTGTAGACACATCACAGCATCTGAATATTTTCCAAGGACTTCATGGCTGTTCTACCAAGTACAAGTCTGTCCTTATTTTTCACAAGTACACTGTAATAGAATCAGTTACCTATATTTACATCTTCTTGTTCAATTTGGTATTGCTAGATTTACTTGTACTTCATGGTTTACACAGGGACCCCAATTTTCTGGGTATACAGAACACTGACTAAACCATCAAGTAACCATGCAAGCTGGGTTCACACATTTTCAGCTAAAATGGGGATAGGTTTGTGATTCAGCGTAAACCATGCAAATAGCCGGTATGTAGACAAGGGTGTTTCCCAGGCAGAAGACTTGATAAACCTATATATTATACCATATGTCTATTAATATTATGTAAATTAAAAGTATGTAAATGCAAACATTAATGTATTTGGGCATACTGAAAATATTATAAAGAGAGTCACTGCCTCATTAGCTCAACCCAGTTATCATTTGCTTGAAATGAATAATCAAAGAAAACAAGGGGAAATGCTTTTATGAACTAACATGATTTTGAAGCTGGATTTTCACAACAAAGTAAAACTACTCCAAATGCAAATGACAGTATCCATGAAGTAGATCAGTGTATGTCTTCCACATTGCCTGAAATGTTCAAATGACCTTCTCCACTTTGAAAGTGGTACAACGGTGTCAGTCTTGCAAGGTAGTCCAGACAAGAAGCACCAGCCATGAGTACTGATATTACCTTTAAAGTAACAGCATCTTGCAAGCCTGAAAGTACATCTCTTCCCCCCTTGCCTTTACAGCCCAGGAAACCAGGGAGGGTCCCTTCTGAGATGTTTTCCAGGCCTCCATTCCTTCTGTGGGCTCAGCTGCCTCTTATCTGACAGTCGCCTAGTCTGCAACTCTTCCTCCTGTCTCCCAAGGTCATTCCCACAGACCATTACAAATGGCTTCACTATACTCATTGTATTAATTGCTTTACTGTATTGGTTGATGGAACAAGCAAATCACTTCTCAAATTCTCACTTAGGCCTATTAGATCTGGGCCGCAAAACATTGGCAACTGTTAGATGATAGCAACATGTTTGGAGTGTGCCTGGTATCTGTGCCATCTTAGCAGTCATCTGGAATGTGGCAGTTCAGGTTTCCTTAAGCCACCTTTTGAGGTTATACCAGCTTCTTTGCTAATCTTTGAGCTGAACTCTGATTCTGGATTATGTGTCATACAATAAGTAAAAAATATTTTATTTCTTACCGACACATTGACTTAATTCATACAGCATGCTAAGATGTATTGTGATTTGTATACGAAATGTTACACACCAGTTTCAATGCAAGATTACCATATTTAATTGTAAACATCCATATATAATCTATATCTATAAGCAATTTGTTCATAAATCACAAGTAACTTCAAGTCCTCGATCCCCTGAGGACGTAAGGCCTCATATTTATCTTTCTCTTTTCATTTTACTATTGTTTTTTTTCTTCTGTTTGTTGTTCTCTTTTATTAAGTCAATAAAGACAAAAATTATTCTTTTTTAAAAAAGATACACTGTAATTTGTTTGGCTTTGCATAATTTTCATTTGAATTATAATTTTGCTGTACTGTTCTCCCTCTCTAGAAGAAGAAAAAAAAAACACTAACCCTTTGGTTATTTACTTAATGTTTCTTGCTGGTGCAAAGCAAGGCGCAGAACTGAAAATAAATAAATATAAACAGAAATAAATGCATGTATGGAATAGCTAACATTTGCCTAACAGTTGTTTATTGACTCCACCACTCTTAGATGGTTGAACCCCAATTTCCAAAACACAGTTGCAGCCTCAGTGCAACACACGGAATGAAGTGTAGTGAGTGAAGCAGTTTATAAATGTGATAAATAAGGATATAAACCAAGCAAAGCCGATTAAGGTTTCTAGCAATGTATCAGTCCAGCAGAAGTAACCTGGATTAGCCTTCCTAATCTGAGTTACCTCTACCAGACCAGTGTTTAAAGGTTAAACTGCTTCAACTTCCCCCATCCCAAATGAGACAGCCACCCCAGGACGTCCTTTTATCTCATGTTTTCCTTATTTATTTCATTTCTATTGTGCGTCCTTCTCAGAAGATCAACGCAGAAGCTACTCTTGTATTCTCACAACCCTGAGAGATAGCTTGAGTGGAGAGATAGGAAACGGGCGCAGAGTCACCCACCCAGCTCGTAAGCTGCCTGGCAACTCCAGCCCAGGGGGCCCGTCTGTTGTTGAATCAAGTTCGGTTACTTGATGAATATTCTACAAATACCACTGTATCGAAACAATATAGTGTAGGACAGTACGTAAACTTCGCAATATAATAATTTAAAAAATACCATAAAAAAGAAAAGTTCAGTTATTGCAACCTTTCTGGTTGGTTGGCCCCACTTCTGTTCTGACCCTTATGCTGGTCTATGACTGAAATAAAATTGATTGATTGATCTGTTCTGACCCACTGATAGCCTGAAAACACGTGTAGATGCCAACTCTGTCTTGATGAAGTCATTTTTGGTTGAGTCGAGTGAGGCTCCTGCTTTTTCATCATAGGAGGCTTTGGTTGCCCATACAACATATTTTCCCCATCAATGGATGGGAGTTGGCATGTTTGAATTGATTGATGGATGAATTATGTGCCATCAAGTCATTTTCAACTCCTAGGGACCACATAGATCAGTGTTGTCCAAACTTGGCCACTTTAAGATGAGTGGACTTCAACTCCCAGAATTCTCCAGCCAGCATGGCTGGCTGGGGAATTCTGGGAGTTGAAGTCCACTCATCTTAAAGTGGCCAAGTTTGGACAACACTGACATAGATAGTTGTTTGAATACTGAATGCTATCACACAATTCACCAACCCTCCCAACTACTCCAGAGGGGCTTAATTTTAACTAATCCTCAGTCCTCTGGTCAGCCATATTCCCTAACAGGAGAGTTGCTTCTTCCCAGTTTCAAAACAGGGAAAGTCTTACAGAGGCCCCACTCCCATAACGGTGCTCAGAAATTCCATCTTCTCATTTTTCTACCACCCATGTGCAGTGGAAGCGTAGCGGGAAAGGATGGGTAAGTCCCCACTGAGCCTATTCATGGGGGAACCCCAATCATACTATTATATATATTTCATCTTCATCTTCATTGGCAATGACAGCCTTTCAACCTTCTTTGAGATGGCTGGAAGAACTGAAAAAATGATGGCTGACGCATGACTGACACCGCACCCTAGAGTCCACTGCTGGACTTCAGGGGTGTCTGTGGGGAGGCGGTCAAAAAAGTCAAGATGGTGGCTATAACCATGCAATCAACCTCCCCTCCTGGATTTTATAAGCATTGTGACACAGGTAAAAAAGGAGCAAGGATTCGATCCACTGTTGCGGCCACCACCTGGACCTTTTTTGACCCCACCCTACAGATGGCCAGGCCACATCTGATACCTTTGTGCAACCAAACTATGTTAATTCGGCAAGTAACTGCCTTCATTAAGGATTCTGTTTTCCCTTAAAAAAAGAAGACCTAATCATGCAGTGAAAGATATCCTGCTTGGTGAAATATAATCGAATGTAAGATATGAAGTGTGGGTGGGCGGAGGGGGGGGGGATATTGCCAAGGCAAAATAAAAATTTGGGGCCAGAGAGAGGATCCAAGCTCTGCAGGCAATAAACGAGATTGAACTATTTGGCTGTCATACGGTTAAAAAATAAAAACTCCTCTGAGCCTTGGGAACTCCATGAACACAACCACATCTGGTTCTTTGGCAACAATAGAGAAGCTCGCCTTTCTCAGGTGTTTTTTCAACTTTCCTGTCTAGCCTCAGCGCTGGTCTCCCCTCCAAATCCTAACCCCGTCTAACATTGCTTAGCTTTTCAAGAGCAGCCAAGGCTGGCTGGTGCTATCACTTCGCTGGGTGGGGAGCAGATAGCTAGCCCTAGGAAAGAACAAAGAAGGGGGCAGGAAAAGCGAGGGAGCATCATTAATAGCTTTTCACAAATACAGTAGGTATCCTGCCAAAGGTCTCTACCTGTAACAGCTGAGTTCCAGAGGCAGTTTCATCAGGTGTGACTTTCAGCTGCTGAAACCTTTTCTTTGTCTACTCAGCAATTACAGATCCGTCCTCCACTGCAACTCACCCAGGGCTGGCCTGGGCATCAAAGGAATCTTCTAGGCTTGCAGGTTCAGACAGAGGTTTCGTGCCCTTCCATCTGTCGGCGCGGCACAGCAAGAGTTAACGTAAATGGCAGGCTGCCACTTCAGGGCACCGGCTGCTTTTACATTGGATTCACGAGGCCCTCGGGATCTCTTAACCATCTCATAAACCTGGTGTTAGTAGAGGCCATGCCTTGCGTCGTTAGCACGGGGGTGGGTGGGCGGGCAGGGGGCTGCCTTGGAAGCCCGAGCACTTGCACAAAGAAGTAGTTTTTTCCCCCTCCATTCTGTTTTTTAGCTACCATCTTGTCCCGAGGTTTGCAGAATCCAACAAGGTTTAACGTTGTGGGACAGGGGAAAAAAGCGGAGGTCATTCCCACTGCCTCATTTCCTAATTATGTAAGGCTAGAAGCTGCCGCCAAAGATTAAATTAATTGTTTCCAGTCTTAATGGGTGTTCATCGGTCTCTACCTCTTTAGGTCCTAGAAGAAGCCACTTCTCTGCTTGTTCTTTTTGCTCCCACGCCCCCAGCTCTGTCATTTCATCTTCCCTTCTCTCCTCTCCTCTCTTCCAGAGCTCGGCTCCTTGTGATGTGACTCCCTTTTCCCTTTTCCAAAAGTGGCTCTTGCAAGGAGGCAGAGACCGTGGTGACCTGCCAAACAAGAGCCCTGAGAGATGCTGAAGGTCAAGCCTGAAGGGCAGAACCTGCGTTTGGGGATCCTGGAAGCACCATCAAAAACTGAAATCCAGCCCTTCAGGACCAGCAATAACAAAAGAACATCGTGGTGTTAGGAAGACGTGACTCCTCCAGCAAGCCTCAGGTGAAGGAGATGGGTCTGGGGCTCGCTCGCTCGCTCACAGGACAGCGGAGCACCCTGGCCAGTCTCAGGCTTGCTTCACAGGGCCACTGCCTCCCCTCTGCCAAACTCTGAGGAGCATTTTTACCTGAACGACTCATTTATTTAATTACTTGCGAAAGAATTGCATGCTGCCTACTCACGGGCTATAGGTCGCCAGCAATGCTAAAACACGAAAACATTTTCCAGCATAAAAACAATTCGCCGGAATCTCTGCTGCGAATTAAGACTCCCCTGTTCAAAAGCGCATAAAAGAGCACCGTTTTCACCAGTCTGCCAAAAAGATGGCGGCTAATTGGACCTCTGGGAGAAGTTGTTCCACAGGGAAGGGGTGCTATGAGAAGGCCATTGACCATCTGCCCCGATGGCCCCAGGAGTGGGGACCTACAGCACCCCCCTCTGGCTCGATTGTGTAGGGCGCTTGTGTGGGCGTGCCATGCCAAGCCGGCCAGTCTTCCCTCTGGCTAGCCAGTGGGGGAGCTCTAAAACCCAGCTAGTCTCCCCCCACCCCCGTTTTCTCCCTTGTTCTTCTCCTTTTCCAGGAGGGTCCACAGGCCATGGTAAAAAAAAGTCAGGATGGTAGCCACGATGGTGCAATCAAAGCCCCACCCTTTTTCAGGGCGTGGCCTCAGGCAATGCTTCAGTTGCACTGTTATAGTTGCCATCTTGACTTTTTTGACCAGCCCCTGCTGACACCCCTGTCATTTCCCTTGCATTTCTCAGCCAACAGAAGAAAGCGAAACCAGAAGCAGTTAGCTACTGGAAGGGGAGGTGGTTCGGGGCCAGGTTACCTATCAGAGCAGCCTTGCATTGGCAGCAAGGCATGATGGTCCCTTTACTGCAGGAGGTGAAACCCCAACAGCTTTCGGCGGGGGGTGCACAGAGGGCAGTGAGACAAGGCAGGCATTCAGGCAATATGGAAACACCTCCCTGGCACTACAGAGGAAAACACAGGATATTTTCTTTCCTCCCATTACTTCTGGAGCAGCAGCAGAACCCCATCACTTCTGAAGTCAGTGAGCTCTGGGTGCAAAAAACCCCCGGCTGCCTGCATGGTATCCTAGGGACATGTAAAGGGTCTCTAGTCAGAATGGAGATTTTCACTCAGAAGCTGCTTCCGGCAGTGCAATTGCTCAGCATGTGTAATGGTTGGTGGGAATGACCTTGGGAGACAGGAGGAATGGCTGCAGTCTAGACCGCTGTCATGCAAAAGGTATCTCAGCCCCCAGAAGGAAAAGGGGTGTGGGAAGCATTTCAGAAGGGATCCTTCCTAGTTTTCGGGAGAGTAAAAGGAAAGGAGGGGAGAAATGCTTTCAGGCTTGCAAGATTCTGTTACTGTAACCTTACAATAAAGGTAGAGTTAGTAGTACCTCAGTTCACAAACTTAATTCATTCCACGATTCTGGTCGCAAACCGAATTGGTCGCCAACCGAATCAAATTTTCCCATAAAGTTCAATGTAAATAAGTCCACACGTCTTAAAGTTGCCCAGGTTGAGAAACACTGCCTTAGAGGTTCAATTTCCATTGCATTGCTTGACAATTAAGAAACAGCAGCAGACCCCTTTAAGCAACCATCAGATGAGGCTTTGTTTTTCATGGTTGTTTATTTTATTTTTGTTTCAAACAGTAAGGTATAAATAAAATAAAAGGGACGCTGTTTTTTTCCCTCCTCTCATCTTATCCTAGTATCAGACGCCATTTCCTTTCCTTTCTCTGGGGCTCTTCATATATCCCAGAGAACAAAGTAGGAGTAGGAACTGGTGGCAAACACACAGAATAGCTGGCTAGTAAGTCAATCCAACGTTGGTGAAGCTCTGCATGAAAGAGAGACTGCTATAGAGTCATGGTTTCTTTATGAAGGTTGAACAAGGAGAATATATTGGAATAACAAAAAGGGAAAGTCTTTAAGTCAAGCTTCTCCTGCTGGCTTCATGGTGGTGTCCATCTCATTTTCTCAGCAGCAATACAGAATGGGCTTGCCGTTCCCTATTCCTGGAATGTTTTTTGAACTTCCCACTCTAGCCTACAGCCTTGAGACATCTTAGTGGTCTCCCATCTAAATATTAGCAGGTGCAATTGTGCTGAATTTTTTGAGATCAGCCAAGATCAACAAGGCCGTCACCTAGCTGAGCTAGCAGGTTCCTACAACAGAAAATACCACACCAAGACCTTACTTTTTACATCTCATTTGCAGGTAGATCTTAGCCCACCCCCAGACCATTGCTATGTCCAAGGAAGGACTAGAACCCATGGACTTCTGGTTTCTAGTCCAGCACCTTCACCACTCCACCAAATTGCCTCTCCTTGTTGCACTGGCTGCCAGTTCCATCTAAACTCAATACTCTCTTTTTAAGTCTAACCATATTCAGACCTGAATTGGTTCTCTGCTCCTCCCAGCAGCTGAAGGCTCTGCATTAAGGCCTGAAGGATTTCCACCCCCACACAAGAACATCGTGTCCTTTAAAAAAAAAAAAAAAAAGGGCAGGGCTGATGATGTTTGACTTGCCAGGCAATGCGGCCATTTGCAACCATCAAGGCAGTGAAAATGTGCAGCAGCCTTTAATCCGATCCATTCGGTCATGGAACACTTGCCCGGTGACTAATGTTATTTTTTTGTTTTGTTTTCAGAAGATCTAGGTTCTTGGATGGTGGTGGATATTCATGAATCAGTATGGAAAAGGTCATCCTTGAAAAAACTGTGATGTTTTGGAGCACTCACTGCACACAAGCAATGTGCTAGATCAGTGTTTCTCAACCTTGGCCAGTGTAAGATGTGTGGACTTCAACTCCCAGAATTCCCCAGCCAGCCTGGCTGGGGAATTCTGGGAGTTGAAGTCCACACATCTTACAGTGGCCAAGGTTGAGAAACACTGCACTAGAAACTGAGAAGGGCAATGGGACCAATCTCCCCTCTCCAGGAATTTGTTTCTGGAGTAGCCAAGTCTCTTGTATCAAGAGACCCTTCAAGATACACCAGGTCAGGAAACAGACACCACAAGAAATACTAGAATTCTGTGTTATTGATTTAGGCCAGCAATTCTCAAACATTTGGGTCCTGGGACCCCTTTACATTCTTAACAATGATTGAGCCCCAAAGAGCTTTGGTTTATGTGGGTTATATCTATCAGTACCTGCTGTGTTAGAAATTAAAACAGAGACATTTGAACATATTTATTTGACTTTGTAGACCCCCTGAAAGGGCCTTGGGGATCCCCAGGGGCCCCAGAAAGCACTTTGAGAACCGCCGATCTAAGCTATAATATAATATATATAATATAATCTTGAAAGCCTGATAATATTTCTCCTTCTCTCCCTCTTAGACCAAAGAGACCCAACACGGAACGCTACAAAAAATCTGTCCTGCAGCAAAATCAGGACTTGGAAAAGTTGTAGCCTTTGCGGCTTTTTAGTTTAGCAAACCAAGAATAGGAAACCTGACATAGGTTTAGAAAATATGCAACAGTTTTCAGAAGGGTGGCTGGGGCAGAGCAGTCTTGTTGCACATCTGCAACAAGAACAACGCATCTTAAAACGTTCACTGAGTCCACTTCACTGTGATATCCGACAGCTTATGCAATAACAACTCCGTCTTATAAACTCTACAGCATGTAATGCAAGTAGGCAGAGAAAAAGGTTTTTACGCTATTCAGATGTGGAATCAGCCAAGAAAACCGTTAACGGAATTAGAACAGACAAATCGTCTCCATATTCTGTGTATAAGATAGGGCAATGTTTCTGTGAATGGGGAAACAGCCACGAGATCAGATGGTTTTAAAAGCCGATTCACTAAATCGATAGAGGAGGCCACAGGAGTATTAGTCACGAAAGTTCGGTGAAATCCCTTCAGCGAGCTTATCCGTTGCTGGAAAGTAAGAGTGGGAGATATTTAAAAATATTCTGCTTGTGAGAAGTGGGATGCTACTGAAAAAAGACTTTTTGGTTCCACCCAGCCAACATGCTAAGATATAATGTGTTTTGGTTTGAGCTTGGTGTGTCGTGAGAACTCAACCACTGCAGTGTATAAATCATGATTTATGATTTCGTGGGCAGGGTGAACGGTAATTTCTTCAATGCACCATGTATAACTAAATAGTTTCATGTGTGAACCCAGTCTTAGTCTGAGTAAACCAAGGTTATTCTTATGTTCTTATTCTTACGTTCTAACAGCCTTTCTCAACCTGGTGTCAGAGTGGTCAATGTGTTGGAGTTCAGTTTGTTTGGAATTAAAGGCTGAATGTTATAACTGGAGCATATTCTAGTATTATGTTACTCACAGTGAGGTCTTAAGCTAACTCCGAAACAGGAAAGGTTACAGATTCCCCACCCCAGCATTAGATTCTGCCCCATCCCTATCTTCACAACCATCCTTTCCACACTGATGTTTAGTTCACACATTGCATTAAGTTAGGGTCAAAGATTCAGGCTGCAAAAACTTGATTGACCAATAAGTGACTGCATAGAGTTCCTGGGTTTTTTTAACCCTTTGCTGCCATTTTAAGTCTTTCAGACGTAACTAACATTCAGCTCTATTGTGGTTTGTTAGGTTTTAATTTAGGATGTTATGTGAATCCAGGCAATAGAAATGATATAAATGATAGGTTCTTCTGCAAGACCACAAAACTCCTTGATTACAAATCCTTGTTTCTCTAGGCAGCAAGCGCTCCAGATTTGAACTACGTGATAGATAGACCTTTGTTTTATTTATTTATATTTATTTATTTGGTTTATTGGTTAGAGAGTCAAAGCGGGTGGAGGGAATAAGAAGGCACACGCTTGTTAACCAGATGTTTTCTTTTAACTAGTGGTACAAATTTAACAAAAGCATTGCGGCCCTTTAAAAACTAACAAATGTATTGTTGCATAAATTTGTGGACCAATCACAAACCAAGTAACAACCTTCAGTTATATTTCTTTAATAGTGGCTGTTTTATTCAGTTTATTGTTTTTATTGCATTGTGGGATCTGCCAGTTGTTCCAAAATCATACAAAGGACAGTGTATAAATGTGTGAATAAACACAAATAAACGTTTTGCACTAAAAGGTAGCCACACTCCAGAGACCACATCAGTTCAACTACCCACCCTGCTTTAAATGGCACATTTACATTTTAACAAGATAAAGCAAAATATTCATAGTGATTACTCATTTCACGTTGGATCTAGGTTTGTGCAAAGCCAGCTATTGTGGTCTGTCAGCCACAGGAGAGTTTCACACGTTGGGTGAACTCATCTGATCATGGCTAAGGCAACCAATAGTGGTTAGGCAGGGTGCAAACTCCGTAACGGAAAGGGCTTATGCCGCTCTTCCAAACGGAGACCCTTCCCAACGGTGAATTATGAAAAGTGTAACCTGGAGCAATTGGGAAGATCTCAGGTTGGGCTAGGATGTATCTGGGGGGTGCAACAGCCCCCTAGCCAATTGCACCTATTGTGCTAAACCTCAGTTCTGCTAGCCCTGATTTCCCCCTGGTCAAATAAGGCCATTTTAACATCCCGGGCAAGTTTGGAGGGCTGCTTGTGGGGCGAAGCCAGCCATCGTGGTTTGCCTCTGACAAACCCAAGATGGCTTGTGCGGTGGGAACGCCAACACTGCTTAGCAGCAACGCCTGCCCGTCTCTCCTCCTGCGGCTGCTGGGTTTATTTTACTATTTTATTTACCGGGGACTGGAGGGTCGCCACTGCGACCCGGGAAGAGCTCAAAGCAGCCACGGAACACGCCCGCTCCCGCCGAGGCAAGCGCCTGACTGAAGCCCGCACGCGCGGCCCCTCCCAGTCACGTGCCGCGCGCCGAACGGAGGGGGAGCTTCGGCTGGCCGCGTAGCAACCGCGCCGTTGCTAGGGCGCCGCGGCATCCCGCCCTTTGCTGGCTCGCGCGAGCCTTTCAAGGCCGGCCAATCCCGCGTTCCGCTTTCCCCTCGCTTCAGCGTTCACCGGCCGCCCGGGCTGCCACTCGGGGACGATGCCGGGACGTACCGGCCAATCGACGGGCGGAATTAGGAGGCTCCGCCCCGCCCCAGCGCCACCAGCCCTGTCAATCGGAGCTGTCAGGAACCGGCGGCGGCGGCGGCGACACGGAATAGGCAGGCGGGCGGGGGGTTCCTCTGCTGGCCAATCAACGGCGAGGGTGGGCGGCCTCCGAGGGATCTGTCCCCCCCCATCACGGTTTATTTGAGGAAGCTGGTGGCTCCGATGCGGAGGAGGTGAGGAGGGTTGCGGGGCTCGTGGGTGGCGGCCGTTGGAGGCTGTGAGCTGGGGAGGGGGCCTGGGGGTCCCCTGCCTGGCTTGAGATCCGTGGGGGTCCCTTGCAAGGAGCGTCTCGATCTGACGGGGGCTCGGGGTCTGGGTTCTGGAGGCGCAGGTCCTGGTTCATAGATTGCGCCAGACTGAGTTGTTTATCGCGGTTCCCTGAATAAGGTTGGCTTTGCACACCCGCTAATAAGCCACCATGGGCTGGCTTTGCATAATGTGCTAAGCTCTGAATCCTGGTTTATAAACCGGAGGGGCTGAGTCCACACAGAATTCAGCAAGCCACATTATAGCTTTGTGCAGTGGGTAAACCCAGCTGGAGGATAACCAGGGTGAATGGAGGGGGGGGGGCTGGCCTTCTGGGGGCGTCAGAAAGATATTCTAGAAGAATCGAAAAGTATCGGGAGAGTATTATTGATACAAAATTGGGTATTGAGTATTGAAAGTGTTGAGATAGGGTCCAGGACCACCTAGGGTTTGGGGGTAGGGATTTGGCCAAAAGAAACATGCAGTCTTATTGGCGCCCATTGCCTCGCAACAACAGGAACACTCCTATTGCGGAGAAGGTCTGTGGTGTTTTGGAGCTCTCTGAATCCAGTTCCCCAAAGATATTTCGAGTGTCCCCACCTTGCTTTTCCTAGAAAAGCACAGCTGCTTTAAGGCGTCACAGGCAGGTGCTGTGTTCATGCATTTTTTAGATGCAAACCTGAAGCATTGTGCAGTGTGATGGTTGAATCCGGATGGAAACAACCTGGACTTTGCCAGATGTTTAGACTTCATTTCGCACCAGCTGTGTTCAGCACAGCAATAAATAGTAGGGTGGTGTTTAGTAGGGTGGTAATCAAGACCACCTGGAGGTAGAAAATGGTTTAATCCCGGTTTAGTCTATTGATATACTGCCTTTCTCAGTTGCGGATGTTTGGCATAAATGTGGGGGCTCAGATTCCTAAGATCATCCAGCAACTGTGGAAGGAGTTTAGCAGTTCAGGTGTTTCACTAATACTGGGGAGACCCAGGTTCAGGTTGAACCTTAGCCATGGAAGCTTCCTAGATGACTTTGGGCCAGTCACACTCTATTGGACCAACCCACCTCACAGGGCTGTGGTGGTGGTAAAAAATTGTGCCAGGAATTCCACCTTGAGCTTCTTAAAAAAAGGGGATATAATTAAACAAACCAAGCGGGTTAATCTTTAAAGGCGAATCAGGGTGGTGTAGTGGATCAGGTGTTGGACTAGAGCAGGGGGACTCACGTTCAAATCTACCCCAGCCATGGGAGCTCATGAGATGATTTGGAGACCAGTCATTCTCTCTTGGATTAACCTACCCCACAGGATCATTGTTACAGGGGGAAAAAAATGGGAGATGGGAGTGCTGCTTCTGCTGATGAGTTCCAGCAGGAAAGATAGGATATGGATCTAGTAAAAATAGGTCTCATTAAGGCTCCGGGGCAGTGTTTCTCAACCTTGGCATCTTGAAGATGGGCGGACGTCAACTCCCAGAATTCCCCAGCCAGCAAAGCTGGCTGGGGAATTCTGGGAGTTGACGTCCGCCCATCTTCAAGATGCCAAGGTTGAGAAACACTGCTCTAGAGGGCAGGAATGGGGGCAGAGACAGCACACCTCTGGTATCCTACAAGGTGGCATTGTTTAACTGAAGGGACCTGGAGCACGCCCACCCTGTCAGCTCTTCTAAGACAGGCAGAAATTAGAGAAAGGCAGTTGTATAAATAGCCAGGTCCTGAGCCGTGTAGTCCTAGATAGATGACAACCAACACCTTGAACTGTACCTGGAAACCTGCTGGGAACCAGTGCGGCTTGCAAAGCAGAGGTGTCACGTGGGTGCAATGAGATGTACCCTCAAGTGATCAAACAGTTAACTTGACTGTAAAGGAGAAGATGGGGTGAGAGGAAGGCATGGAAAGGTCTTCAAGTTCTCCGGTCATCAGAAGTTCTTGATCAGAAGCATCCATTATCTTCTGACCTTTTTTGTAGCTGGGAATACATACCAAAATTATTCATTATTTACACTGACCGGATTAGCGTTTTTGGATTTCTGCCTGTTTAGCCAAGGCTATTATGGCATTCAGGAGAATAACGCACTATAGCGGGTCCCAAATTTTGGTCAAGACTTGGTCAAGGCTTCTTGTGAGTTTATGAGCAACTGGGGGGGGGGGGGGGGTCACATTAAAAAAAACAACTGATCGGGCTTCAGACCATTGCCAAAACTCACCCTGGCTCTGATCCTCCTTTTGGCCCCACGCTGGGCAGTTGGTCTACTGCAAAGTTGGAGAACTCATAGGTTGTAGGGATTAAAATATAATGATTAAAAGTGGTATATTGTTTCCTCGCCTAACCTAACACCAACGAAATCATCAGATTTATTCAAGGGGGCGGCATCACTGCAATTAATTTATCACTTTACGGGGTTGCAGTACTGCAAAAATTTGAGGCCTGCTGTAGCGCATCATTCTCCTGAATGCGATAATAGCCTTGGCTAAACAGGCAGAAATCCAAAAACGCTAACCCGGTCCGTGTAAATAATGAATGATTTCAGTATGTATTCCCAGCTATAAACAGGGTCAAAAGACAACGGATGCTTCTGAATTTACTGAGTGGATCAGCACCATCTATTTGTAGAGTATCATCAGAAAAGTCTGTTTCTTTGAAACGGGCATCCATGGGGAATATATCAAAAATAGTCAAGATGGCAGCCACGGCCACATGATGAAAGCCCCGCCTCTTTTTTGCACACAGCCACCATCTTGACTTTTTTTAACACGCCCCTCTTTCTGGATGCCCCTGTTTCGAAAATCAGACCTCGTGCCCTGGCGTTCTTGCTCAGAAGCTGCTCTTTAAGCCAGTTCTTGGCTGCCGCTAAGATGACTTTGTCTTCACTTACATCTCCCGGCACGAGTCCTTAAAGCAAAAGGCAAAACCCTCATAGCACCTGAGAAGAAACACACCAGCAGTTCTGCGATGGCTGGCCCGCTTGTTCAAATTTCTCCTCTGATGTTGCAACAGCAATCTAACCTCAGTAATGTTTCCCCACACTGTCCTGCATTTGCTTGCCCCACATTCTTGCTGACGATCGTGCCGGCGACTGTAAATCGGCTTGCGCTGCATTCCCTGAGCTTATTGCAAGCTCGTGGAGAACCTCAAGGGAACAGCAGACGTAAGAAATGTCCTTTGCTGGTGTGTTGATTTTTAGATTTGAGGTGCCATAGAGCAGATTATCTCGTGGTTGGCGACGGGTCCTCAGCGCTGGGCCTCCTCTTGGACCAGCTATGATTCACAGCCTTTTCCTCATTAACTCCTCCGGAGACATTTTCCTGGAGAAACACTGGAAGAGTGTGATCAGCCGTTCGGTTTGCGACTACTTCTTCGAGGCCCAGGAGCGGGCTTCGGAGGCTGAAAATGTGCCCCCGGTGATTCCGACCCCTCACCATTATCTTCTGAGCGTGTATCGGCACAAGATCTTCTTCGTGGCCGTGATCCAAACAGAAGTGCCACCGCTTTTCGTCATTGAGTTCCTTCACCGGGTGGTGGATACTTTTCAGGTAGGTGAAATATTTGTGGGATTTAGAATTTAATGCCCGCCAGTCTGGTTTTTAGGGATTCTGAAGGGGGCCCCTAAAAATGTAGCATGCAGAAGCGTGGATGATAAAATTCACGTGCATCCAGCAGTGACAAAATGGGAGAAATTGAATTGTGGTTAACCGTGACTACGAGGAGGAGAACTTGGGGAAATCACATGTTAAATCACGTGTTATCTTTTGATGCAGGGTTATGCAATGTGACTGCCCGATGCTTTCTGCTAACGCTGCTCGGTATAAGGAGGAATCATTGCCAAAATAGAGCTGCCGTGAAAAAAAAATATCAGTAGGGAAGAAGTGGCAACATTTTTCTTCAGATTTTGGGCTACCGATCAAGGCCTTTTCAAGGTCCTGGCCAAAAATATTGCTGTTGGCACTAGTAATAAATAGCTTTACTCAGTTAGTTGTTTGCAGATTTGTTACCTTGTTAATTTCAATCACCGTTCATTTCAATCAATTGCTGTATGTAACTGGTTGACTCTTTGGACTTAGCTTGGCGTGGGTTGCTACACGATTAGTTTCACATGACCAACTTAGTCATAAATCAGCAAAACTAGTTCCTTTTTCATATTTGGAGCCAGAAGGCATTGTGCCTGTTTCGTTTTGTTGTTTCCAGTTTGGAGGGGCACTTGTATAAACTGGTTGAAATTCGGCACAAAAATCCTTCCGTGTGGACGGAACGCGCAGTTGTCGTTGTGATCCATAGAAAGGGCCGCAGCAGGAATTGCTTCAACCGCTGCTTTCTTCGGGCAGCCCGTTCAGTCGAAATAAGGACCTCTGATGTTGCATCGAATTCTAACTTGTCAGAAGAGCTGAGCTGGTGCAGGCAAAAGACATCATAGCTTGAGGGTATCACCACCCATTTCCTTCTAGTTCTACCATTTCTCTCTTCTCTGAAGATCTTAACATGCAGGCACAGACTTTGCCCATGTGCTGTCCTTGAAACAACTCTATGAAGTATCTAATCTGAGGGCAGCCCTAGTCACCAGTATTCTCATACCACCCGCAATGTTGGAGGACTAAGGGGAGTTCACTTGTGGTTCAGCTCAGTGTCTCAGGTGTCTGCAGATGTCGGTTATGCGCCTAAAAAAATGGGCAGACCTTTGACCACAACATTGTGGCCGCCATCTTGACCCTCTGACCACACCCTGTGGACACCACTGTGGTGTTTCTTTGCTTGCTTTTTGATCTTTTGGAGAAAATTTGGCTCTGTCTGCCCGCTGGAGAAAATTCTTGTTTTATGACTCCTCCTGAGCTTCAGGTTCCGTAAGGAGATGGTTGGCTTGTCAACTTTGCCCAGACTTGTTGCCCAAAGCCCAGTGCTGGCTGGGAATTCCAGAAATTGTGGTTATGCTCGAAACCAGTGTTTTTCAAACTTGGCAACTTTGAATGGTGGCTGGGGAATTCTGGGAGTTGAGGTCCACACATCTCAAAGTTGCCAAGTTTGAAAAACACTGCTCTAAACCATTATAAGTAGGATACTCTAGGTCAGCAAAAACGTTTGCGGACAGTAATGAGTGTGTGGCAACAGCTTAAAACTGAGCTGGGCTAAGCAGTCAGTTGGGTTCACATGTACTGTGTCCTAAGGTGGTTTGTCTGGTTTTTGCTCAGTGTGCTCTGTGGCCTCAGACATTTTGGTTTCTGAACCATGATTTATAGCTTAGCCACTAAACCATAGTGGTTGGGTCACAGCACTCTTACCCTAGACCCAGCCACTGTGGTTTATTTAGTAAACCATAATCCAAATATGGGTTAGTGTATGAACCAGTTCAAGCATGGTGCTGGCGTGTCCATGGGGGTGTGTTGGTGTGTCAAAAAAGTCAAGATGCTGGTTGTGCCCATGTAATCAAAGCCCCACCCCTTTTTAATGTGCAAACCTTTGTACGAAAAGGAGTAGGGCTTCAACCGTGCAGGTGTATCCACCATCATAACTTGTCGATCCCTTCCTGCCAGTGTCTCGTATGGTGCCCTTTTCCCACACTATTGCATTGGTGGCACTTTCAGGAGAGAGCCTGGTATGCGACCAAGGGAAAGTGGGAGAGCAAATACAGCTCAGACTTGCCCTACCTGATCAGCCTGTCTGGCAGAATGAAGGTACCCTGAGCACAACATTTCATATGAGTACTTTGAGCCCAGGGATGGTGATTAGCATAAAGGCAGGACTGGCCTTGCCACGAAGAACGCAGAGCAGCTGTTTCAAGCAGCAGCTTCTGGGCATCAGGATTTAGCATTCTCTCTGGTCTAAGGTAGCCTTGTTTATGGACGTTGACGTGTTTCTGCGTGTCCAATCCAAACAATCTGGAACCTCCAGGCAAGTTGGACTGGAATGCCCATCATCGTAGACCTTGGGTAGTGCCACCCAACTTAGGGGTGCCCCGTTGGGGAAGGTGATGATGGCATAAGACTGTGATGGAAAAGCCATTTGGGGTTTTCTTGAAGGCTTGGCTGATCATGGGACGGAGTGAGTGCTGTCTGGTAAAGGCCAAATTACATGTGATTTCAGATCTTCCTTTCTTGTCCTCCTTTGCCCCACTCTCTGTCATGAAGAAATTTTAAACTTAAAATAGAAATCCTGTCCCTGAATGTGGGGGGCGGGGGCAGGAGGAGAGTCCAGATCAGCACCAGGGTTAGATGGGAGGATTTTCATACTTTCCTTCCACTTAACTATTTTTATTTCTTTATATATACACACACACAAATAAATTTTATTAAAGCTTTTAAAGAGAAGATAAAAACTGACAAACTTTAATACAGAATAAAGAAAACAAAGAAACAAAGAGAACAATGACAAAAGTGCAGGAAAAAAAACAAAATAGAAGAAGCTTCCTAATTACAAAGTTCTCTCTTACTCTGTAGTTACCAAAAACAGCTCATTTTTTTCTGTTATCTAATTTTTTTTTCCTAATCATCAAAACCACAAATCATAAGAGTTTTTTTTTTTCTGTTCCATGCAAAAAGTCTGTAAGGGGTTTCCAGTCAGCCATAAATGTAGATATTGCCTTTTCTCTGATCAAAGAAGTCAATTTGGCCATCTGTGCAAGTTCCATCATCTTTACCAACTGTTCCTCCATTGTGGGTCTTTCCGCTCTTGAGCATGCTGGCTGGGGAATTCTGGGAGTTGAAGTCCACACATCTTCAAGTGGCCAAGGTTGAGAAACACTGTTCTAAATGAATATGTCTGTTTTTCTTGGAGTCTCCCCAGTTTCTCCCCCTACCCCCTTACATACAGTATAGTTCCATTCTTCTTACAGTCCTGTATGAAATTACGTTGAGCTCTTAGTTGCAATTTGATGAGGGGAACAAAATCAAGGCTGCTTATCTAGGACTCCTTTATTATACATGTTCCTGGTTTTTGGTTACCGTTGGAACTTCCTGGTGGTTGTAAAATGAGAAATGCTGCTTGTGGCCTTTGAAGCAGAAAACAGGATGTGTTCTCCGTCCCAAATGGGATGGGCCATTTCCAGCCGTTATAGTAGTCCCATAGTGCAATTCCCCACCCCCACCCCCTTTTGTTTCTGCTGAGTTTGTACAGGAGACGGTCCTTTCTGAACCATGGCTCATATTTCCTTATTTTGGAGGCCATCTATAATTTTGGTTCTCGCCTAATTCCTGGGGGTTTAGGGAATCTCTCCAAGATTTTCTTGAGGCAGCTGACTCCAGAATGGAGGGCTGGTTAATGTTGCTTCTCCCCACCCTCCCTAGGATTATTTTGGAGTCTGCTCCGAGGTTGTCATCAAGGACAATGTAGTGGTGGTCTACGAGGTGCTCGAGGAGATGCTGGACAATGGTTTCCCTTTGGCAACAGAGTCCAATATTCTGAAGGAGCTGATCAAGCCGCCGACAATCCTCCGGACAGTTGTCAATACAATCACAGGTAGATGGTTGTGACTGGCCCCCCATAGTTCATTAGGCTAAAATGGTGTTGGCTGATTTGTGGTTCATGGGATTGGTTGAACTCAGCCTAAGTAGTTAGTTTATGGTGAAGTGTGTGGAGCATACCTAAGTTCTTGGGTTACTTCCGTAAACCATGATTCAGTTCAGCATGAGGTAGAGTGTTACACTAACACAGCCTATGTGGACTTCTGTTTGATTGTATAAGATGGAAAGAAAGGCTAGGTTCAGCTATCCCACCAAGCAATCAGTGATTTGTTTGATTTTGAGTTAGCATGACAATTGTAATTTATTCAGCAAAAGATGGTTAATAAAATCATAACTTAATGATACACATATTTACTTGGGAATAAATTCCATTAAATTAAATGGGACTTAATTCTGAGTAGACCAGTTTGGATTGTGCTGAGGAGGACCCATTAGGGTGAGGTCGAAAGAGGAAAACCCAGCATTGTCCTCAGCCAAACACCTGAATATTTATTTTACTATTGTTTATTTTCAAGGTGGTGTTGGATGTACAACAGCGCATCCACCGTTGCTTTGTTTTCTTTGGGGTTTGTTGTGATTTTAAAGAGTTGGAAAACAGGAGAGAAAAAACAAGGAACCCATAGAAAGCTTCAGAGTAACAAACTGCACATTTATATTAGTAAAAGGTCCATACAAATAGAGTTGCTCCTGCTTGGTGGCTGATGTTTCTAAGAGAACATGCTGGTTGGACAAACTATCTGAAACCAAAGGGTTGCTTTCAGGGGCACCTGGTGTGTGTGTGTGTGTGTCAAGAAGGGCAAGGTTGTAGCCATGATTGCATGGCTAAAGCCTACCTGCTTTTATGTGACTTGGGACACACGTAAGAAGGAGCAGGGCTTCGATTGTATGCTTGTGGCCACCATTTGGTCGTATTGTATTGCTGCAGCCAAACTGACTTGTTTGGACCGTATTCTAGCTTCTTACTCCCTTCTTCATCTTCCCAGGAAGCACCAATGTGGGAGAGCAGCTTCCTACAGGGCAGCTCTCCGTGGTCCCCTGGCGACGGACCAGTGTGAAGTACACCAACAACGAAGCCTACTTTGATGTGATTGAGGAAATAGACGCCATCATCGACAAGTCAGGTATTCTGCAGCAGCTCTTCAAGGTGATGGTGCCCTCAGCCGAAGAAAGCAGAAATCTCAGCATTTTATGGGAAACCAAAGCCTTTGTGCTTTGCTGTGTATTCTGTTTGATATGGCCTTTCCTATCTCTAGTTTATGTTTATTTTGCACCTTCGAGTCAGCCTTGGCTCCTGGCAACTGCCTGGACAAATCCCAGCAGTAGATTTGTCCACTTTTCTTGACAACATTTTGGGTTGAAGTCCATACATCTTAAAGTTGTGTGAATTGAAGTCCACACATCTTAAAGTTCCCAAGGTTGAGAAACACTGAATTAAGGGAAGTAAGGAGAGCCAATGTGGTGTAGAGGTGAAGATGCTAGAGGAGACCCAGCATCTTTCTTCTCCCTAGGGCTGACAGGGACTGACCCAAAGTCGTTCATTTGGCTCCTGTGTCTACGACAGGACTAGAACCTGGGTCTCCTCCAGCATCTTCATCTCTACACCACATTGGCTCTCCTTTCTAGTTTACTTCCCTTAATTCAGTGTTTCTCAACCTTGGGAACTTTAAGATGTGTGGACTTCAACTCCCAGAATTCTAGGAGTTGAAGTCCACACATCTTAAAGTTCCCAAGGTTGAGAAACACTACCTTAATTAGTTAATGGGTGGTAGTCTTGCTTTGCCAAGATACTTAAACTTACCTTTTTAAAAAGAATAATCTAGGTCAGCCTAGACTGCCCCCAATGTCCTTCCTGACCCATGTGGTATTTATTTTCTGTGGCAGGTTCCACAATTACGGCTGAAATCCAAGGGGTGATCGATGCCTGCGTGAAATTGACTGGGATGCCTGACCTCACTCTCTCCTTCATGGTAAAGTGAGAGAGGAAAGACCTCTCTTGCACACCAGTTTTAGTAAATTCCCAGGCTGCCCTTCCATAGCAAACCATCATGGTGGCCATATCCAAAATAAGAAACCAGTCTGCTCTACCCACAAGGGGTACAAAGCCGTCAAAACAGAGCACTCGTGTTCTGCATGACCGCCATGAGTCCAGGCAAGTTGGTGTGGGTGACTTTGGTTCTTCATCTCTTGGAGGATGTTGAGGTTACACAAGAGTTTATTTCCTGGCCTGCAGAGATGGATGGAAATTAGGAACAACTCTGGAAGGTGGACATTACAAGTGAGAGATGCAGCCGCTTTGTTTTAAAATAGGGGAAGGGTCTTATGGGAGGAAGGGTGATGGGAAGAGTTTAAGTCTTTGAAATGGGGATTGGGAACAGTATCAAAGAGATAGCTATAAGGAAGACCAAAGAACAACACAGTATGACTATGGCTGATCAGGCTCCTTCATAACAAAGGAATAGCATCACCTGCCACGGGACTTCACACACTTTCCTCCTTCTTGTTTCAGAACCCCCGGTTGCTCGATGATGTCAGCTTCCACCCCTGTGTGCGTTTCAAGCGGTGGGAATCAGAACGCATCCTGTCCTTTATCCCCCCAGATGGGAACTTCCGCTTGCTCTCTTATCACGTCAGCGCTCAAAAGTAAGTTTTGCAAGATTGGTTCTTCCAGTGTCTTGGACTTTTCCCCTTTATGTAAGGGAAAAATGATAGCTCAACATGGAGTCTTCTACTGTGGAATTCTGCCTCTGGCTTCATGCAAGGCCCAGGACCGACATCGATCCCGTCTTCTTCTTATAGTTCAGGGTTGTCCAAACTTGGCCACTTTAAGATGAGTGGACTTCAACTCCCAGAATTCCCCAGCCAGCCATCTGGGGGATAAAGGACAGGATGCGTTCTGATTCCCACCGCTTGATACTGTTCCCAATTGGGAACATGCTGGCTGGGGAATTCTGGGAGTTGAAGTCCACTCATCTTAAAGTGGCCAAGTTTGGACAACACTGTTATAGTCCCTTTGGACGAGTGTCCCAAATGTGCCGTAGTGCAACGCTTTCTATCTCAGCAGAGCAACAGGGTGGAAAGAGGCCCCTTCTGTGAGGTAGCGAAGCTGCTGGGATTGATGGGCATTTAGTGGCAAACCCTCTGGTTGGGCAGGGACCATATCCAAGAATGTTCATACGTCCCACCTCTTCCAGATTTTAGGCCCTTCTGGTGAGTTTGCCCCTTCCACCTATCTTAACCCTTTCCTTTCAGGAAACTGCCTATCACCCTCCTGGCCTTCCCCCTCCCCCAACCTTTTCTCTCTGCAGGTGGGGCACGCTTCTGATTAGAGCCCTGGCCTGCCGCTATCTGTCATTTTTATTTCTTAACGTAAAAAGACAATTTGGGAAAGAGAGATAACAATGATGGGTGATACTACAGGGCAGTTTCTGATGCACCTTGTTGTACATTTCAACAGCAAAATCAAGATCAGGCAAGGCAAGGAGCCTGGCAGCACCACGGGAGGTGTCTGTGGAAAGTTGGATGCCCATGAGCACCAGGTGGTCTCTGCCTGTTATGGGAGTTATTCCACATCAGGCAGCCAATAGTTTTAGGATGCCCACAGCTCCCCAGTCTTCACGCCATGCATATTCTTTCCACTTGCTCTTGCTGCCATGCAAACCGGGGGTTGGCGGGCTACGGCTCCCCTCACCGTGACCAAGCTCTTCTTTTTTCCCAGCTTAGTGGCCATCCCGGTCTATGTGAAGCACAACATCAGTTTCCGAGACAGCAGCTCCCTTGGCCGCTTTGAGATCACCGTGGGGCCCAAACAGACCATGGGGAAGACCGTGGAGGGGGTCCTGGTGACCAGCCAGATGCCCAAAGGAGTCCTTAACATGACTCTCACACCCTCACAGGGGACACACACGTTTGATCCTGTCACAAAGGTGAGGAGGTAGAACCTGCAGCAAAGTCTGGTTCTTGGGATGATCCACCTGTTGTCTCTTCTCCCATCTTCTGAGTGAGGCAGAGAAGGAACATTGGAACCTTTTTGTTGGAGAGGGCAGTCCTCTTTTAGTGGGATGGCTCCCTCGGGGGAAGGGGGTAAATGAAGACTTGTCAGTAGAGAAGATGGATTATCGGTGTTGTAATCATAACTCCCAAATGGAAGCTTTGAACGGGAATGTGAAAATGAGAACTGTGAGTGGACCTCGTTTGGCTCCCCTGGACCTCCTTCCACCCCTTCAAGGAGAGGAGATCGCATCCTACGACGGACCCAAACATTTAGCTATGGCGGTTTTGTTGTTTGATGCCCTGCCATTTAGCACTAGAAAGATTCTGAAATGGATTTTCCTGTTCCATAACAACCTCTTTTGGGCCTCCTCCATGTTCCAGAGATGAGGGGTCTTTGATAGGGAGGGCATCTTTGATCAAGTAATGGTGCTTATCCTTTTTTTAAAATAAATTTCAAAAACTTAAATAATGCTAGTCCATTTTACGGTGCCCCTCGTTTTTGAGACAGGGTATCACCAGGATGCTTATCTTGTATATAAACAATGAAATCCCCCCATTCTTTGAAAAACAACGATCTGCTACTTTGCCTCATCATACAATGGACATTATCAGGGACTTTTCAAGCAAAGCTTGAAAGACCAGATCATTTCATGCCACCTCTCCATCGAGCTATTATCAAAATATTTCCATTGCTGAGCAATAACTCATTTGGCTGCTAGGAGGAGTAACTTAATGAGATATTTACTGTGCAATTTCTTATCCTGGCTGCCAAATATATGTAGCAAGCCTGACTTCGAAGAGAACTGAACTGATTTGAAAATTATCGATTGAATGTAATTGCCTAAAGCTGTTTATCTAAATTTATTTTAGAGTCAGCGGTAGACTGCAGCAAGGATCTTCTGAGAGAACATAGAGGACTGTGCTAAAAGTTTACTGATTGCTAAAATGTCAGTTAAATGGGGAGGCGGGGACTTAAAGTTTAATAAATGTAATTTTGTACAGTAGGATCAAAGCAGCCTCAAACAGATGAAGCACATTCAGAGTGTCCCAGTCTGGAGAAGACTTGGAGAAGACTCAGGTGGGATCGGCAAATCCTCTGGTGTCACAAAGCCCAGTTTCTGCAGGTCCCAATGTTTTGTCACATCAAGCTATGCTGGTTTGTTCCAATCCCTTCTGTAGGATTAATTCACTGTGAACTATCTTGTCTTCTCTTTCTTTCTCCATCCTTCCCCGCAAAGCTGCTGACGTGGGATGTGGGAAAAATCAACCCCCAGAAGCTGCCCAGTTTGAAGGGGACCATGAGTCTTCAGGCAGGAGCCTCCAAGCCTGATGAGAACCCTACCATTAACCTGCAGTTCAAAATCCAGCAGTTGGCAATCTCTGGTTTGTGATCCTCCAGTTCCGTGACTGTCATTCTTCTCCCCCCCCCCAACTTCTTTTAAAGCACCCTCTCAGCCAAATTGGGATAAAGCAAAGCAAATTGAAGGTCATCATGAAAGATAGACTAGACGAGTGTTTCTCAACCTTGGCAACTTTAAGACGGGTGGACTTCAACTCCCAGAATTCCCCAGCCAGCCTTGCTGGCTGGGGAATTCTGGGAGTTGAAGTCCACCCGTCTTAAAGTTGTCAAGGCTGAGAAACACTGTAAACAATTAGCTCCCTAACTGTGGGCAGGATGGATTTTTTTGGATTTTTTTTTTTTTTAAGTAACAACCTACTGATAAAAAAATGTACTCCCCTTTGTGGAAGATGTGGTCAGCAAACTAGGCAGGACTGGCCAGCCTAGGGCATTCTGAACCACGGATGCCACCACTGAAAAAGCCCTGCCTTGCAAAACCATTGAAAATGGGGGCAGGACTCAGACCACAAGACCACCCTGGGCTGTGAGATTCGCAGGGATCAGTGGTGCATCCTTTGCTGCTTCCCACATTTACCTGTAAACGAAAACCTCCACGGATTAACATTTGGCTGGATTTCCTTCACTTGGCTCTGTGGCCCCCAATATCGCAGAGACCATATGCCTATAAAAATTAGCACTGGGCAGAATAATTCCCCTGGTTTTTTTTTGTAATTGTATTAAACGCTTTAAAAAGGAAAGTAAAAACTAATACAAACGTATATAAAGGAAGAAAAAAGAAAAAAATCAAAGAGAAAGCTAAAAGTGCAAGAAAAAAAGTAAAAGTAAAAGAAAAATAGAAAAGAGAGAAAAAAGATGCAAAGAAGTGGCTTCCGATCTTCTTTACAGCAGTTATAAATATAATTATAAATTTATCCCTTTCTCTTAAGTTACATCACGACTCTCTTCTTTCTATAATCTGTCCTGTGTAATCATCAAAACCATAAATCATAAGTTCATTTTTTCTATTTTATGCCAAAAAGTCCATCTCCTGTATTTTTTAATCAGTTCTTATTCAGTTTGGTAAAAGAGAATTTGCTTTCAAAATTTCCTTCAGAAGAGAATATTGGGAAAAATCTCTTTTGGAGTGTTATGTTCTTGCATTTTTAGAGGCAGGGTAGCCAAAGGGTACATATAAGGAAGAATAATCCTTGTATCATTTTCCAAGGATCTGCAACCTCCCTCGGTTCCTACAGTTTCATTAAACCCCATGGGAAGACCTCAGAGGGAACTTCAGTCACATTGCTATTGTTGGTGCTAAGGAGGAATTGTGAGAAATTGTTGGGAATTGTCTTCCTCCTCTGAAAAAGTTCCACTCAAAATTATCCACTCAATTTCTCTGTCCACAAATTGGGTGAACATTTTTGAAAAGTCATCTGTTTTTGCAGTCACTTCCTACGTGTTCCGTCCTTGCTCACCTTCTCGCCTCGTCTTTTCCCTCCACTCCAGGTCTGAAGGTGAATCGCTTAGACATGTATGGAGAGAAGTACAAACCTTTCAAAGGGATCAAGTACATGACCAAGGCTGGGAAGTTCCAAGTCCGGACCTAAGAGACCTTCTGCCCAGGTCTTCTACTCCACCTCTGCTCTCCTCTTCCTCATGGTTGCTCCTTGGTGTGACCCATCTGGATTTTTTCTGAGACAGGCAACTTTTCCCCTGGTTGGGCCAGCCCCTCCTCAAATATTGGAGCTCTTAGGTGGCAACAAAGAGCAAGCAGGAGAAGCAGCAATTTCCCTTCAGGCTTGTTGGCGTTCAGCTTCAGCAGACGCTGTGCTTTTGTCCCTTGGGCCGTGGGTGGCGGCTGGGCTCTTCGCCGGCTGGAGCTGCAGCAGAAGAGATGTCGGAGAATCCCAACAAGGAGAGGCTTGAGAGATCTAACCCTGAATAATCTTCCTGCTTATTGTACGGGATTCTGGCTGGAAAAGAGCTCCATGCCCATGTAAGGTCCAACAGAAGGTCTTTATTCCCCTCCCTGTCTTCATTCAGCCCTGCCTTATTTAAATGTGTCCGTTTGGACAGAAACAGAAAAGAGACAACTCTTTCCTCAGACAGTTGTTGGTGATCTAAAAGTGGCATTTCAGACCCATGTAAATATGCTCGGCCCTGGCTGTTGTCTATGGTGATAAAGAGGATTTGCAGGTTTGGGGATAGAGCTTGAGAAGTGAGTTTGCTCCAGTTATACGGGAGCAAAAAACACGAGCATATATCCTGTTGGAACGTAACATCTGTGGTATCATCTTCAGCTTTCTGAAAACTCTTCCCTATCTGAGTTTCTTTCGGGGGGGGGGTATAGTCACGAGAAGGCCATGTACAAATATCTATTTAATGCGATGGCTACTAAAGGAATGGGGTAGCAGCGGTTTGGGCTTTGAGGGGTGGAGCACTCTAATTGTTGGGCTGTGCTTCCTCATCTGCATGTGCTTGCATGTTGCACTGCCAGCTGTTCTCTCTGACGTGCATTGCTGATATACAAATAGATCTGCTTTCACCAGTCTGGTGCCCCCTGGCTGCCTGGGTGTACAGCTGCTGTCTCCTGAGCTTCTCCCAGTGAATAGGAATTGCAGTCCAGCATGTCTTCTCAACGCCAGGCTGCTGGTCCTTTTTTTGGTGCAACTTCTCTCTTAGAGCTTCAGGGTGTTGCCCCCCTTAAGTCTGAGCTAGATCAGAGCTGGGTGTGTTTCCATTCTGATCTGGGCTGCCCTCTCCTGTTTCATTCATTGAGAGGAAAACCCAAGGCCAATCCAGGTGGATGTCATGTGGCAGGGTGGCTCATTTGTGGAAGGCCAGCGCCATTAAACACTCCAAAAACTTGGAGCCAAGATCCGCTGGTCAGGTTGGCCAACGCAGACTGTGCCAAAACACTCTTGGCATGTGGACTTTGCCACTCAATTTTCTTATTTTTGCTTAAAGATGGTGTGAGTTGGAATGATGTTGCAGGACAGGAAAGAAATGATGGCTCAGCCATTGCAAGGGGGTGTGCCTGTCTGCATTTTAGAAAATTTTAAAAGCCTGCGCTTTTTAGAAAGCATCCATCTGAGGCTGACAGTCATCTTCATTTCCACTGAAGAGGCTAAGAGGGCATAAGCTCCTTTTTATAATAACGAGGCCCATTTTTTGAATGAGGTGTGTTCAGGATCTAACTGGGTTGGAAAATGCTGATGTCGCGTTCTTAATAGCTGTTCGTCTGAGATGTCTCTTCTTTTGGCTTCATGCATCTCCCGGTCAACCTTTAGATTAGCTCTTCTTTGGCCCCTCTCTTTGTGTTATGGTCTGAGAATCTTGCAGGCCTCCCAATCTAGCACCTTCTGGATTGGGTGTTCAAAGGATTCAGAAGGACATCCAGTCTTCTCTCTTCTGCCCCAGAATTCAGGAGTCTGCTGGCTCCCTTTCTGACCAACGAATTTTATTCAAAGGCATCAGCTTTTGTCTTTTAGACAAAATTTGAATAAAATTTGTTGGTTGGAAAAGGTGCTACTTCTGAATTTTTGCCACCAAACCTGGCTCTTCTCCTACCATCTCCTCTGCCCAGTGACTGGCTGTTGCTCCTTCCCTCTCAGCTTGCGCTCTTCTTGGAAGGAGAACTGGGGAGTGAAGGAAGTTTCTCAAGTGTAGGATTATAATATGTTCTTCTCTGTATATGTGTAGTTAAGCATCCTTGACTTACAAGCCTGAGGATGTTGCTGTGGAGCAATGCAGTTGAACTCACCCAGTTCCCACCAGCCCCAGCCAACATGGCCAGTGATGAGGGATGTTGAGACCTGTAGTCCAGTAGGATCTGAAGAGCAAAGATTGCCTCTTGCTGCTTCAATGCAGCCTGTCTTGTATGGCTTCTGGGTGTCGTTTCAACTGAGAGAAATGGTGCCTAGCAAAAACACCCATGGAATTTCTGCATGGCCTGGATGGAGTATATGAATATATTTAGTGTCCTGAACAATCGATAAAGCCCCTTTTAGCCATTTAGTGTTTGGGATCTAATGAAGAGAAGTATGAACAACTAATGAAGCTGGCTTGGAAGAGGATCAGGAACCCAGTAGCTGGGACAGTAGTTTGCTTTTACTATCTGATGCCTGCCCGCCAGGGCTGGGTGTCATGTCTGTGGGAAAGGGATGAGGAACTTTCTCCTGGGGTGGGCGCGGGGTGGAAGGGGAGGGAAGGATGACAGGTTACACACAAAAAATTGGATATTCAAATGCTCTACTTCTGCAAAGATCTAGCAATGATTTGCTAAAGTAGCTGAAGGGGCAGGTTGAATTTTTTTGGCCCTTTGGAGTTGGAAGGGAGGAAAGATGGTGCCTGAATCCTCCTTATCTGTTTTCTAAACGCAGTGCCAATTTGGGTGTAGAGGCAGCCCCTTGCTGATTCCATTTAATATAAAAGCATGAAAACATTAAGGGCCAATTGTTTCAAAGTGGTGGTACTAGGGTGATTTCCATCAAAACAGGTTTTCATGAAAAGGTCCAGGCAAATTAAAAACAAAACCCTGTCTCTTAATGCTGAAAAAACATGCTACCAGGGGTCTGGTGTGTCACCTGGAAAGACCAAAGAGGGAAAATCCTTTCCCAGGTGCCACCTGCCTTGATGCAAAAGACATGGACTTCAGACAGATGATTCTTGCAGTCTTCCTAGCATCACAGCCTCCTGAGGATGCAACTTCTTCTTCAGCGCAGTAGGTGGAGATGCAAGCCCAAGAGATATCATGGTTTTCATGGACCAGCCAAAGGGACTTCTGAAGAGAGGCAGCCTTGTTTAATTTGAGGAATCAGGACAGATTTATGGGTCATACACAGAAGTTCTGCACAGAGCCTCCATCTTGAAATGAGTGGTTAATTTCCAAGGGGCCTGCAAATATCCAGATGTGTTCATGACCAGGGTTGGGGACGCAAGGGTCAGTTTCTGGATAACCAGGGTGAGAGCAAGTTTTTGGCCTTGACAAACTTCTTGGCCTCCCACAGATAGGCCTGACTCTGTTGGTCCCAATCTTTGGATATGTGGAAAAGGGGCTTTTGCGACTCTCCCAAGCCACAACTTCCTTGGAAGTTGCCCTCAGCCTCCATCCTTTGCACTTTCAACAAAGAGCTCAAGATCTTTCTATCCAACCCAGCCATTTGGATGGGCTAATAATTGTAGATGGTTTTTATTGTCTTTAAAAATTGCTTCTATTTTTAGATGGTCACTACTTGACTTGAATGGCCAGGGGGCAGAAAGGCGGCATAGACACTGAAATAATAAGCAAAAGAAATCTTTTGGCAGGGGTGGGAGATGGGAGTCAGAATGAATTAAGCCTTCTTCTGACCCAGCAAGACAACTCTTGCTTCCATTTGGCATTAAATATCTAGGGTTGGATTTATATTCTGAAATATAAATCCAATCCAATGGATGGATGTATATTCTGCAAGTCTTCCACTTTTAGCATGTGCTTCTATTTCACCTTGAAAATTCCAACATCCTGTGGCAAGTCTGGTCTTTGGAAAATCCATTAGCTGTTTCAGGGAGCTTCCCCCTGTCTAGGTTCCTCCATATGTTCTGACCTGCCGTTTCCATCAGCCATAGCCAGGCTGTCACCAGACATGGTGTTTGGGAGTTGTAGTGGAGTTCTAGTTCCCTAGTCCTGCTCTAAGGGTCAAATTTTGTATTCTGAAATGGAGAACACCTCATAAAACTCTTTGGTTGACTTCTGGCCCTGCCAGAGTTTGGTTTGATACAACCCTGCATTTTATTTATTACATTTCCATTTCTGCCATTCCCTCAGAACAATGAACAACCAAGCACATGGTGTTCCCCTTGTAGCTTCTTCTCTCAATGAACTAAACATGGTTGCATTTGGAAAACATCCTGAACCACATTGCAGTGAACTTAACATGATGTGCGCACTTGGCTGGTGCACTTAGCTGATCGTTCAGGGCAAAACCAGAAAATTAAGCAAACAGAATAAACATGATTCAGATAAGCCCGTCATGGGAACACAGCCAGTGTGTAGCAAGGCAGATAGAGATAGGCTAAAGGGAACTTCATGCCACCGAAGGGGCTGAGAACTGAATGTGTGTGTCCCTTGCTCCCCCCTCCATCTTAACTCAGCACCCTGAATGCTGTCTCTCTGCATTGTCCTTAACAAGCTTCCTCTAATTTATGACAATCTGGTTGGTTTATTTTTTTTTTCTTCTTACTAATCATTACTCTTACTTTGGTTACTGGATCCTAGCTGTTTTCTTTTTGCCCAGGTTGCTCATTGGCCTGGAATTTGCTGTTACATCCCAGTTCCTTGTTGACAAGATGCTTCAACAGCAGTCCTTCCTAAGGGAAATCCCTTCCCTCCACTTTGCAGCATTTAACCTGGCAGAGACATTTGATCCTGGCCCAGCAACCATTAGTGGTTCCCAGCATCAACCAGGGCTTGAGTTGACAGCTTCCAAGCATGTGCAGGGACTGTGGGAGAAGAGAAGATGGCTGGCCCCACCCTTAGGAAGTTCATTCACCCTACCTGCATTGGCTGAGCCCTAATGGCATCCCAGTAACGAGAGGATTCACATATGTGCTAAGCCATCCTATGGTTTATTTGGATTGGTCTTCATGCATTCTGCAGCTCCAGCCTCTGTACCTTAAACAAGCCATAGCTTACTGTGTTATGTGAACCACACCTATGAATTCAATAAACCATGGCTTAGTGTAACATAACGAATCCAGACTGAGTAGTTGTGCACACATAAATGTCAGCTTGGAACTTGCAATGTACTAGATCATTATTTATTCAGTTTAATATCCCATCTCTAGAAGCTCTAGGAGCTGAAATTACTGTATGTAGGACTCCCTTCCATGTAATGGTCTGTGGAAGGACCTTGGAAGACTGGAGGAAGGGCTGCAAACTAGACAGCAGTTGGATAAGCAGCAGCTGAGTCCACAGAAGGAATCGGGGGAGGTGGCAAATGTCTCAGAAGGGACCGTTTCAGACTTGCAAGATTGATGTCAGCCTTGCAAGGTAGTCCAGACAAGAAGCACACCCAGAAGTACTACCCTTACTTTATTGTAAGGTTACATTAACAAAATCTTGCAAGTCTGAAAGTACATCTCTCCCCCTTTGCCTTTACAATCCAAGAAACTAGGGAGGGTCAACCCCCCATTCCTTCTGCGGACTCAGCTGCAGCTTATCCGACCATTGCCCTGGCTGCGGCCCTTCCCCCTTCCAAGCTCATTCCCACAGACCATTACAACCCACTTCTTACAAAAGCCATCCTGTGAGAAAGGTTGAGCTGAGAGAGAGAGTGTCCCTTGGGGGCTTCTGTGGTTGGGGGAGGGCTGGAACTGGGGTCTTGCTGGTGCCAGGCCAATGACACATGATGTGCTTTGTTTAATTCAATGTGTACAAGCCAAGCCATGGTGGCATGTAAGCCATACTTTATGGCAGTGTCTTTGTTTCAGTCAACTGTGATTAGTTCAATAAACCATGGTTAAGTGGTAGCTCAGCATGCTGTGCAAACTCTGTATGAGCTTCGTGTTGAAGCAGAGCAGTCAGCCCTGATTTGTCATGACCTTGATCTAGCCCATGGGTTACATTTCACAACTGGGTGTCTTTGATTCTGCCTTCACATCTCCTCTTTGCTCTATCAATAGAGGAAGCCATTCCAAAACCCAAGCATATCTTGCATATGCCGGCCGCCAGCACAGTCACACCAAAGCAGGTCATGCAATGATATACCTTTTTTGCCTCTCTTTGTGAACTGAGATCCCTGTTTCTATTGGACAGCAGGAGAACATCTGCTTTCTCCTACCCGTCATGTCCAAACAAGTTCCATGCAGGTGGGAGAAGTCCTTGCTTCCTGGTTCCCCTTTTTTTCTGGTAGGTTGAACTTCCATAGGAATCCTGGTTGGCAGTTTGGAAGGGGAAGTTCAACACATCTGGGGGGCACCAGTTTGGGAAGGCTGAGGTCACATTTAGATTAGGATTGTGATCTCTTCCCCCCATTCCACCCCACACCCAAGGAACTACACAATTGCACCTAGGGTCACGCCAGCCTTCAGATGCCTTGCTCTGGGCCTGTAGCCTGAGGAAGATGTAGGACATTAGTAGCCCACTAGATGCTGAATGAAGCTCCCTTGATCAGGGACCATGCTGGCTGGGCTGATGGACCTGGTAATTTAAAAGGAATGTGGTTCTTTGATCTTTGACCCAAGAGATTAAATTGCTGTGTGAAGTTATTTCCGAAAGGAGGAAAACGTGCAAGTGAATGCTGGCAGTTATTTATCATTGTGTTAACCTCTGGGGTTATCATTGTTCTGAACATAGTAGAAACGTTAAGGGATGCGGTCTGATTTTGTTTATTATTATTACGGTCTTTCTGTGCTCCTTGTGGACATCCCGGAGACATCTGATGGGCTCCTGTGAAAACAAGACACTAACTCTGTAAGACTTTGGTTTGATCTGAATGTAATTCTACAGAGAAGAAGGTTGAATAGATTCATGAGTAACTCCTGTGGACTTCAGGTGTGTGTAGGATTGCACCTTGCTAAGAGAAATCCTGCTAACTCAACGAGGCAGTGTCCATACCATGGGACAGCATTGTAGTGTAGTGTAGCAGAGTCAACAGTAAACTTTGGAAATTTTGAAGAAAACAGCCATAGTATGGATGTATCAGAAATGGAGGGAGAGAGGAAAGATGCTGGCTCTGGCATCAAAGCAGACCCATTCGTCTTCTGAAAATGAGAGAGGCCCTCTCATAGCTGGGTATTCCAGTGGGCACGGTCTGAGGAATAATTATCTGCAATCCAAGGACTGCTGCTACTGATGTAAGAATCCCAATTTGGGGGTTGCCTCTTGACTAAGGAAAATACATGGCTAGAGCACAACTGAAGGAGTGACCCAACAGAGGGAGTTCACAGCACACCCTCAATTCTGCTGCAGTTCTACATCAGGAGTACAGGTAGTCCTTGACTTACCACCACAACTGGGACAGGAATTTCCATCACTAAGCGATGCAGTTGTAAAGCAAGATGTCATGTGACCACATTGCTTCGTGACTTCTATCCCAGCAGTCCCGGTTGCTGCTGTTAAACTGAGAATTGCAGGTTATTAGCCAAGAACCCACCCCAATCCTGATATAGCTGTGGGCATTTCACTCCTTGCCCCCTAAATCCGTGTAAATCACAGAGAAACATGGCAGGCAAACTCTATTACACATGGTGTGATGTGCAATGAGCAATTCAAGGACAACATCAAGTAAATCAAAATAGTTTAATGCATTAAAACATACAAGAGGCAATACTCAATAGTCTTCTTGAAGAACAGAAGACCCCTGTCATTCTGCACACCGGGAAATGGGGATTTGATTTTATACAGAAAATGTTAAGTATCTACAAAATATAAAAATAATTTCTGAAGCTTTATTGAGAGAGTGGTGCCTGAAGTGATTACTGATTCCTGTTGTGTTTTTTTTTTAAACTTTGTAGCAACTAATTCCATGATTTGGGTTTCTCCCTAGGATTTCTTCAGTTTTGTACAAAAGACCTTGAAATGCTTCCCTTAATTTACAGAGAGCAGACTTTAAAAAAGCAAGCAGGGCAAGCATATTCCAGGAACCCCAAGACCAGCATAGGGTCCTCATACACAGACTCTCCCAAAGCAGAACTTCTCAAGATAACTGGAGGCACAGGCAATTCCCAGATGTCAATATGGTTGGAACAAATAAGTGTCTGGTCTTAGGTAAGCATAGAAATGCTTTTTGAAAAAACACCACCATGGTTTTAGTCCAGCTCCCAACACACCTTGAACTCATTGTAACAGGAAGAAGGTACTGCACAAGTGTGTGTCCTCCCCATGTGTAACACCAGCTTCCCACTCGAGTTTCCAGTGCAGGGTTTCTCAACCTTGACCACTTGAAAAGGGGTGGACTTCAACTCCCAGAATTCCCTAGCCAGCCATGGATTCCCCACCCCTCTTCAAGTGGCCAAGGTTGAGAAACACCGTTCCAGTGTGTGTTTCCCTGACGCAAGGAGGTCCTGGAGCAAACTCCAAAAGACTCAGGTACGCATCTTCTCCTGAATCCAGTCCAAGTAGTGGACCACCCTTGTGTAGACGCCTGGAGTGTTTTTCTTGCCGCAACCCACGCCCCAGCTGATGATCCCAATTAACTTCATGCGGCCATCGTTCAGACAAACCAGTGGGCCTCCAGAGTCGCCCTGCAGAAGGGGAGAGATCAGGGAATGAGTGAGTAAGGAACAGCAGCTCTCCATTCATAATATCTAGCCTTCTTTGACATTCCAGATGAATTGGCTTGGGTTCTGAATGCCCAAAATCCAGATGGTCAAATTAGGCAGAATTCAACTGCTGACAACAGGGTGCTGGTGAAGGAAGGGGAGCATAAAAGGTAAAGACTCTCTCAAAGGGAATTTAACTCCTGATGACTACGTAAGTACAGGTGTAAAAGGTTTACACTTTCAGTGAGTAGGGCAAACAAAAAGAAGGGTAATTGCAACATCTTGTAATGGATCTCACCAGATAGATGCTTTACCGTGGAAGGCTTCACTCCAGAACCTGCATCTGAACTGACTTCAGACAAACAAGCTGTCTGAAGCCATTTTAATGGGATTTGATTCCTTCAAGCTTAGGAAGGGGAACTCTGGAAATGTCTCAAACACTGTCCCCAGGAGTCCAGAAAAGGGCCTTCCTCTGTGTGAAAAACTAAATATTCTGCTTCCATGTTTTCCCAAAAATTAAAGTCCCAAAGAAGAAAGGTGGCAGAATTACATAAATATTGGAAGAAACCACCCTCTTCGCTATGTATTTATTGTTAGATATAAGTCCTACCTTTCATAGTATTGTGAATGTCCAAAGCATCACAAACCTCTTCTTGTTCTGAAAGATTTATTTCCAGAAATGGGAAATTACCCCAGAACAGTTGAATTCATGTGTTCCAGGAGGAAAAAGGAACGTTCTGTTCTGGGAATGCTGAGCTGGTGCCTGCAGTACATTGCTGCCTGGTTGTCTACCCTCAGTAAGAGGATGCTGGACCTTTAGACCAATCCTACAAGGTTATTCTTAACATTTTCAGAACTAGATGTTACCTTGCAGGCGTCATCAAGTTCTCGGGTGTCCCCTGCACACAACATGTTCTTGGTGACTGTCCTGTTTGCAAGTCGTGCAGGTGTGCATTGGCTGTCTGGATAGAGCCTCACATGTCCTTCCTTCAGACGTTCTGAGAAGAAAGGAGAAGCTGTTGGGAAAAAAGGAACATCGTGAAGAGGAGGAAGAAGTTCTTTTGGCTCAGAAATACTGTGCTCGGGTGCACACAACCTGTTCAACCTTAATTCTGCATTAATAAAATATAACTACCACATTCGCATGATATGGGATGCCTAGAGACCATATTATGACTTAATGTGGCAGCGTGCTGTGTGAAACCAAATCAAGACAATAGCATTTCCCAGAAATGTTGACCCACAAGCGATTCTTGGAATCTGGTCTAGAGTGTTGTGTGAACACATCTCTTGAATTAACTGAAGCACAGGACTTCCTTTTGGGGCTCAATTAGCAAATTCCTGCTCCTCAGGTCAGTAAAGGTAATCCTGATATAGATGCATGAGTTCCCCAAATTCAAAAGGGAAATCTTGTGTGAGCTTTCCAGCAGCCAGGAACCAGAACATGTTCAAAACAATCTCTTGCATTCTCCTAGCATAAACTCAGCATCTGATTAAGAGAATGAATTGAAGTGATTATACAGAGGGGATTATAACACACCAACAGGACATCCAGATATGGAAGGCAATCTCTGGGTCACGCCATCAGAGAAATATTCCTCCATGCAAAAAAAGAAAATAAATCCCTAACTATAGAAAGGTAGATGTCATGGAAAATGTCAATTTTTCTGCATACAAAAAACTGTTTCTCTGTGGATGAGCTTTGCATCTGGCAAACTGCTCCCCACATTCTGAAACCGTCTCCCTGAGCACCAAGGCCACGCACTGCTGAATCATGACAGTCATAGCAAAGGGGTCTGAGAAGGAGGGGACTTCTTGGAAGGCTTAGGAGGAGAAGGTTATGACTTGGGGATCTGACATGCCCTAATAGAAAGCAGACGCATTCTGATGTAAACATGGTCCAGTCATATCAACTGATTAGTAACTGGATAGGAATGTAACTTACAGGCATGTCTGCTGCACCAAATTCAGGAGAAGGAAGCTCTTTAGGGAGAGGTAAAAGTTGATAACTGTCTGTTTCCACTATAAATTGACCTAGCTTATTTTCAGCAAAGATGAGGGCTTTCTAGAGACTACATGACCCAGAAGGCTGGCCCCAGAAGCTTCTCAAGAAGACCATCAAGCATCCCCGACTGCTGGAAGCAGCCCAGACTTTTTAAAAACGGTGGTTTTAGTTTTTTCCCCCTAAAAGACGGGCATAATATATTCTGCAGCTCCCATCTACCATCTGGAGTTTTTTAGGGAAGAATGAACATCAGCCGCATTTCTTTCCAGCGAGTGTTAATTCTGCCTTAGAAATACGACACCCAATGCTGTGTCCAGAAGCATCTACTGCAGGATTGTCCTTCAGCCCCAACTGGCCGGACAAAGAGCCCCTCACGTACATGCTTCGTGCTTGCCATAGCCGGACACCTCACATTCCGTCCAGTCAGACAACTGGAGTCCAGCCTCCGGGAGACAGACGGGGCGGACGCTGTCAGTTTCCGTAGCACAGTTTTCGGAAAAGAGTTTCAACTTCAGCAGGGCTGTCAAAACAGAGAGCAAAAGAAGCCTGTGAGAAGCTGGGCCTCCAGGGTGGGAGGGAGCTGGGCCTCCAGGTTGGGAGGGGGGCAGGAAAAAGGCTTACCAATATCGTGATCGAAAGTCTGGGGTTTGAACTTCTCGTGCACAATGTATCTCTCCACTTGGAAGACCTGTTCCGTGTCTGATGAGATCACGCGGAACGTCCGGCCCAAGACAACCTTGAGGCGACCAGGGTCAATCCTGCCAGCAGAAAACTGCAGCTGATGGCCAGCTTCCAAGGGGCAACTTCCCTCTGAAAGCAACTTCTCCCATTTCCTTGCTCAGGTTCTCTTCCCACTCGGAAGCATGGCAGGGGGGCAGTGGGGGTGGGGGGACAGCCTAGGGCAGCGGCTGAGAATAGCAGCTCAAAGCTCTTAGTTCAGGAGAAGGCAAACTCCTTGGACAAGGGTGTGTGCTCATGTAGGGGCCACCCCTCAAGCAGCTGCCACGAGAAACCTGCCTCTGCACAAAACGGTTGTGACGATGGGCAGAGTCAGCCCCAAAATGTCCATCCCCCAGAAGTTACCCCAAGGGAACCTTTGTGAGCCCAAAGGCAGTGCTGCAAACAGATGATGCCGAAGCTGGTTCTTTGCTTTGCAGCAAGACGGAGGTTTTCTTTTCTTTTTTTCCCATCTCTTTGATTTAAACCCAATATTTTTTAAAAAGCCAGCTGGAGCCAGGATCTGAGGGGGACCCAGTGCACAGGGGAGGGGACACTGGCATCAGTGGATGCCCTGTTGGCTTAGTTCAAATCTCAGCCTGGTCTGAGACACGCCTGATGGCTCTCAGCAAGCCCCCCCCCTCCCATTTTCCCATCCCATTGTAAACATGGGGAGAATAAGGCTAGCTCACAGTGTGTTGTGAATTGCTGAAATAACCAGTAGCATTTGTCTCTTGGAATTAATACAATATGTAAATCCAGCCGCTGGATGTGTCCAAACAACACGCTAAGCCAAAAGGTGGTTGGCTTCTTTGTGGCATTATGTACGTGTACGCCTAACCATTATGGGTAGAAAAGCAGGGTGGTTGGGTGAGCATGTGCTGCACACCCAGCCAATTTTCCTTTGCTCAATAAACTACAGTTAAGCAAACTAGGACTGTTAGACTTTGGCTGTAAAACTCCAACAGCAGAAAGAGATGCAGAAAACTCTGTGTTGACACTGAGTGACCACCCAGGTTTTTATAGCTCATGTTGAGTTGTGGGGTGAAAACAGTTTCTGTGATTTGAAAACCCAGCCACGGTGGTTGCAACAAACTATGGTTGAAAAGAAACCATGGTTTGGTGTGATAAGTCAGCCAGTATCAATACAGAATATTTGAGTCTGTACAAGCATCTATGTCTCTGCAGATGCTCCAGGAGGTCTTTTTTCTGCAGCAAGGAAGTTACACTCTCCAGTCACACACCTGCATAAGCCTAGCTCATCCTCATCTCTTCTGTGTATTTTCCAGGGTTTGAAAGACACTTGCAATGTTTTGGCAAAGCAAATGCCAAAAAATGGGGCGATACAAGAGCTGGAGGAACATGGAGGTACTTGCAAACTCTTGGGGTGCTTTAATCATCATTGGAGCTTTAAGTCACTGTCAGAAGCAAAGGGAAAAATGCAGCTTGAAGGTTCTTTGGAACCCAGGTCAGTTGGCAGCTATGGATTTGCACAGCTTCCTGGGACAACCTCCCTCTTGTGAAGCTTTTGCAACGTGAAGGAACCTTAACTCAGTGATACAACCCATGCAGAAGCTCCCAGGTCAGTCTCTGGGAGTCACCAGGAAATAGCAAGAATCCCTGCCAAACAGCTGCAAACACTGAGCAGGACAAAGGATGTTAGGGGGTTTGGCCCTCTGCCCCTAAAGCAAAAGATCTCCTCTGCGGTCAAAGAACTTGCTGGTTGGCCAAAGTCCAAAAGGTGAGTCACACGCTGATCTCTTACCTCTCTGTAAAGCAGTGAGCAGCTGAGAGGATCCAGCAGGAATTGATGAGGATCCCACCACAGAGGTAGCCCTCTGCACCTCGGGACTTCACAAAAATGCCCGCCTGCCATGGGTGGGACTCAATATATGAATATACGCCTCCTTTGATCTGGATCTCAGCCACTTTGTGCTTCCTCAATCCACAAGTGGCTGTAAATGGGAAGAAAGAAGCAAGGAATAAGGTTGGGCATGGCAGAGCAGTGGAAATCAACATCTGTTTACAACCTCTCTGGATGAGAGAGAGAGAGGGGAGACAACCGCAGACGAGGCTTTCAGAGATCGCTGGGGGCCTTCTGCTGAGGCATGGCCACCATGTCAACTGCTGCTAGAGCTCCTGGATGAAGTCATGACTCACTGGTTGAGTTCACACAACTGGCTAAATCTGGGAGCACAATTGTTCTGTCCACAAAACATGTTAGGTCTGAACAAATCAACCGCATAAGGGCTGAACCTGGTGGTCTAGCTCCCACAGTACCATTGACCGCAAACTACCAACTCCATTTGAACCTAGCCTTGCATGTTGTGCAAATTCAGCCTCTGCAGACAAGAAATAGAATCCTGTCCAGGAGACTTAACAGTTCTAGAACAGTCAACCAGCGACCACCAACCCCCCTGCCCACTTGCTGCTTCTGCAACCTTCAGAATTTGGATTCCTGTTATTTTAACACAGAAACACAACAGTACAAGCCCAAAGTAGGCCTAATGTATTGTGAGAAAAATCACCCCTTTGCCCCCAAATCTAGGAAACCCTGCCCCACCCATCTGCATGATGCCCCTCCCACATTGCCCCAGCCACCAAAGGAATGCCTGCTCCTCCAACCAAAGGAAACTGGGGGCCTCCCAGAGAGATTCCTCCATGCCCTCCCCAAGCTCCAATTCCCACAGTTCCTTGGACGGGGCAGCCATGACAAGCATTGGGGTATTTCCATATGGTATTTAGGATTTGCTTACATGCTCCAGGGATGCGGAACGTGGTCAGTATAAGATGGGTGGAGAAACGCTAGACTGCAAAATGTTGCTAAACCACTGTTCCCAATATTCCTCTTCCCTGGCCATGCTGGCAGGAGCTGCTGGGAGTTGCAGTTTGCCAACATCCTGAGATCAGTTAGTTCTCCACTCCCAGCATTAGCATTTGGCCATAATCACTGTGAAGACGTTTCTCAGATAAATCAGAGGAAGGACCCACTTACAGCAGGCTGGCACGTCACAGTACTCCCATTTTGTCACACCATCCTTGAACGTGTGGCACCACGGCCGAGTGTCATTGTCAGGATTCCTGTGACACACAAGAAGAGGGAAGTTTTTGTTCAGAAGAGAAGCCTTTCTCGTGCAGAGCAGCAATAGGGGAAAGGCGAATTAGAGTCACATTTAACTCCCCAGAATTTGCATTCGCACAACACACTAAACGCAAATTAACAGAGTTGCTGTGTTCATGTTACATGCTGTGCCCAGAGAAATAAACCCTATTATGGCTTACTACCCCCGCAAGTCCTGCTGTGCTGCCCCATTGTGGTGGTGGTGGGGTGTTTCTGGGAGGGAAGAGTGAAGAACGTCAGGAGTGTCTGCCAAGAGTATATAATCCCAGCTGGGTCACCCAAAGCAAGAAGGTCATCTCAGCTGCCCAACTAAAGTAAGTAGGCCCCTCTATTGGGCAGCAGCGATACAGGAATATGCTAGAGGCAGGTGATTACTGTAGTGACAATGGCAAAGGCATGTGGGAGAAGGTACCACTCCTGTATTTTTACCAAGAAAACAACCTCCTCCTCCTCCTCCTCCTCCTCCTTTCTTCTTTCTCCTCCCCCTTCTTCCTTGTCCCCTCTTTTCCCTGCAGGTGCAGGGTCCATTGTTTTTTTTTAAACCAAGAAAACCATATAGACAGAAAATATAAAATGACTGATGATATAGTTCTGGATGATGGGCCCCTCTCAACAGGCTACTGAGGAAGAGCTGAGGATTTTTCGGAGGATTAATGGTGTTAATGATGTGGCTGGATTAAAGTCTTCAGGATGTCTAGTTGCTGTTGCTGCGATACAGGAAAAGAAAATCTGAAGCTGCAAAGATAGAATTACAGTAGGAACATGGAACATAAGGAACATGGACACAGGAAAGCTACAGGAACGGATGGAAGACCCACTGAAATATGGCAAGCAACAGAAGAAGAATCAGTCAAGGTTCTAACCAACTGTGCCAGCAAATCTGGAGAAGGACACAGTGGCCAACTGATTGGAAGAGGTCAATCTACATTCCAATATCAAAAAAAGACGACTTAACAGTGCGCAAACTGTCATACAATCTCCTTAATTTCAAACGCTAGCCAAATAATGCTTAGGATCATCCAACACAGGTTAGAGCCCTCCACAGAAAAAGAGCTGCCAGATATTCAAGCTGGCTTTAGAAAAGGCCGAGGAACAGGAGACATTATTGCTGATCCATGCTGAGAAAGCCAAAGAATACCAAAAAGAAGTCAGTGTGTGCTTCATTGATTATAGAAAAGTCTCTGTGTTGATCATATCAAGCTTTGGAAAGTGCTCAGAAAAATGGGAATCGCAGAACATCTCATTGTCCTCATGAGAAATTTATACACAGGTCAGGAAGGCCCACTATAGACAGCACTTGGTGAAACAGATTGCCTCTAGGTTGGCAAAGGAGTGTGACAAGGCTGCATACTCTCTCCTCATTTATTCAACCTATATGCTGAATATACATTAAGGGAACCTGAATTGGAAGAAGATGAGCGTGGTTTTAGAACTGGAGGAAAAAACATCAATAAACTGTACTACGCTGATGATACTACCCTGATAGCTGAAAATGCAAAGGATCTGCAAGTCCTAGTAACCAAAGTCAAGGAGCAGAGTAAAAAAAAAAAAATGGGACTAAAATAAAATATAAAAAGACCCAACTAATGACAAAAGGTAGAACCACCAGCCTTAGAACTGAAAATAAAGATATCAAAGCGGTGGATAGCTTCTGCCTTTAAGGATCAACCATCAACAGTGGAGGAACAAGCAGTCAAGAAATACACCTCAGACTAGCACCCGGTAAAGCAGCCATGAAGGCCTTGGAAAAGATATTCAGATGCCATGTTGTGTCTATGCCTACAAAGATCAGAATCACACAAGCCATGGTATTCTCTGTGATATTCTGTGGAAGCGAAAGTTGGACTTTAAAGAAGCAGGATGGGAAGAGTATTGACACCTCTGACCCTTGGTGTTGGAGAAGACTCCTGAGAAGTCTGTGGACAGCCAAGAAAACAAACGTTTGCTAGCGTTTGATGGATCATCAAACAAATCATCCCAGAGTTCTTACTCCAGGCACAAATGACCAGGCTCAAATTATCCTACTTCGGACACCTTATGCAAAGACCCAGCTCTCTGGAAAAAGCTCTAATGCTGGGAAAGGTGGAAGAAAAGAGAAGAAGAGGACAACCAGCAGCAAGGTGGAGGGACTCAGTTAGTGACGATGAGTACACTGTTGGGAGACTTGAAGGAACAGGTTGGGGATAGCTCTTCATAGAGAAAATCTATGTGATTACTAGGAGTTGAAAATGACTTGATGGCACGTAATCAGTTCGTCATGGCTTAATAGAAGAGCTGGTTTCCCCCAGCATGCTGAGAGAAGGCCTGGCCCCCTACAAAAGGATGAACTATAAGCTGTCTAACCTCACTGGAGGCTAGTCTAGCATGTTGGGTGAATCCAGCCCTATCATGCTGATATGTCCCAATCACACATTATGTCAAACTTAACAAAACAGCATGGCTTGAATGCAGACCGATGTTGCAGAGAACCCCCAATTTTCTGCAGCTAGCCCTCAGCTTGGTTTTCATAGATATTATGCAGCAGTCCAAGGTCTCAGCTATGATCTGAAGTCCGTAGGAACTCTTCTGATATTCTGAATATATTTTTGACCACCCCCTGCAGACATCCCTGTAAGGTCTTCTGATATTTTTTTTAAAAATGTGTTAATAAAATATATAGAGAGAAGGCTGGCTTCTTCCAAAGGAAAGCCCCAGCCTCTAGAATCATATCTAGTTGCAGGAATGTCTTTAGGCCCCACAAGAACTTTACTGGGTGCCCAGAAAGCAGTCAGTCTCCTTTGAGTAAATGGTTAGATGGCTTTTGGTAGCCATTTGTGAATTCACCCACCATATGCTTTCCACATCCAAATATGCCCCTATGCTAAAGAACTGGATATTCTCATGCCAGAATTCCTCTTAGCTCTGTGTCAGAAGAAAAGGACACGCAGAAAGCTGAATCAAGGAGAAAGGTCTTTCCCTGAAGATCAAGTGAACAAAAATGGTACAGACCAATATTGTCCTCCACACAATCTGATTAGCTTCCAAAATGCTTGCCTCCCCGTTCTTCTTTTTCCAAGCCAATTTACTTTCCTAAGATCCCAGCACCTTACCCCACTTCAGCCCCATTTCCAACTGCAAAGCCCCATGGTGAGTCCCAGGATCTTCTTAAACAAAACAGCAACTACTTGGTTTCTCAGAAGCTTTTTGATTTACCAAAAACAGGGAGAAAGTTTTACAGCAGCTCTGGGCAACCTATTTCTGTGGTTTCTGAAGCCCTCTCAGAGTACAACCACTGGAAATACACAAAAACAGTAGGGTAAACTCAAAAATGGCCTTCAAAGTTAACGTCTCCCTGGATCGAGCTTGAGTCCTTGTGATTTCATGGACAAGCCTAGGTAGGTTTTTTTGCAATAATATGGAAGAGTTTCTTTTACTGTCTTCATCCAGGATGTGTTTTTAGTTAATTCAGCTCTGGAGTTTGCTAGTGGCCTCCCATCCAAGTTCTAAACCAACCCCAACTCTGCTTGGTTGTTTTTGAGATTAGCCAATGTTGGCAAGGTACTGCAGAACTAAAAATGACCCAAAGAAATACCTCCAACTCCATCTAAAACTCAGGGCAAGGCAGAAAACCCTCCTGCCCCAACCTCACCCACTGTGGCCCTCCCACTTCCAAAGACCTTTCAATACAGATTCCATCTTCCAAAGCTCATTTCTGGCTGACCTGCAATAGTTGTGGCTGCTGAGGCCTAGATGATGGGCATCAGGATGGAAGGCATTGTAAACTTTCTTGGCAAGGATGTGGGAGTCCCATCTCAGACAAGTCACCCCAGATGCTGTTTGGTGATGGCTGCCCCGGTAGTCGGTGCCCCTTCCAGAAACACACGAATGCTTTTCTGTGGCAAAGGACAGGAAAAGTGGTAAGTTTGATGGAAAAAGTCCCACTTTTTAATTCTTTTGGTTGGAGATGTCCTTCTGTTGATGTTGGAGAGTATTGCCCCTGGCTGAATATAGGGAAGGATCCCTGTCTGAAGTAGAGGCCAATATTTGAAATGATCAGAGGGATCCTGACTCTTCATACAAAGCAGTAAAACGAATTTGTTCAAATATCATCCTGAAGGGATTGAGGTGGTCATGGGTGTCTGGGGAACCTAAAAGCTCTGAGATGTTCAATTTGCCCACTGCTAGAGCAAAGACGTCAGCAGAAGACGGGCATCTTGTCATGTAGTAAACAACTACAAATTGCTATGACAGTTACCAAGTTGATCTGATATTGTAATAAAATGCTGATGGCACTAAACCAATTGCATGTGTATGGGTGTGCCTAAGTATGCTTACAGACATACATACATATATACCAATGTTTCTCAACCTTGGCAACTTTAAGATGTGTGGACTTCAACCCCCAGAATTCCCCAGCCAGCCTGCTGGCTGGGGAATTCTGGGAGTTGAAGTCCACACTTCTTAAAGTTGTTAAGGTTGAGAAACGCTGATATATACAAACACAGACATATGTACAGTCAGGTCCAGAAATATTGGGACATCGACACAATTCTAACATCTTTGGCTCTATACACCACCACAATGGATTTGGAATGAAACAACACAATGTGCTTTAACTGCAGACTGTCAGCTTTAATTTGAGGGTATGTACATCCAACTCAGGTGAACGGTGTAGGAATTACAACAGTTTCCATATGTGCCTCCCACTTGTTAAGGGACCAAAAGTAATGGGACAGAATAATAATCATAAATCAAACTTTCCCTTTTTAATACTTGGTTGCAAATCCGTTGCAGTCAATCACAGCCTGAAGCCTGGAACGCATAGACATCACCAGACGCTGGGTTTCATCCCTGGTGATGCTCTGCCAGGCCTCTACTGTAACTGTCTTCAGTTCCTGCTTGTTCTTGGGGCATTTTCCCTTCAGTTTTGTCTTCAGCAAGTGAAATGCATGCTCAATGGGATTCAGGTCAGGTGATTGACTTGGCCATTGCATAACATTCCACTTCTGTCCCTTCAAGAACTCTTTGGTTGCTTTTGCAGTATGCTTTGGGTCATTGTCCATCTGTACTGTGAAGCGCCGTCCAATGAGTTCTGCAGCATTTGGCTGAATGTGAGCAGATAATATTGCCCGAAACACTGCAGAATTCATCCCGCTGCTTTTGTCAGCAGTCACATCATCAATAAATACAAGAGAACCAGTTCCATTGGCAGCCATACATGCCCACGCCATGACACTACCACCACCATGCTTCACTGATGAGGTGGTATGCTTAGGTTCATGAGCAGTTCCTTTCCTTCTCCATACTCTTCTCTTCCCATCACTCTGGTACAAGTTGATCTTGGTCTCATCTGTCCATAGGATGTTGTTCCAGAACTGTGAAGGCTTTTTTAGATGTCGTTTGGCAAACTCTAATCTGGCCTTCCTGTTTTTGAGGCTCACCAATGGTTTACATCTTGTGGTGAACCCTCTGTATTCACTCTGGTGAAGTCTTCTTTTGATTGTTGACTTTGACACACATACACCTACCTCCTGGAGAGTGTTCTTGATCTGGCCAACTGTTGTGAAGGGTGTTTTCTTCACCAGGGAAAGGATTCTTCGGTCATCCACCACAGTTGTTTTCCGTTGTCTCCCGGGACTTTTGGTGTTGCTGAGCTCACCGGTGCGTTCCTTCTTTTTGAGAATGTTCCAAACAGTTGTTTTGGCCACACCTAATGTTCTTGCTATCTCTCTGATGGGTTTGTTTTGTTTCTTCAGCCTAATGATGGCTTGCTTCACTGATAGTAACAGCTATTTGGATCTCATCTTGAGAGTTGACAGCAACAGATTCCAAATGCAAATAGCACACTTGAAATGAACTCTGGGCCTTTTATCTGCACATTGTAATTGGGGTACTGAGGGAATATCACACACCTGGCCATGGAACAGCTGAGAAGCCAATTGTCCCATTACTTTTGGTCCCTTAACAAGTGGGAGGCACATATGCAAACTGTTGTAATTCCTACACCGTTCACCTGAGTTGGATGTACATACCCTCAAATTAAAGCTGACAGTCTGCAGTTAAAGCACATTGTGTTGTTTCATTCCAAATCCATTGTGGTGGTGTATAGAGCCAAAGATGTTAGAATTGTGTCGGTGTCCCAATATTTCTGGACCTGACTGTAAGTATATGTAATTACACAATTACACAATCGTCTCACCATTTGGTGATGGGAAACAGTCTAAAGGAGTCATGGAAGTCCCATCTGAAAACTCCAAAGCTCCCCCAACCAGCCCTGCCTAGATATGTGATATGAGCCACATTAAGCCACATTATCTCCCCAGGTATTCTGTGGCCCAAAGCCACCAAAATGCTTGTCCTCTCATGGCTAACGGCTTAGCCAATTAGTCAATCAACCATGAATAAACAAACCACAAAATGCAACCCTGTCAAAATCTGGGTTTGCAATTCCAGAAGTGAAGTCGGGAAAAACAACTGTTTATTTCGAAATGAAAAGCTTGGAGTAACAATCCCACTCTTGGCCCTGCTTAGGAACTGTATCCCCCCCCCCCAGCTTTTCACTAAACAACGTAGGCTTTGAACTTACCGTTGGCGCAAGATGTAATGCTACAATATTCCCAGACATAGGTGTTTTTTTTTAGAACGTGGCACCAGGGTTTGGAATCCTTATCTGGATTTCTAAAGAGGATAAAAGAAGGCAGCGCTAGAGTATTCAGGATCGTGAGTGTATCAGGGGAAGGAAGGGAGGGAGGGAGGGAGGGAGGGAGGGAGGAGAGTAGAAGGAATGAAGGAATGAAGGAACGAAAGGAAGGAGGAAGAAGAGAGGAAGGAAGGAAGGAAGGAAGGAAGGAAGGAAGGAAGGAAGGAAGGAAGGAAGGAAGGAAGGAAGGAAGGAAGGAAGGAAGGAAGGAGCGGAATGAAGGAACAAAGGAAGGAACAAAGGAAGGGAGGCAGGAAGGATCCTAGAACCCCAGAAAAGGCAAAACGAAGTGATAATGCATAAAAGAAAATAATTCATAGGTGGATTTAAGGAAAATGCCTTAGAAAGCATACTATGCTGGTGCCGTGTCATCTCCAGTGTCTTCCAATCCACCTCTTGCCTTAATTAAGGTACTTTTACTAATCTCTAAGCTGTTCATAAATCAGGGAAAGTATTTATCTTAGCATCTTTTCCAACCAACAGATTTTATTACAAGGAATAAAGTTTTGTGAGCAGTAGCTTACACTTTACGCCTTCTAATAAAACTTGTTAGTCAGAAAAGATGCTATCAAACTCCTTCTGATTTTTGGCTACTGCAGACCAATGTTTCTCAGCCTCGGCAACTTCACACTGTGTGGACTTCAACTCCCAGAATCCCCCAGACAGCTGGCTGGGGGATTCTGGGAATTGAAGTCCTCACAGCTCAAAGTTGCCAAGCTTGAGAAACACTGCTGTAGGTCAATCCAGCTCTCCTCCTACAATCTCTAAACCCTTCAAAACAGGATTTGAAGAAGTGCCTTCTTCTGCTTATCAGAGGCTATCCAAGAGCAGGACAGGGGATGGGGCTATTCCCTCTTTTTTTAAAACTGAGGTTGCGGTAATCATTCTGACAGTCTTTCTGCAGTCTAGTTGCCCATGTATTGCTTTTAATCACACGACTTACTTGTTTCACTTAGGGTTTGTGTGTGTGTGTGTGTGTGTGTGTGTGTGTAAATTATACGCTGTTGCCAGTTTTAATTTACATTTTTGTAGGTGCAGGTTTCTGTTTGTCAGACCCCCTGGGAAATCTTGGATATTGCAGAGTGCTCGGTTGAACCAAGAGATCAAACTTGGACAGAATAAGGAATGGGAGACCAAAGGTGCATGCTAAAAAGGAAGGAGAAGTTAGGGGAAGCAAGTTGCTGGGTTCGCCCCCTCTTACCGGCAATAGTTGTGATCACCCAGCCCCAACTTCAGGGCATCTGGACGCCCTGCATGGAACTGCTTGGAGGTCAAGGCGTTGATCTTCCAGTTCACGCACTCAGCCCCGCTCTCCGTTGTGCTCCATGTCCCCCTGTATGTGTGTCCTATATCTTGGTAACACAGAGCTCTGGTATCTGAATGGGGAAATAGAAACATTCATCTGAGTCTCTTCAAGCTGCCTCTGGAAAAAGCTCCAGATACCTTCTGAAGCCAGTGCAGAAAACTTAGACCAGTGTTTCTCAGCCAGGCTGGCTGGGGAATTCTGGGAGTTGAAGTCCACACATCTTCAAGTGGCCAAGGTTGAGAAACACTGACTTAGACTGTAGAGCTTGCATGGAACTGATGCCACCCTGCTGTTTTCCTTGTTTTTCCAAGCATGAGACCCTTGATGGGAAGCAATCAATTCACGGCCTCCACCATAGCTGTAGTTGGATGTAGAGCCTCCTCTTCTTCTTCCTCCCTTATCACACACCACCGGTATAACGTTGTGGCTGAGGACCGACTAGACCTGACAGTAGGTTCCTCCAAGTTTCCCTTGCTTGGTTCCTTTTTATTGCTAAAATCAGGTCCAAGTGGGAGCAGGCAGCTGTTATTACACGTATTTACCCCGAGTGCCGCGCTTACGGCAACAAAATCTGCAGAGCTAGAGTAGGGGACCACGGCCTGGCTGAAGAACCACCTCCTGTCACCTTCCTGCACTGCACACATCAGTTCCTCCTCCGGTCACATACTCACCAATTTCACAGTACTTCCCCGTGAAGCCTGGAGGGCAGAAGCAAATGAAAAAGTTGGGCGAGTACAAGGCTTGCTGGCAGCGGCCCCCGTTGAAGCAAAGTGGCTTTATACAGCCTGTGGGAGAGAAAACAACAGCCGCTCAGTTTCCCCCTTCCACGACCCCATTGCTTTTCTTCCAGTCCTTGGGGAGGGAGGGGAACCATGACTCAGAGGCAGAACGCCTGGTTTTGTAGGCAGAGAAGCTTCCAGGTACAGCTTCTGGTCATCCCCAGCAGAAGGATTCCAAGGAACAGCTGCTGGGCATGGCTTTCTCCCAGCCCAACACCCTTCCAGCTAAACTGCATTGGGTGGGCCCATCTCAGCTGATCCAGCATTCTGACTTGGTGCAAATGGTTCCTTGTGTAATTCCTTTATATAGCCAAGCTGGCTTCCTTCTGCCACCTCCTCTCAATCTTCTCTAGAGAGAGAACTCGTTTGGGGTAGAGATTAAGGTGGTAGACTAGGAACCAGGAGACTGGGGGTTCTAATCCTCCCTTATGCACAGAAGCTGTCTGGGTGACCTTGGGCCAGTCCCTCCCTCTCAGTCCAAGAACCAGGTTAGGTAGTGGAGAAGGGGTTGGATTAAGAGAAGGGAGACCCAGGGCCTATTCCCCTCTCTGCCCCAGAAGCTCTCTCCCAGCCCAAGAGGCAGCGTGGGACAGTGATGAAGGGGCTGGACTAGGGGCAGGAAGACCTGGGTTCTAGACCCCCACGAGCCATGGAAGCACCCTGGGAGACACTGGGCCAGACCCTTGCTCTCAGCCCAATAGAGTTGCCCTTGTGAGGAAAACAGGAGGATGGAGCATTATGCATGCACTATGTGCAAAATAAAGGTGAGATATGCATCAAATAAATAAATGCCACTGCTGGACTTATAGGCCCCCCCCCCGGAACTCACCTCGGATGGGCACCGCATGGCAGGAGATGCCATTGTCCTCACACCGACAGTATTCAATTCGTTCCTTGGCTCGGCGGAGCCAACTCTCCCTCTGATTGTAGATCTGTTTGGTGAATGGGTCTCTGCATTTGACTGTAATCAAAAGGCAGGATGTCATCAAAAGGCAGGATTTCCTTCCCAGCTTTGAAGGCACGGCAGCGGCCCCACTTTCCCTTCCCCACTTTGTGTGTGCAGCACAGAACAATCCATAACCTTTATCAACTCTCCTCCGCCCAGCCTCATTTTTCCCCAAAAGAGAGTTTTCTTCTTCCAAATATTTGGCAAGCCCTTCGAACCTCATCAGATAAGGCTTCTGTCCAGCGCCAGTTCACAGACTGCTTATTTGCTTAGGCAGTGGAAGCTGTTTTCATACAGCTGGTTGACATGAGTGAACAATTGTGTGCATTTCCTGCTTTTACCCCGCTGCAATTGATGTGGTTTGATTATTGGCACGGTTTATTATGCTTGGTTTATTTTTATGATATTTTGTATACCAGTCTGGCATTAAGAAAGGCAAATATACACCTAGTTTAATATAAAAGAAAGAAGGGTGTGCCAGATCCGAAAGAATCGCATTTGTCAGACGGGTTTGTAGCCACAAAGCCTGGCGAATCCCCCAGCCCTCTTTTTGGAAACGCGCAACCTCCCTGGCGCTCCAGAGGAGCCTTAAGAATCTTCCCAAGGATCTTGCAGAATCCCTGCGGAGAAGGGACCAGGCGGCTACTGCGGTTTTGGAGGATCCACGCGGGCTTGCTGTTCGCAGGATCTGCAGATATTTGCAAAGGCACCAACCCCCCCAATATTGATTCTTCGGGCACATCAGTCGGCCCTGCCCCGAGGGGATGCACTGTCACCCACCTTCTCCCTACTTCCCCAGCCCGTGTCCATTAAAATTCCAACTTTTTCCATTTCCAAAATCCTATTTTCCAATGCCTGAGCCCCAGTGTAAACTGGTGTAGTACAGTAGTTAAGATATTAGACCAGGGCAGGAGCGTTCAAACGTGCTTCCCACTGGATAGGTGTTTAGGGGGGTGACTTGGGGCCAGTCACAATCTCTCACTCCAACTTCATGCGATGATTATGGTGGGGATAAAATTAGGGGAGACCCCACATGTGCCATCAGGAGTTCCAGGGGGAAATATAATGGGGCATGCACATATAAAAATTAATGAATGCTAAATAAATCAGGTAGGTGGCAACTTTTTATGTTTGGGTAAGGTTTTGGTTACAGTTTTTGAACCACAGATTGGGGCACGCTTGGTATATCTTCTGGATATACACAAGATTTGGGTCACGTTACTTGAATCCTGGATTTGATTACCTTTGATAGGTCATCGGATGCCAAACCAACAAACTGCATTCATGTGATTAGGAGCCCGACCATTCCCAAAGAGATTAAGCCCGGGACAGGACTCTCCTCTGCCTTCTAGACTGAAAGATTTCTGGCAGAGTCCTGGGAATTTAAATTCTGTACTAAAATTACAAAAACCGACTGGCTTTAAAATCATTACCCTCATAAGACCCACTCACCCACGTTCCTTCCCATCTGCTCCAAACAGGCTCCTTACCTATTCTTAGCTGACCTTCCCGGCCACTTCGCTTAACGCGTACAGGAAGTTCCTGGAAGAGGAAAAGAGGTTGCTTTGAAAAAGAACAACAAAAACATACTATCGAGAACAGAAGGTTGACTAGATCCCAAGATTTAGGAAAGTGGGGATTGTTCCTTTCAAAAACAAAGAGACCCTTGAGTTGAGCTTCTCCTGGCAACCAGTTTCTTGACAGCATGATGGAAATGCTTCACATCCGCCTGGGATTCTTCTCAGCTTCTCAACCCGGCCCACCGATTCTGGAACATGCAGGTGAATACAAACCAAGGCTGATCCTCTTTAGCCTCTGATAGCAGCCAAGGTCAGCCAAGTTGACTTATTTTGCTGTTCCAAAGTGGTTTCTCAAGCCACTTCTTAGTTGTTTGAAACGCTGGCATGGTTAAAAAGAAGCTGAAGCAATTTAAGCTCATTTTGTAAAACCAACAGAACAACATGCATCTATTGTAATGGACTAGAACTCCCTTCAGATGTCATTTCAGCTGACACACAGAGGCACATGCAGTATAGATATAAACCAGGCCAGAAACCAGGAGACGATGAGTTCTAATCCTGCCTGAGGCATGAAAGCCGGCTGGGTGACTTTGGGCCAGTCCCTCTCTCTCAGCCCAGCCCACCTCACAGGGTTGTTGTTATGAGCAAAATAGGAGGAGGAAGGAGGATTCGGTATGTTTGCCACCTTGAGTTATTTGTAAAAATAAGAAAGGTGGGATAAAAAATTCTAAAAAAATAATAATTGTACACCACACGTACTTGGCTGGGCTCCCAATCCAAAACCTAGATGGGGACAGGGCAAAATCTAAGTTTGATTTCATTTTTTGTTAAAATTCCAAATTTATAATTATAAACATTCCAGTTCAGTGACAACTTTTTGGAAGGAGTTACACACAGGGTGTTGACTGCAGTTGGTGGGCCTCGGCTCGAGCACTTTGGATATAGGTATTATTGCATACTTTCAAGAGTTATTTTCTGGCACAATCTTCCCAGTTTTGTTCTGCTAAGTTAAAAGCAGTTAGTTCCTCACACTACAAAGCCCACAGAGCTGCTGCCACAGACGTAACACGCCCCTCCTCTGTAGAAGTGCTCCAGATGCGGAAGCCAAGAGAAGACTTTGCTTTCGCTCCCTGCCTTCTCCTCTCCTGCTCTGCCCGGATAAGAGTTAACATGTTTGCTCCAACATTTTGTGACATCCTTAAAAATCAAGGCCCCACGTCATAAACCTGAAGGTGGGGAGGAATGAGCAGGGCTTCCCCAGAGAGATGAGAGTTTGGTGCGGTGGGGAAGGAATTAGACTGGCCCTGGGGAGGCTCAGGTTCCAGTCTAGCTTTAGCTATGGAAAATTTGGGCCAGTTACTCTTAGCCCAACCTACTTGAGTCCTTGGAAGAATGGTGGTTTATAAACAGTGGTGTCCATGGCCAGCCATGTGTGTCACAACGGGCAAGATGGTGGACACGATGCTCCAGGGCAAGCTGTGCCCTTTGTACAGATGTTCAAAAGGGACAGGAGCTTGCATGGTGACATCATGGATACCACCTTCACCATCCCTCGCCTTGAACGCTGCCGGTTATAGATCCAACTAGTGAATGAAAAAGGGACGAAGGAAGGATTTGAATCGAACAGTAGAAGTGCTAATAAGTCACTTTTTGTGAGATGGGCGGCCGTATAAATTTGATTAATAAACAAATAAATAAGGGTGAAAAGCGGCAGAAACATTTCATTCCAACCTGCAGGTTTCAACCTGACCTTGAAAAACAGCTTTCCTCTCCAGAAAGCCATTGGGGATGGGTCCAGCTCAGAGCTTTGCTGAACTAGAACATTCTCCCATCTCTCCTCCTTCTGTGTTTTTCAAACGTCTAAGCCTGCCTGCAGAAACGGTCTTGCTTCTCAGCTTTGACAACCTGGCAGTGAGCCTTTTTGGTCTGAGAGCCAAGTGAATATCCTTTTGATAAATAATACGGCTAGAGCCAAGGCTAGGATACCAGCCCCATCTGTTTTCTGATGAGCCCGAGAAAAGCCACAGAAAAACACTCCCGGGCTGCCCAGAAAGGCCGGAGACGAACACGCTGATTGGCAGGCTGGCCTCTTACCGTGCATTGAAGCGTGGCGATTGCTCCCACCAGCGAAAGGAAGAGAAATGTCCGTCTGAGGCTCATTTTATTCCCCTTCAGCAAGCAAGCTCACACCTAGAAGACAACCAAGGGGAGAGAAGACTGTAGGGAGGCAATGCGGCTAGCGCGGATGTAATGCAACCGTCTCAGAGCTTCGCTTGGAGGAGGCGGGGTGGCGCACGCAAACCGACATCAGCCGCTTCTGGCAGAGGCACCCCCGGAACAGATGGTGGGGTGGATTTGCCCTTAGTCAGCTGAAGACCTTGCAGCAACAGCAGCTGCAGGACAGCACCACTGACAGCTAACGTAAGGCGGCCAGACTGATCTGCTCACGCGGCTTACCTCCATCCCATAGTGTTGCCTAGACTTGCTGTTTCCTTTCTGGTCCCTCCCTCTGACTGAGTGCTGAAAGTAGCTTCCTTGACCCAAAAAATGGAGTTGTGGTTTTGGCGTTCTGTTTGTCTTGGTCACGGGGGCTTCACTTCCTTGACTCACTCCCTGCCTCCCAGCCACAACAGACTTCCAGGACCTTTAAGTCAGCCCTCAAAGCTAAAGCCTTTCCAGTCTTGGAGGGGTGGGGGGTGAATTTTGACTGTCCCACCATCTTCATGTCACTGCAGTAGTTGCCAAGTGACCTTTGCCCAGGGCAGGGTTTATCTTTCCTCATCCTTAGTTTTCCTGATCTGAAAATCATCTTCTGCGGAAATCTTCCTACAGTTTTGCATGGCGCATACCAAGGTATGGCCAAGCGATGCTCTGTGGATGGCTCACAACCTCATTTTGGTATTCCCCAGAACCAGCGGCTGAAATTCAGTAAAAACCACTCTAATTTCTGGCTTTCAAATTTCTTGACTGGGTTTGCACAACACAATTAACCTGGTTACTGACTTAATCTCTTTTTCTAGATTCACATAATACTTCAGCCTGTAAATTAATCAAACAGGCTAGGTTCATAAAGCATGCTGAGACACAGAAAGCTAACCAAGGTTAACATTAACCCACCTTTGCACATTGTGCAAATGCAGCCACTAACTCTTCAACTGTCCTGGTTAAGTATATGGTGTAAACATATCTTTTGAATTTTATAGATGCCAAAGAGTGCCAAAGAAGATGCTTAATTTACCTATTTTGCCCTATAAGAACCACACAGAATTCCAAAAATTAGAAGAAGAGCTCCAAATGTTCAGCCCTGTACCCTAAGATTGCCACTCTATCACCTTTCAGACTCACAACAGCGTTTGGACCCCCATCTCAACTAAAACATTCCTGCATCGTTTGGTGGTCCTCCATGGCTGGAGCTTGTGGATTTCCAAAAAGCACAAAAAGACCGCTCTATTTATAACTGTATTTATCAAATGCAGACAGGGCTGTAGGGTTCTTGGGTTGGATTTGGATAGTTTCATTCATTTTATTCATATGTTGGTGTGGGGGGTACTGTATATGTCTATTTATCTCAAGCCTAAAACCTACATGCTGTGGAAAAATGGCAAGAGACAGAATTAATTAAAACATAAGGAAGGAGAACCTTCAAGTATTGCTAATTAGCAAAACCATGAAGAGGACCATGGATCCTATCTGAAAACCAGGGAGTGGCCAATGAGTTAATTAATCAAAGATCACTTTTGAAGAATTGACTAAAAGCAGAAAAATTGGCCGAATGTTCTCTTGTATCCTGTTGAAGGCAGAAATGTTGATCTATTTTGCAGAGACCAGAAAATAGACAATACTCTCACATTTGGTATGCAATTCTCCACATTCTCAGATTTCAAAAGTATGTATAGTTTATAGCTTAGAGATGAATGAAGGATGGGACAAACATTCTCATGCATACATAGTGTTCTGGAAAGAGACTCCTGCTATGGCAGGGTTCCTCAACTTCAGCAACTTTAAGAGGGATGGACTTCAACTCCCAGAATTCCCCAGCCTGGCTGGGGAATTCTGGGAGTTGAAGTCCACCCCTCTTAAAGTTGCTGAGGTTGAGGAACCCTGTGCTATGGAACATCAGGCCCATGGTGCTGTACAAATGCATGATAAAGAAATACAGATTCCAGCAAGGTCCATTCAAGATTCCATTCCCAACCTCCCAGAAAAGACTCCCTAAATTGCTTCTGATTTGAGTGCCGTCTCGTTTGCAGCATCATTTTCAAATCCCAGATAACTGGCAAACTTGTGCTCTAATTGGCAGTTAGGTTACTAGTGAGATATTGGATCGATATGCACTAGGAAAGACTTCCCCAAGATGTGTTGGACCTCAACTCCCATCATCCGTAGCCATCCCCCATAATTTGGGGGAGACACCTGGGAGCTGGAGAACATCTACAGATCTCAGCCTTGGAATTCACCAGCTTCCTTGGCCCATCTCATTTTTATTTTTTTATCTTCTTTTAATACTGAGAGAGACAGGAGTTAGAAAGAAGAGTTGAACTTCAGAATCATCTTTATTTTCAAAAGTAAAGATGTGACATTTGGGCCACACAGATATTCTTAGGTAATAAAAATAGCGGGTCATTGCAGTCCAGGATGTTATTTGGAAGAACAAAGGCCACACTGGGTGATAGAGACACTGGAAGTTAGAAGAAACATCAGCAAGAAGCCTCAGCATTGGAAAAGAGCATTTAGTGACTGGCCATGTTTCCAATAGCAGCTGTTTTGGGAAGGCAACCACAACAGGCTCTCAAAATTTTACAGATGGCACTGGCCCAAAAACATTGCTCATTCCAATTCATAAAGGAAGCCAGTCTTACAGCGTTGACATTCTGTGCAATTATTCTGCAGATGTTTACCCAGACCCAATGAGTTCCATGCATACAGGACTGGAGACCAGGAATTTTTAAACTGAACATCTGCAACAGGTCCCACTCAAAAATGGCAGCTAAAATGCCATTCTGCTGCCTAAATCTCTGCAAAGGATCCTTGACTCGGAGACAATAGGCTGAGAAGAAATTTGATCTTTCATCCCAGGACAAATATTCAGTCACTACAATTTAATTTAAAGTTGGTGGGACCAACTGGGAAAGAGAGGGGTGGGAGCGTGACTGATGAATGAGTCACTTAGCCAGAAACCAAAGTAGAAAAAGCGATAAAGCTTTGGGTTAAAATAAAGATGGGCTTTGTGCAAAAATAAGTTAAGAGTAAGTTAACCATTTCAGAGCTTCCAAAAAGTCAAATAGAAGGTGGGGAAAGAACAGCCAAAGGACTTTGAATTCCCCATTATTCTACATCAAGGGTGCAGATTTTTCTGGATTAGGCTGCAGTTGGTCTGAACGGCTTATCAACATTGGATGTTCTCCAAAAAGCAGTGGGTGGCAAATGCTAAAGTTGAATTAACCGCCCTATAAAGTAGGTTCTGTTGAGAAGTACGGAGTGATTGGATGGAGGAGTTCCTAATGGTTCACTTCCTTTTCACCATACAACCAAAAACTGGATCATGCCCACTCTTTAATAGTTCCTATAGGAAAATACAGAGCTGTCTCAGGGTTTCCACAACCTGGTGCCACTTGGAATGCAAGATACCGGATTCAAATGAAATAGGAATCTAAGGCAGGAATTCAGACTTGGTAGCTACCCAAGGGCCACCAGGTATTGATGACCCCATGCTACCCAAGGGACTTCTTGACAAGTGGGATGTTGAATCTGGTGTTCCCAGTCCTCATCTAACATTGTAAGACCATGCCACGCAGGTCTTACTCCTGTCCTGCTGGATGGGGCTTCTGCCAGCAACAAGCGAGTTTTTTTATATGTTTTGGCTGCGATCTGGATTTTTGCAGACCAGATATGGCAGCCATAGGTAGGATTACATGCTCTTAAAGCATCTTTTCTGGCTGGCCATATTCTTCTTCTGTGATGCTGAAGCAGCACGCCTGCCCTGCATGGATTTCAAGAGCCAAGGAAGCATTTCTACTTTAAGTTACAGTTACGCAACGACTGCTTGCAATTGTTCCATAATATGCTATTTTCATAGTCCTGGTTCAGCCGCACCAGGGCCAGTAGGTGAAAAGGCAGATTTGCAGTGAGCGTTTTACTATGTTCACGCGTATGCATTCTTTACACATCTCCAAAACAAAGAAGAGGAGATTGGCCCAAGGACCTTTAACAAAATGTACAGCATAGCAGTACAAGGCATGAACTTGCCATTCTCCTGCTTAGGCACAACACTTCACAACACTTGAGCAGACAAAGCTTTTCTCACTACTGCAGTGGGACCTCTGCTCTACTTCTGCCTGATAGACACAGCCAGTAAGGTACAGCAGGCCATTTATGGGCCCAGAGCCAGGTGGAGCCCCAACGTCTCTTACTGCAACTCAGCCATCCCCTACTCATGACTGCTGAAACCTGAACTCACCAGCCCCACGCAGGAAAAGGGATGGAAACAAGATGCAAATAGATCACAATGAGAGAAAACAGCCCCCCAATTCTCTCCCCGATTCAGCCTCACTCATACTGTGGTGTGATCCCACCCACTTTGTGACCCTCAGCCCCACTGAAAAGGTTGAGCGTGGGCACGGGCCACCAAAAATGTCCCACCCAGCAGTAAGACATAGTGGTTAGAAGGGCAGATTAAGAGAGATCTTAATGCAGAGATCCAGATTTAAGGCCTGGATGCTCTCTCAGCCAGTGGTGTCTGCAGGACATGGTCAAAAAATGGAAGATGGTGGCCACCATGGTGTGATTGAAGCTCTGTTTTTTTATGTCCAAAGTCCATAAAAGCTTCCATCACACTGTTGCAGTCCACCATCTTGACTATATCTTGTGGACACCCCTGTAAACCTTCCAGGATGGCTCCACTGCTTCACCCCGAGGTTCATCTCTCCTCTCTCCTGCAGCTGGAAACTTGCAGCACTCAGAGAATCCCAAGGAGGAGAGGAAGTCTTTAAAGATCTCCCCACTGGCCGTGCTTAATGGATGATCGTACCATCACGGCCACCATCTTCACTTTTTTGACCATGTCCTGCGGACACCCCTGCTCTCAGCCTAACCTTCCCCACATAACCAAATTAAGTCACGTGAACAGGTCTTCAAAGGCGGCAGTTTACATGTTGTCTCCACTGCTTGCTCATGCTTTTGAAGGATGACTCATAGGAGAGAAACTAACAAAGAAGAAAAGGAAAGCGGGAGATGGCTTGGCACTGAAGCAGTTGCTCTGCAAAACACAGGCTAAGCTGTTCTGGATGAATCTGGAAGACCCCAGAGAAGGAGTTGGGGTGGGGTGAGCGCAATTAAACAAGAGCCTTCCCAGCCAACACAAAACCCCAGAAACATGCATTTTCTTAAACTCATAAAGTGAAGAAACCTTAAGACCCTTTGCGCCAAGCTGGGCCCATAGACTGCGCCTCCCAAAACTCCCAGCCAGCATGGGCTTTCAGCACTGCCAGTGGGCAACAGGTTGGAGAAGGCCCAGAGAAGAAATTAAGAGGGCAATGGCTCCATCATGTCTTCTTCTCTCTTTGGACGCTGTGCTGTAATTCTGTGTTTCTTGTGTTAAAGGAAAGCAAATGGGTATGGCAGGTTGTGCAGGCTGCGTAGGTTGTGATTTGAGCCTGGGAGGGAATGATAAAATGGGTCTGCTCTTGGTTGCATTTGCCAACATGCCAAGCTCAGTTAACATTTATCCTGGTTGATTTTTTTTTCTCCAACGGCTCTGTGTTGTGTGAATCCAACGCATTGGGTCAGTTTTTGGCTCAACACAGGGGCAGGATCAAAAAAGTCCAAATGGCAGCCATAGTTGCCTTTAGAGAAATTTCGTTCTGGCCTTGAGAAGGAGGTAGGAGAAGCGAAGCAGTCGCTTAACCCAGGAAAAGTAGGAAGCGTGAGAAAAGACCTTGCGGTCCTCAAAAAGGGGGCCAGTGAAGATTTTGGATGGGATGTCAAGATTCTGTTAATATAACCTGCAGCAATAAAGTAGCACTCCTGGAATCCCTGTGGGGTCTGCTTCTTGATCTGGCCTACCAGATTATGTGGGGGGAGTACAACTAACAAGAGGGTAGAATCCAGGGGAGGACAACCCTATTTTCCCTGCTTTGCTATCTACTTCTCCTCATCTAGTCTTGCTTTGAGGGATCCAAAACAGACCACCCTTTGATTGGATGGTGTGACACCATTTGGAAGTGCTGAGCTACAACAGCCATCACTTCTAGCCAACACAACCACCACATGTGCTGGTTGGCAAATGATGGAAACTGGAGTCCAACAGAGCCAGGAGGCACTGGACATCAGACTGGAAAGTCCGAGGTGGACAAGACAGAGCTAAGTTGACCAACGGTTGATTCTGTGGCTGGCTTCAGACATCGTGCTCAGCCATACCAACGTTTCTTGGCTGGAGTTCTCAGGCAACTGGGGTTTATTTAACAAACCTAGATTACAATAAATCCAGCTTAGCATAAGATGCAAAACCCAGTTAGTATAAAATAGCTTTTTATTCCACCTCAAGTAATACTGGCTAGAATGGAGGCAGACCCCAATTTTTTTCACTAATGGAAAAGTGTTTCCACTTAGGTTTTCAAACTTTACAAATACTTTCTAGAACTTGAGCAAATGGAAGGTGAGCACATACACACAGCACACAAACATTAGCATTATTTCAACCAGTCTTCAAATCTTTGGAATACAAATTTTTCTTTACACAGCCCAAGGTTTTATTTAGTTTAGAAGACAGCCAAGCTTCTGAGATTTTAGAAAATAGCTTCTCAGGCTCTGAAAACCTAGAACTTTAAAAAGGATTTTGGTGCCGCCGTTGAATATCAGGGCATCAGATTTTTAGACAAGTCTGATTTTGTTCCAATTTCCTCACTTCACCTTGCCCACTCAGTAAATCCATGTTGTGTGCACACACTTGCTTTATGTAAGAAATCTTATAACCTACAGCTTAATTGCAATGACATATACATTTATAAAAATCAGAAAGCATAGAAAGTAAAGACAGTGAAGTCCTTACTATATGGAAAGAGGCAAAGAATTTGTTTAATTCCCCCTTTGAATGTCAAGTTACTTAACTTTGCATGTTCAAATCAATATACACCCCAAACTTAGTTGCCCTTCCAAATTAGCATCTCTACAAATTCTGCAGTTTGAAAAATCCCTGCACAAAATTGTATATATCTATAGAAATAATGTATAGCAATGCACTGAATTAGGAAAAATTGGTTGCAAAAATTATATACATTAGGGAGGGGAAGGAAGGAAGGAAGGAAGGAAGGAAGGAAGGAAGGAAGGAAGGAAGGAAGGAAGGAAGGAAGGAAGGAAGGAAGGAAGGAAGGACCTAAAATTAATAAAGCCAAGTCTTCTTGAAATTGAACTCGCTTCCTGGTGATTTTATGGGCACATCCATGCAGTTTTCTTGGCAGGAGAAGAAAAGCGGTTTGCCATTGACTTTTCTGGAATGCTTTGTAAGTCTGATGAAAGATTGATCTGGTTCATTTTCATTCCAGCTCCAGAAGGAATGACAGAATATTGAAGCAAATGACTCGGAGTCCAAATCCCCATCGAATTTGAGGCGGGGTGGGGTGGGGGAAGGAGTTCTGGTTAATTTTCCAGTGACATGGCAATTTTTTCCTTGTTTAAAGAAATAAATAATTTCCACGGCCACCAGGTCATTTCCTAAGATGCAGGATGGAAGTGGGATGTACTCGGGGTTTTTTTTAAAGAAGAAAAGTCACCAGGAACACAAGGTAACCTCTCTCTCTTCCATCTCATATTAATTCTCTGCAGAATTCTTTCACTCTGTCTGAAGGAAGAAGGAAAGTCTATCCATCCATCTGTCCCTATTTTAGACAGGATGTGAAAACGCCAGGGCCCAGACTTGACCCCTCATTAGCAGGAATAAAACTTAACTGTAACTTTAAAAAAAAATTCCCCAAGACGATGATACACTACTTCTATGTTATTCCCACAATCACCAGGAGCTGAGGAGTCAGTTGCATAATTCTGAATTGCATTATTTCATGCGATATGCGCAGAAAGAGAAGGGTTTGTCATCTTTATAACAAGCCCCACAAATTCCTACCACCAAAAAAAAGCCATATTAAACATTGCCACCTGGCATGCTGGTTTTCTGCATGTAGGAAGTGGAAAGGGTTTTTCCCCTCCTTGGGGTAGGGGACCATCCAATTGAAGTTACGTAATATGTGCAGAATAACACCCTGGTGGTTCCAGAAACCAGCTTGGGCTCAAACAATAAAGATCAACAGGAAGTCCATCAGAAACTGTAAACTGAAAATGGATCTGGGCTTCACGCTAAAGTCTTTGGGAAAAGTAGGAGCAAAAAAAAAGAGTTGTCCTGGATCTGACCAAAGGTTTAGCTAATCTGGCTTCGCATCCTCTTTCCCCCAAAGGCCAGAACGTGCTGCTACTTTTGGTGTTGAGGGCAGAAAAGGACAGGACAGCAGGGCAATGCCACCACCTCCCCACCTTGCTGTCTTCAATGCTGGAGGTAATATTTAGCCATGACTACAGGTAGTCCTCGGGTTATGACCATTTGTTCACTGACCGTTCAAAGTTATGACAGTGCTGAACAAATGGTACTTATGACTGGTCCTTGGAGTTCCAGCCATTGCAGCATCCCACGGTCACATAATTGCAATTTCTGACTTTCCCTGTCAGCTTCCCCAAGCAAAGTCAATGGGAAGCTGGCAGGAAGTCGCGGTAACATGAAGTCTTCCCTTACCAACCCGTGCAGTCCTTGCTTAACAGCAGCAACTGGGACAGCTGGAATTTCTGTTGCTAAGCCATATCATCATCCGACATCGCACTTTACAACCACATCACTTAGAGACGGAAATTCCGGACCCAATTGCCGTCATAACCCAAGGACTACTTGTAATAGCCATTGCTGGCTTTATCTTTTAAGCATTTAAACTCTGTCCCTGTTGACAACCACCACTGTGTCCCCTTGTGGCAGTAAATTCCTTCATTTATTCACTGGCCACATGAATACAAGAGGCAGTTTGGTGTAGTGAGGAAGGTACCAGGCTAGAAACCGGGAGACTGTGATTTCTAGTCCCACCTTAGGCACAAAGCCAGCTGAGTGACTTTGGGCCAGTCACTCTCTCTCAGCCCTAGAAAGGGGGCAGTGGCAAAGCCCTTTGGAAATCTTGCCAAGAAAACTGCAGAGATTAGTCCAGGCAGTTGCCAGGATTCAACGCTGACTCAAAGGCGCACGCACGCACACATACACAATACACTCTTTCTTTGGAACTCTCCTTTATCTTTCACTCTTCAGCTTGATTGGGTGACCCCATCTGGTTCAGGCAGTATTCCGAAGAAAGAGAAATAAATGCTACCCCTATCAACTTTCTCCATTCATAACTGGATAGACCTGTATGACCCTGTCTGGGAGCAAAATCCTAGTGATTTTAGAGACAAGTTAGCATTCAAGCAGAGAGAGAAAGAGACCCTTTATGTTCTTGAGCTTGTAACTGGAAGTTAACCTGCAAGGGCCACCCCTGGCATTAGGCAAGGCAAAGCCATTTCCTGGCCATTGCTGAGAGGTGCCAGCAGATTGAAGGGGGAGAGAATTATGTCTTGCAACTTCCTCTGAGCTGTCTGAGAGAGCCGGCCTTCAGTTGCAGTGATGCAGTGAAGAAGGTTGTTCTATCGCCATTATTGGAGAAAGACTTTAGCACCACCCTAGTTGCCATTTATCAGCAGGTGAGGGCACCATCTTATTTCACTTATAGTGGGAGGGTCACAGGCTGAAAGATCCAATGTTACCTTCAAATGTTATCCTCCCTGCCATATAACCATACAGCTTGTCCTAAAACCATTGATGTATCTCCTTGAGTACGTAGACTTAAAAGGTGTTGGACAAATTGTATAAAAAATGAAAGCAAATATGACTCGTCAGGACCCTAATGCACATTGGCCATTTTCTGTATCTCTTCACAACACCAGACACCTCAATTGCCAGCAGAGTGCTGAAGACTTGGTCCTGTTTTCCACCTAATAACAAGGCCGTTCAATGAAGATAAGCTATCTAATTAAAACCAGATGGCCAACGTGGTCTAAAAAACCCAGAAGTGTTTGCATGTCTATAAATTTAGTTTGGTAAACAGAACTCCAGGAAGCAGTTACATAACAATTGCCCTTCACTCCTAATGAAGCTTTTCCAGTAAGAGGGTCCACCCCTATAAAGTAGTATCAGTACCCAGTCAAGGTCACCTCCATCCACACTGCCACAACCTGGCTTGTTCAGTTTGGCTATGGCTCTACCCAGTCAAGGTCACCTCTATCCACACTGCCACAATCTTAGCTTGTTCAATTTTGGTATGGCTTGGTCTTTTCTCCATCTTGATTTCCCCCCTGGTCAGGACTAGGGAAGAAGGAAAAACTTATCCCACCAGCTACATGAAATGAGCCAATGCAGAATGTTCCCTTAGCAATGTTCTTCCCTCTTGCCAGCCTTCCCAGGTGGACCAGACAGGAAACACGATCAGATGAGTTAATTCTACTTTATTGTAAGGCTACATTAACAGAATCTTGCAAGTCTGAAAGTACAGTTCTCCCACCATCTCTTTTTACAGCCTGATAAGTTAGGGAGGGCCCCTTCTGAGTCTCTTTCTCTGTCCGTTATCCAGCTGTGGATTCTCCCCCTCTTATCTGACCGTTCCCTAGGCAGCATCTCTTCCCCCTGTCTCCCAAGGTCATTCCCACATCCCATTACACCTCTAGAGCAGAGTTTCCCAAACTGTGAGGTGTACCTCCCTTAGGGAGGTGCAAACAAAATCCAGAATCTTTCAGTTGCATTGTTACAATAAATCTACTGTTCCCAAAGTTTCATTGTATTGTTTCCATTGCCCCTTAAGATTCCCTTTTTTTTCTAACAAAGAATCCCAGATATCTGTAAGTACCCAACAAAACTAAAAGTCCTGAGTTAGTTGTCAATATGCATTTCTAAAATAGTTATTATGCTCTTTCTGAAGAAGAGTATTGACGTGGATTTTGTAATTTGCGAAGCTGATTTATTTTTGCATGACACCAGATTCCCCATCCGGATTCCTCTGTAGCTGATTCTTGGAATCCAGGACATGCAGTGTTAGGTCCCACACATAACCAATAGAGAACATGGCTGTTTTCTCTAAATTTCCAACCCAACTGCAAGCAGGGATCAGTTTGACGGGCATGATTATGAAAGCTGATGTATTCTCATCTTCCTGCCCAACCAGCCGCAGCTGAAGGTGCATCTTGGAGCTATTAGGACCATCTGAATCACTGTGTCAGAACTGCACTCAATTCCACTTTTTTGCATATATCCTAAACAGTTACTCTCATATAGCTTCACTCAACCTTCTGTCACCCTCACCTTTCCACTTTTGCTGAGGATGATGGGTGGTTGTAGAATACCACATCTATCTGTGCCCACCTTGAGTTACGCAAGGTACTAAAGGAGGATAACAAGCCCAATGGTGAATGACTGGGATATGATGGTGGCTGATGGGTCTGGAGGATTCCCAGCCACCCAGGCTGTGGAATGTGGTCAAAAGGAAAGTCCTTCTCACTGGGATGTTAAGAAAGGGACAGATTTGCTTCTTCACAATGGCTAGAAAGCAAAGTAGCCCTCCTCCCAGGAGGCCTTCTATCATCTCAATGGGGCATTTATGGGGCAGAAAGGCATGACTACAAGACTGCTCCTCTCTCTATGAAGCATAAAGTCCTTGGGGTTTTCTGAGCTTGGTTGTTTTCTTGAAGATATTTCATTACTCATCTAGGTAACATCTTCAGTGCTCAAAGGGAGTGGGGTTTACAATGAAAACTCCTTAATCCCACAACACATGAAAAGACTTAACCATAGTTTCAACTGGGAAACTGTCAGCATTTAGACCAAGCTAAATCCAAAAACGCGAGGGAATTCCTGGAAGCTTGGCATTCAGACAAATCAGCCATCAACAGGCACACAGAGATAAACAACATCTACACACTATTCAAAAGAGACAATAAAAAGGAAACAAAAAGACCAGAACATCTCCTCACCAGCAATCATCACCCAGATAAGCAGAGATTAACACCAGGATTAACACCAGACAAACAATCAAGCAGTAAACAATACCTTAATCAAGGAACTACCAACTCAGACAGATAATCAAGCAGTAAACAACAGCCTAATCAAGGAACTAGCAAGGAGAAAACAACGCTTCCACCAACACTGGCAGGGCAAGCTACTGTATATAAACAGAGAGCAAACCCCACTTCCTTCAAGCGCTGAAGATGTTACCTAGCTGGGTAACAAAATGTCTGCAAGAAAACAACCAAGTTCAGAGAACCCCAAGGACTCCACCTTCAAAGTAGATCAGGCTAGGAATCCAATGCCATGTAGGTCAGTAGTACTTTTATTGTGAAGCCACAGTAATGGTCTGAATGCATTTCCCCTCCTCACTCCCTTTATCCTCCTGAGAACTAGGGAGGGTCTTGTCTGAGATGCTTACTCAGGTTACATTCCTGCCCTGGACTCAGTCCTCTTTTATCTGACTGTCTTGGTAGTGGCTCTTCCTCCTGTCCTTCAAGGCCATTCCTTCTTCCCTCAACAGAACCAGTGTTCTAAGTCCTTTCTTTGGCCTCCTGAATTTCTCACCAACCAACTTCAACCAGTATTTTTGGGCGCCTTCAAAAATCAAGAAATCAGAAGAAATCTGGTAACACTTTTTCACACTTTTTTTTTTAATTAAAAGCATACATTTCTGTGAGCTGCAGCTCATGTCATCAGATGCAGTGGAGTAAATGGAGAAAAATCAAGGTGGAACATGTTAGTTTAGTAGCATCCTCAAGGCTAACCAACTGTAATGAGAGCAGTAGCTTTCATGAGCAGTTGGCTAGTCTTGAAGGTGTTATCAGACTCCACATCTACTTATAAAATCAAAGCATTCTGGGGTTGGGAGTTATTTTTTGAAATCCAGGACATGCTGCAGGCCAGCATTTTCCTTTATTTTATTTATTTCTATTTATTGAACATATTTATATGGCTGTCCATCTACCCAAGACACCCTGAACAGCTAACTGATAAAAACAAAACAAAATCACAATGCATAGCACAAAAAATAGCAATCGAGGCCCCTAAACAAACCTCACTAACAACAGATACACCTGCACACATCAACAGCTCCATTAGCATCCTGGCCCCAATGCCTGGGGAAACAGCCAGGTCTTCATGGCCTTCCAGAAATGTCAGCAATGTTGGAGGTCAACTGTATGGCGGGTAAGGGCTGTCCCAAAAGACTTACACCATGACAGAGAAAGCAGGCTTCTGAGGACCCACCATTGGGACCCAGAGCATGACCGGTCTGCCCAATCTGGTGGGATGGGCAAAACCATCCGAGAGAAGCAGAGACAAGTAACCTGGCCCCATGCCATGTAGGGCTTTAAAGGTGACAATCAGTGTGCCAGCTTTTCCTTTTAGTTCTGCCCTGGATTCCTCCCCAGGCTATCTTCCACGCAGAGGAAGCAGCTGTCCTCAACTTGTTCTGCTACTCGCTTTCATCATGCTGCAAAACCAAAACAGGGTCGCTCTCCAGCAGCATAACAGGGAATTTGGCAAATATGCTACCGATGAGCAAGATACAAGATAGACCAAAGCCAGAGTGGGCTGCTGCCTGATCTGGGCTAAACCTATCTCCAGTTTTGATATGCAGGATGAAAAAGAAGCTTCCAGTGGTCCCTGTTTTCCCCACTCTGGTTTCCCCCATCTTTCATTTATTTTGTTATTAAAATGTTGAGCACATTTCATTAAAAGGAAACCCAGTTGTGTCAGGACTGCAAGGCCCAGCATTCCTAGCCAGAATGCCCTCAGTTCACATGGCCAAACTTTCCTCTGTAACTGACATCTCTACAACAGGATGTATCAGTCAGGTATCACAATAGAAAATGCAGAAGCTGAACATTTACTTTTGCCAGTCTTTTGTTTCTCCCCTTGTTAAAGGTAGGAGTTACCTTATCAACACTAGAAGTATAACTTACCAGAAAGACCTGCCACTCCCTCCTGGT